>NW_019738954.1:616452-797798 GCF_002891405.2 Cryptotermes secundus | reverse complement strand
CCGCTCGATCTGTCTAGAACGCCTACTGTATATGAGAGTCTCAGGGCGCTGAATAGTGCAGGCACGGTCTCTAACATTTCGGTGGAATCTGTCTACCAAACTACACGGTGTCATATCACATAGTTTAGTTCTCTGTGGAAGGTCCTCTGCTCGGAACCCCTCTCCAGGAACGCTAGACGGAAACCAGATCAAGGTAGATAACATAGCTTGTAAGAAGCCGGCACAGCTCAGTCGGTATAGCGACAGGCTACGGGCTGGACGACAGGGGTCGATTCCCGACAGGGACAGGAGATTTTTCTCGTCATTACAGGGGCCAGACACTTTGTGCGCCCCATGCAGTCTCCTACCCAGTGGGTAGCGGCGGCTCGTCCCCCGAGATTAAAGCAGTAGGGGCGTGAACCTGGACCACTCACCTTCATCTACTGCCGAGGTCAAGAATGTTGACGCTGTATCTACACTCCCTCAAACGCCATCATAGAATAGTGCTTAATTACGTTAATGAAGCACAGGGCAGCTGTACAAGCTTGTAATGTGAATTACAGTGCTGTAAACTTGCCACAGGTTGTTTGTTAAACTTTCCGCATATCCAGTTTCTATTAGGAAACACTGCACATGTGCGCCAAATTTGTATACTCGTAAAATTCCCCTCAAGTTAAGAAGTCATTGACCTGGTAATATCATTCCTTCATAATTCTCAGCAGTGTAGGGAGTGCGTTTATTTTTCATTTTCGCTCATGCCAGAGGTCTTTTAGTGCGACTGTAGCAACGATGTTTTCCTGTCCGGGGGAGATCATGGTTTCATTGATGACGTCACTTGGCTTTCCTTTTATGGGGCCACGGGCGTCGTTCCAGGGAAGTCCTCCCGCCTCGCGAGCGTCCAGGAATAGCGCCTCTGCACTGTACGTATGCATACGTTTGGACCTGCTGATCTGCCTCACACGCTTGCGGTCTTACATTGCTTCAAAATGTAGGATGGGATAATATTTTAAACGTACCTGTAATCAATACAATCGGCCTCACAGCGCCCTACTGTGAGTCACATGTGTCAATATGACATCAACATAACGTCTTATATGCTTTGGTATTTTCAATATTTTTCAAAGGCGAGCCCACATCCATTGCGTAAAAATGTATGGAAGCCGTGCCACATCTCCAAGATATTCTGACGAGCAGGGATTAGAAAGGGAAGTTGACTTTGTTAAGAAGAACGCAGTTACATACAAATTCCTGTATTTCAGACATTGAAACAACCCAAGCACACAATAGAAACTGCTGGAATTCGGTGATTCATTTCCATGCAGAATTTCTGTTATAGGTCTTTTGACGTTTGTAGTATAAAAGTTGTTTAACATAAGCTCAGATATTTTAACACATTCTTATTGGGGGTTTTTCAACATTTTTCCCTCATTTGGAAATAAATATTGTTTGACAAAGGCAACATATTTTTGCGCCGAAAATCGCCATCGGATTTGTGCTTCGTGTTCAATATGTTGACCTGAAAACCGGCTCTACTGACGTGAGATTTTTGTGGTTTTCCTCAGATTCTTCAGGCAAATACCTGTATAGTACTGTACCTCATATTAGGTCACGACCGCTTCCTGCCACATCTCGTGCATATCATTCTTCACTAATTTTATTGTCATTCAGTGATATATGTTCTTAGGAATTGGAGGCGTCGTTACATAGACTGCGAATAAATACAGTAACACATTTTAATCGTTTCTTGCATCCTGTTGTGTGTTTAATTAATAGTAGAGTGAATTTACCGACTACACAACACGTTTTTATTATCATTACATGTTTCGACCTCAAGAGATCATCCTCAGGTGACCGCGTGTAATTATACAGCCCTGTTCATACACCTGAGGATGACCTCTTAAGGTCGAAACGTGTAGTGATAATACAAAACGTGTTGTGTAGTCGGTAAATTCACTCTACTATTACAGTAACACATTTTCAGCACATTGCACTCAAATGCACTTTCACTTTAACATGTCTAAAATTGCTGTCAAATGCGTAGTATGCCTGCTTCGCATTTGGGAGGTCCCCTGTTCAAATCTGGACCTGAAAATTGGCAACCTTGTATAGAAACTTTAATTTCCTGGATATAACAAGCTCTCTGGTATGACAATTACGATTCCCACCATATGCTGGAAATCTATTAATTTTCTAATGATGTTACGATATACTTCACTATTTCATGATGACGCGCTCTCAGTAATGTTTCAAACAATCTTACTAACCTAATATGTATGTATACCCAGTGACCCATCGTGTTTCAACTCCAGTTTAATAAACGAATATTAGTCTTGTAGACCCAAAATAAAAATCAACATTTTAAAAAGAAAGGGTAGAAGAAAAAATATAAAATCCGCAAGCGAAGAGACCGGTAAAACCGGTTCTCACGGTCTCTTCGCTTGCGGATTTCTTATATTTTTTCTTCTACCCTGAAGATGGAGGCGATACGTTCCTCCGAAACGTCGGTTAACACCACATATACACGGTGCCAAATCCCAGAAGACTGCTTTCTTCACAGTCACCGCCGTGAAAGCCTCAAATCTTACAACATTTTAAAACTTCAGAAACATGATGTAACATGATTATTCCTGAAATAATATTAAACAAATAAAGATGGTAATTAGACGCACGCCTTGTTAATTCACTGGCGTTTATTCGAGGTTTTGTGTCTGTATTCCTCCTTTTAGTGTTCTCACTCACGGGACTGAGCCCTTCTTGAGAAGCCGCCAATTGTGCAGCTACTCGAGAAGCTCACAGCATTTTATGGAACCCGAAGGTTAATTTCGGTGTTTAGAAGAGCCCTGCACTGGTCCCTATCTTGAGCTAGATCAATCCAATCCATACCATCCCATCTTATCTAAGATCCATTTCCATATTGTTCGCCCACCTACGTCTTGGTCTTCCTAGTGGTGCCTTTCCTTCTGGCTTTCCCACCAGTGTCCTATATGCATTCCTCTTCTCCCTCACTCGTGCTGAATGCCTTGCCCACCTCATTCTCCTTGATAATCTTAATTATACTTGGAGACGAGTACAAGTTATGAAGCTCGTCATTATGCAGTTTTACTACGTTCTAATTCTTTTCTAACTCTACAACTTAGAAATATTATTTAAGGAGTGTCGTGGCCTCTTCTGTCAGGCATTATATGTTGTCGGGTGTCGTTGTGCCACCTGTGAAGGAAACCGCAGATAATGACGGCTAATTGCTACAAGCATCTGTCACCTCTTTTACTGCGAGGGCTGGCAGGTGGCCGCTTTCATGTCACGAAGAAACGTATAAACCGTGTTCGCTTAAGATAAGAGAACTGTAAGTGTATATCATTTTCATAGGCTAAAGCGAGATATTAGTAGCATTTCAAGCCTACTTACTCTTTAGAAGATAACTTCCAATAGGCGTCCTTTATTCGTGCGTAATGAAAGCCGTATGCCGTACTCTGTCGTGTTCAAATCTTGTGCCCTTTAAAATAGCGTTATTTGGATCCCCATGTAACAGAAGGTTGAAGGAGGTTAAGAGAGAGAATTATAATAATATATAAGGGGAAACCCCGTGGTTTATACTGGTCGCCTTCTGTAGTTTGGGAAGTGGTACAAGAGAGAAGTGATCTGAAGGCGCCCAGAACAGTCAAGACAGATTCCCCGTGGGAATCGGAAACAAGACTCGCTGTGCTGGCGAGGACCAGCAGCAATTTAGCAGTCAGTCAAGAAAGTGAATCATAGAAGGCATAGATGGCCTGTGCGGCTGGATGGGATGGATGAGACGGGCAGTGAATGCAGAATTTTAGCGAGGAAACCTCTTTGGAAACATCCACTTTGAAACCCGAAAAGGAGATAGTAGAATAATATAAAACGAAGCTTGTGGAATTTGCCTTTCAGGATGGGAGATGGACGTAATGAGCTCAAGATTGAGTCTAGTAGCAGGTTTCGGTGTTACTATAGTATTAGTTTCGTGTTAGTCCCATGCTGATCAATAGGCCTGTTATGAGACTGGGCCACAGCAACAAATTTGGAGATTAAGATGAATGTTTTTTTTCCGTTCCGCATGAAATGTGTTTGGGAAAACTCTTTGCAGAAAGGACACTTGAGAGGCTTTGGCATACATGGGAGAGTGATAAATGTGTGCTAAACCAATTAAACACTAAGCCATGAAGGGGTATGGGGAGTGGATGTATAGATCCACATTTTCTTTGCCTCGGCACTACTTGGAGGTGAGTGGGCAGCTTCACGTCCCGGCCGCTTTATCCCCGGGAAAGAGCACCCGGTACCCATTGGATATTAGGCTTGGTGGGCCCCAGAGCCGGTCTGCACGACATGAAGAAGTGAAAATTCTTGCCCTCACCGGTACTCGAACTTGGTCATCCAGCCCGTGGCCAGTCGCTATACCGACTGACCTATCCCGGCTCACAGATGGGGAAGTGATATTAATATAATTGTCTCTTTTTTTTGTTTCTTGTTGGTCATTTTGCAACGGTAATATTTGCTGGACTATATAGGGTGGAATGGTAAGATTGCAGATGAACGTGAAAGGATTTAAAGGAATCCGGCATAACCTAATCGAGGTACAGTCCCGGAATTACTCTGGAAGACCGAGAAAAATCACCTCAAACCTCAGTACAGCAGGGGTCGCGGTCGAGATATATCGAACAAGGCTAGCACCTCCCGAATGCAAACAAATAGTGTTTGGCGAAATCCTGTTATGGTAATAGTATTTCTCTTGCGCTAGGTCAAGATAGTAGCCAGGGACCGGCCTTTGTTGCGTTGAACTTTGTACCTTTCTTCTAGTTGTCCTACACACATTTCGGTCCCTATACCGAGTAAAGCTTGAAGCCATATATGTCCATGGCTGTATCGTTTTTAGGCAACAATCAAGATTAAAGATTATGAAGGAATAGGGAAAAGGAGAAGGGGGAGGGAACTGTGAAGACGAAGAGAATGGGGAAGCAAAACGAGAGGCTGAACAAAGAGCAAAAAAAATTAAAAAAAATTACATTACTTCGAGGTCTGCACTTGTTAAAACTAGCACTCCACAAAGCCAACTGACTTTTTTTTTTTGGTCATGACTTGGGTTCGAAAAGGTCATCTGGTTCATAACTTGTTAAGTAAACCCATGAATAAAAGAATCATAACCCAGAACTTTTTCTTACCAGTTCTTTATAATTTCGCTTATTTTTGGAACGTTTGTTTGTTGTATACGAACTGCATTGTGTGAATGTTTGCTGCAGGTGAATGGCGGAAGTCCGGCGGAGAAGGCAGGCCTGCAGGCGGGTGATGCAGTCATCAGGGTTAATGATGTGGAGCTGTTCAACCTTAGGCACAAGGAAGCACAGGATAACATTGTTAAGGCTGGCAACAATTTCGAACTCACTGTTCAGAGGTGAGTATTGTCATTCTTTTTCTGTCCACTCTCAGAGTAGTCTGTCAGAACTTCAGACATGTCAGCACAGCTGGAATTTACGATAAGAGCTAAGTGCGCCTTTGTTTAGTGTTGTGTGGCGGAACTTATCTTGTCCTGTCAAGGCCATTTTCCCTTATAGGCTTCCCCCTTTCAAACTGTAGACTCTGCAAGTTCAGGAAAAGACAGCAGATCTTACGGCCTGGTTTTTGTGGTTCAGGCACTCATAACTAAAAAAACTGCACGGAGTTTAGCCCTTCTTGGGAAGCTGCCAGTTGTGCAGCTACTCAAGAACTTCCCAGCATTTTGTGGAACCCGAAGATTCATTACCGTGTTCACATGAGACCTCTACTGGTCCCTATCCTGAGTCAGATCAATCCAGTCCATACCATCCCAACCATCTTAAGATTCATTTTAATATTATCCACCCATATACGTCCTAGTCTTCCTAATGGTCTCCTTCCTTCTGGGTTTCCCACCACTATCCTCTATGCATTCCTCTTCGTTCTCATTCGTGCTACATGCCCTACCAATCTCATTCTCTTTGACTTGATCATTCTAACTATACTTGGCGAAGAGCAGAAGTTATGAAGCTCCTAATTATGTAGTTCTCTCCAACCTCCTGTCGTTTCATGTCTCTTCGGTCCAGATACGAGGGTCAGTCATAAAGTTCCAGAAATAGTGGTATAGCACTCTAATGGTAGGACATATGGCAACGCTTACTTAATCACCTTCAAAGTAGGACCCTTGCGCGCACACACACACTTGCTCCATTGATCCTGCCATTGTTGGAAGCTGCGGTGGAAAGCTTCTTTTGGAATCTTCCGGAACTCAGCCGTCGCATTCAATTTGATGTCCTCCATGGGTGCGAAATGTGTCCCCTTGAGGCCAATTTTCGGAGTAGGGAACAGCCAAAAGTCACTCGGAGCGAGATCCGGAGAGTACGGTGGTTGAGTGATGACAGGAATGTTTTTCTCGGCGAGGAATTGCTGCACAACAAGCGATGTGTGGCTCGGTGCGTTATGGTGATGCAGAAACCGCTGTCCCTGCCACTTACCGCGCAACCTCTGCAAAGCTTGCACGTAGAAATGGCCAGTAACAGTCTGTCCAGGCAGTACGAACTCATGGTACACCAAACCGTCGATGTCAAACAATTCTATGAGCATCACTTTGTCTTTGGATCTGGCGTGATTTTTTTGGCCGGGGAGACGACGCCGTGTGCCACTCTGATGACTGCATCTTCGTCTCCGGGTCATAGGCGAACACCAGTGACGATCTTTTTGAGAAACGTCGGGTTCTGCATACTTTTGTCAAAACAGATCGCCAGCGACCATCATGCGACATTCCGACTGATCCGTGGTCAGCTGCCACGGAATAAACTTCGCACTGACGCGTCTCATCATCAAATCATCGGACAAAATGGCATGAATGGATCCGTGAGAGATACCAACTTCTTGCTCCAACTCCGCGATGGTCATTCTTCGATCACATCGAATCAGTTGTTGCACTTTTCCAATCATTTCTTCGGTTCTGGATGTCGAAGGTCTTCCGCTGCGTTGGTCATCCTCTAGCGTCTCCTGCCCATTCTTAAACTGGGAAAACCAGTCGTAAGCTGCGGATTTCTTTAGTGCAGTATCACCGTAAACTTGCTGCAGGGCCGATTGCGTCTCTGAAGCAGATTTTCCCAATTTGCACATGAACTTGATGTTCGCACGCTGTTCGAACTGCGATATTGCCCCCAGTGACCAATACTCACGTCTAATTCAAACGGAACAGTAACGACACTGCACACTGAAACCTGTCCAGACCTGTTGCGCCTGCGAGCAGACATGCTGGGTTCCCCACCACAGCAGCGTGCGCGCTATCTTATCGCTCGTCCTCCGTCTGCAGGGGAATTCCGGGAACTTTTTCACTGTCCTACGTATTCTCTTCAGCACCCTGTTCTCAAGCACTCATAGTCTTATGTTCCTCTCTTGATGTCAGAGACGAAGCTTCACACTCATACAGAACCACAGGCAAAATTATATTAAACCAGATTTATTGATTACATAATAAGGATGATAGTGTCCTTGACTAGACAATACAGATTTTGCATACTATTGCATCTGTATGACCTCCAGATAAGACAGCAAACAATATATTGTGAACGTAGTACATATCAGTTAGTAGCAATTCACGGCTATATGTGGCTCGTTGGTGGCTCCACCTAATCGTGGTGAGGGGGTTTGAGTATGCCAATGACCCTGAGAGCTATACCAGCGGTAGCGTAGCTACTGGCAGGGCCTCCCTTGCTGGACAGGTCAAAGGGTAGGCATCAGACGAAGAGAGACACCAAAAACTGATGCCGGAAGCAGCGTCATCAGCAGCGACTTGAAGCACAGAGTAAATAATGCTCGAGATGGTTCAAGTTCGTATAGCAACAGGCGTGACCAGAGTGGTTTGAACGGCTGTTGTACTGCGATGTGGAAAGCAAATGGAAAAACTACCACATTATCACTTTTCCTGGATAGTCTCTTTCCAAAACCAGAGATACCATGTATGCGAGATATTTCATTTGAAGGAGAAAGCTCTAGATCGCATCAAGTGGAGGAACTGTTTTGGAAGAGACTGTGGACCTGTCGTCTTGACAGATTACTGATGAATGAATGTATGTATTGCCTCCCCAAAAGCTAGTTGAATTAATAACAGTTCCCTATTCATATGCCGGACTGCTTTTATAGTGGACGCTACATATGAATGCATGTAAACGTAATGGAAGAAGTGCATGCGGAAATCGCTACTGCATTCTACAGCCAGCTTGAATTTGTCCAATGGCGTATCCTTACCTTACTTACTTACTCAAGGAGCTGAGCCATTCTGGAGGAGCCGCCAATTCTGCAGCTACTCAAGAATTTCCCAGCATTTTATGGAACCCGAAGGTTCATCACCGTGTTCACAAGAGCCCTCCACCGGTCCCTATCCAGAGCCAGATCTATGTAATCCATACCATCCCATCCTATCTCTCTAAGATCCATTCTAATATTGGCCACCCACTTACGCCTTGGTCTTCCCTGTGGTCTCTTTCCTTCTGGCTTTCCCACCAATATTCTATACGCATTCCTCGTCTCCCCCATTCGTGCTACATGACCTGTCCACCTCATCCTCCTTGACTTGATCATTCTGATTATACTTGGAGAAGACTACAAGTTATGAAGCTTCTCATTATGCAGTTTTCTCCAACCTCCTGTCACTTCATCCCTCTTCGGTCCAAATTGGCGTATCCTTACCTAATATTAATAATTTTTTAAAGTTTAAGTTTCAGTTGTATCATTCGTCCCTGTATCCGCCGAGAAGCTGACAGCTTCATTAAGTAAACCATAAATTAATAAATGAACAAACAAACAGATAAATAAATGTCGCTTTAAATGAAAGAAAAAATTATTCTACTTGGAGTGCAATAAACATAAGGGGGACCACTTCGTGTGTGATACCACTGCCCTGTATCAGCTTTTGTACAGTTTCTGCAGCAGTACTGAAATATGAAATAACAAAGAACACATTTAGGAACTCCTTTCTTGTTTATTTTCGGGATTGACGACAAAAACCTAGTTTCACTCGAGGGTCGCAAGATTAAAACATCGTTCTGTCCGACAAAGGAATGGATAGCCGCGGCTCTAGATAACGTACGTATTTATCATTCCACTACGTGATATAGTGGCTATTTATTCTGTCAGGACAATACGCAATCTCGGGTCATGCATGTCCACTGCATCGTGATGGCCCCTGGACTCGTCGCCATATTTTCATCATGAACAGCCGTAACTAAAAGACACGTTTATTAAACTCTCTTCTAGTACTCATGGTCTGATACCCAGAATAACTTATTCCGATGGAACAGACTGACTTGAGATGAAGAGTGTTTAAGAAGAAAGCCGTCTTTTGGGATGTGGCGCCGTGTAGAAATTGTGTTAACCGACGTTTCGGAGGAACGTATCGCCTCCATCTTCAGGGTAGAAGACAAGAAGAAATCCTCCGAAACGTCGGTTAACACAATTTCTACACGGCGCCACATCCCAGAAGACGGTTTTCTTCATAGTCACTACCGTGAAAACCTCAAATCTTACAAGAGTGTTTAAGTTTCACGAATAAGAAACCATTGCTAGTGTTAAAAAATATATTTTTATTTGGTTTACCCCCGCGCCAGAGAGTTAATTCAGAATAATAAAAGTTGAAGCCTGCAGTTGAAGGACATTGTTAAATAGTTAACAATGCCAAACCGACCAGAAAAATTGTTTCAGTATGTATCGTATACCGCGATCAAACTGTTATATTTCAAAATAATGAATATCAGTATTAAACTGTGTTTTAAGAATGTAAAATAATAAAACATATTTGTGATACACTGCGAACATTTCTGAGTCTTGCTTTAAACTGGGAAGTTATTTACTTCCACTCTGTAGAAAGATTGGCAGATGCAAAGATCGCGAGAGACGACACACCACGCAGTGTTTGTTTTTGTACTGTTGAACTCCAGGGATATGGTCCAAACCTTAGACTTACCGGCGTGAAGAAGTGACGAAATCTAGATACAGAGAGACTGCTTTCAGGTGTAAAGGATCGGATCTGTTTTGTTTTCAGTACACGTGATCAAATCTTAGCAACAACCCTGCGTATCACTGACAAGATTTTAAAATTCTCACCTTCGGTAAGATGAAATTCGGGCTCCGGAAAATTCAGCCATTGGCGTTCAGGATGTATCCTAAAGCGCTGTACGCAGATGTTATTGCCGGAGTACAGCAGTCACGGTGGCAAAAGCAAGTAACTTTATTATCGTGTTATGCTCTTGCATAACTTTCGTATCCCTGACTTTTTAAATGTATTTCGCTATTGATTTCCCTCGTCCTAGTTTTATAAAAACGCGAAATTCGATTGTTCTAGACCGTCTTTTCGGCCAAATGTAATGTTAGAATGTCAGATATCATGTTAATTGTGATATTTTATTTATTATGTAAGACTGATAAGGACAACTTGTAGTTTACATGCTATTTTCGAAAGAAAAAAGAAGACGTTAAAATGTACAGTGTTATTCTAAATTATTTTCGCGGTTTTCATGGCCTATGCTTTTGAAGTCCGAAATAACATAATAAAACCGCTTACGGAATATGAAGTGTAACACAAAAAGTTTTATTTGGCAACGCTGTACTCGCCGTATTGATGTCTGGGTCGAAAATATGACGTCATACCTCAAAATTGCGACTGTTCAAGAGAAAGCACTGTGCGTACTTTAGTGTTTCGAAGCAAACCCCTACGATAATTTAGAATCATTCTGTATATTTCTCATTGGTATACAGGGTGTTTCACGACTTTAGGGTATAAGTGCAGGAGGTGATTTCCTAGGTCTCTGTGATCAAAAAAGTTCATATAAACATGTGTCCGATTTTGGACGGTTACGGAGTTATGACCGTTTTTTCATTCCCGTACACGCCCTCGCGTGAACCGCGTCTGTCATCTGGCAGGTCGCTGTTTTTAGCCAGCTACAGACAGAGCGTTCTCGTTATCTCGACACTTGAGAGCTACCTAAGGCGTGGTGGGTTGGTATGTCCGGCGCGGTTCACAACCGAGCGGCAGCCTGTGTTGCGGCCGGCGGTGGCATTTTCGAAAATCAGCTTTAAACACCAATAAATTCAAATTAAAGGTAATATCACGAAGCTAACTTTACATTCATACTTTAAATATATCATGTATTATGCTGGTTTATTATTTTGTTCCGTTTATTGTCAGTAATCGTTACCTTCTATTCTGAGTTTAAAACGGTCATAACTCCGTAACCGTCCAAAATCGGACACATGTTTATATGAACGTTTTTGATAAAAAAAGATCTAGGAAGTCACCTCCTGCAGTTATGCCCTAAAGTCGTGAAACACCCTGTATATGCTGAAACAAGAAATTGCAAGGGGCTGTTTCTACTGCAGTCTATGAACTTCACATTTTCTCAGGTTGATCTCGTTCACGATATGTAACTGAGGTGGTGCAGCTTATAATATTATGGTGTTTTAATTGAATGCGTTGAAAATCAGCCAGTGTGTTCAAAAGACGGACTCACAACTCTCCTTTCCTTAGAGCTACGGGCGAAACGTCCGCACAATCTCTTGCATCAAATTAGTTTTCAAGTACTGTATGTTACAAGCACGGAATACAGGCGCGGCGGTTGAAGCGAAGAGGTGTTGCAGGTTCGAATGAGAATGGCCAAGAGCCGTGGTACACGTCCATTTGTTGGGAACCAGATCGGTAAGCACAAACGTTTCCATATCCGAGTTCCCCCTTCTCAATCACATTCATGCTCTGTAATTGTATACAGCATAATATGCACGCGGTAGTGTAGTTGGTCGCGGTACTATGCTACAAGCCGGGAGGTCGCGGGTTCGATTCCCGATGAGGTCATTGGATTTCTTTCAATTTACCTAATCCTTGCAGCCGCACTATGGCCCTGGGGTCGACTCAGCCACTGACATAAATGAGTACCAGGAATTTTTCAGGAAGTAAAGAGCGGCCGGCGCGTAAGGCTAACCTCACCGCCAATCCGTGAGCCGATTGTCTAGCACATGTGGGAGCATCGACGTCTCACACCCCTATGGGCCTCGACGGCCTGTTACAGGGATAGGTTTACCTTTTTACAGTATAACATGCACAGTGTCCGCGGAGTCTAAGCCATGAACTGTCTTCTCCCGTTCGAACGCTGGGATCGTGGGTTCGAATCCCGCTTCAGGTGTGGGTGTCTTTATGCGTTTATTCTGTGTGTGCGATGGGCTGATCCCTCGCCCAAGGAGTCCTACCGACTGTATAAATCAAGAAACTGAAAAGCGGCCAAGGGCCAATAAAGGGCTGCAGAGCCATAGATGGATGGATGGATGGATGGACGAATGGATAGATGGATAATGTGCACTATTTTTCTGTTGCTAGCTAGATTAGCAGGAGAAACGGAACTACGGAGAAAACCTGCCCCAGCGCCACTTTGTCCACCACAAATCCTACTTGACCCGGGCCGCCGCGGTGGGAAGCCAGCGACCAACCGCTTGAGCTATGGCGCGACCTTAATGTGCACTAAGTCGAGCGTGGAATCAGGCTCAGAGAGTTCGATGCTCTGCCTGTCAAGTCGCCAAAATGCGTAATGGAGGACCCCTTCAAGGCTGCACTTCCTAGAAAAGCCACTGTGTTGGCCATTACCTGAATACAGCGCAAGTGACCATCAGGCATCTCCGGACTGGTTAAAAAGAGTTTAATTAAATTTAATAGGGCCTATTGTCTGTCCTGCACATTGAGTAGATCGTATAAAAATGATAGTCGGAAAACCTGAAGGGAGTCTTTAGAGACCTAGACATAGTAGATGTGAACGTATTGGTTGGATTCAAGAGATTCAGGATAATGCCCGTGACTGGCTTTTATGAACACTGTAATAAATGACCAGCTGAGTAACTGTTAGCTTCTCAAGCAGGACTGTGCTTCGTACAGTCAGATCTCTATAGACATTCTGAATTGTTTGTTAGAGGTAAACATAGGACAGGTCAAGCACGTTTTTATTTTGGGGCAGCAAAGCGAGCAGAAGTAAGTTATAAAACTTCGGTAATATTAATGCATCTGTTTCAGTACAGTGTTTGTTTCCGAAAGCATGTAAGTAGAGGCGTGTTAGTTCTCGTAATAGCTGCATATTGCCCACAGTCTGTCATCTGAAATATTCCTACACCATAGCTCAAGCGGTTAGTCGCTGGCTTCCCACCGCGGCGGCCCGGGTCAAGTGGGATTTGTGGTGCACAAAGTGGCGCTAGGGCAGGTTTTCTCCGAGTACTTCTGTTTCCCTTGCCAATCTTCATTCCACCAATTGCTCCACAATCACCCTCACCTATCATCTGGGGCTGGTACAATAGGGCAGAAGTGGCCGCAGTACAAGGGACTTAGCCCCACCCCACTAGCAATAAAAAAAACTTCGGGTAACAAGTTGTGAAATACTCACTGCCATACTTCCTCATTGAGCCCCAAGATATATTGAGTCAGTGGACATTATAAAACCAGACCTCCCTAGGGCGTTGATAACATAACTGAAGGTCTGTATTACAGGGGTAGTCTTGAAAGTGCAACTTGTGTCCTCATGTAGGCTGCATACATTTGCTCCACAAAGTTCCAGCGGGTGTTTCCTCGTGTGTTCTGCTCCGTCCCACTGCTGCACCGCCTACTGTGTGCATTTAAAGTAGAAACCCCGTTGTGAGCTCCGTAACTCAAAGTGGAACTGTTTGGCTTTCTAATTTCCGGGAGAAAAGTAACTGTGTGCACCTACTGGATAATTAAATACAGATTGTATCTTCGTAGGAGCCGAGATAGCGTAGCCGGTATAGCGATTGGCTACGGGCTGGACAACCGAGGGGTCGGAGTTTGAGTCCCGGTAGGGTCAAGAATTTTATCTTCTCGTCGTCTGGTCCACCCAACTTTCTATCCAATAGGTACCGGGGGCTCTTTCCCCGGTGGCAAAGCGGCCGGGGCGTGAAGCTGACCACTCACCTCAAGCTAGTGCCGAGGACAAGAAAACGTCGATCTATACGATCTATTAAGCGTAGTGCTTAATTAGTTAAGCAGAGGGAAAACTTTTTTATATCTTCATAAACAGGAAGTTAACGAGATGAAATGTATCTCTCTGTCAGGGCGAAAACTTAAATTGCTGCCAATAAATATGTGAAAATTTAAGAGGAAAATCACATAGTTTGAAATTATGGCGGTAATAGTTAAATTCTAAGATCTGATTCTCTCTCTCTGTAAAATGAACATGAAATAAATAAATAATTTCAAGATAGTGTCGATTTGTCCGTCCGCACATTTCATCTTTGAAACTAATAAACGAATTTGTATTAAATTTTATCTATGTGCTAATTGGATCTACAAATTCTCCTTGCGAGAACGAATCCATCCACATATATGAAAGCTTAGGCATTGCTATTCTGTCGTTATGTAGCTTTGCTTTGCTTTGCTACAACCTGCACTTTCGACCTTTGCAGAAATTAATTGTCGATATCGTGCTTATTCGGTGAAATCGTGAGGTAGTTCTTAAGGGTGAGTTCACACGAAACTGTCAACACAGCCGTAACTTTGAAGATATTTTGTTAAACTGATTTGAACACGGGGAGCTGAACTGAAGAGCGCAAATTGAGGAAACGTCAAGAGTTCGCGACGCAACTCGCAGAAGACTAAGAATCTTAACTCCCAGGTACATTGAAGAAGCAAGTCTTCTCACAGTCGCGTTTGCACAGTAGCTTTCTAGCCTCATCTGGGTTAACATTTCTTTGTGATTTCTTTACTTTTTTGAACCTGAAGGAAAGAAAGATGGTGTGATAATTTTGATTTTGTGCAATTAATTGAACGGGAGCCAGGTGCATATGATAAATGCTACCCAGATTGTGCCAGGCGGGAACAAAATATATGTATTTGTGGCTCAATAAAGGATTTCACACGAGGTGAAGGAGTTTTGTATGTACCTACTTATATATATATATTTTTTTTTTTAATTCGCTTAGTGGGGGAGTGCAACTGGATCAACTCGGCACGGCGGCCACTGATTGGCCTATTGTTGCCTCCCCCGGGTGATTATGATGATGGAAAATTTGGTGGAATAAAGATTGGCAGGGGGAACTGAAGTACTCGGAGAAAACCCGCCCCAGCGCCACTTTGTCCACCACAAATGCCACTTGACCAGAGCCGAGATCGAACCCGGGTCGCCGCGGTGGGAAGCCAGCGACTAACCCCTTGAAATATGGCGCGGTCTTTACTTGTATATTACGATAGGATCAATATTATCTGACATAGCAGGGGTGACGTGAGCAAAATTAAAAAAGAACTGTCACGTATAGCCGATCACAGTGGCTGCACGGTCTAAGGGCGGCCGCACACCAACTGCGTCAAGACAAGCATGAATACATGAGACAAAAGACGCAGTCTTGCTTCATTCGTGATTCGTCAGCATGAAGGTGACGTCAGAATAATGACTCAGACCGATGTGCGGCGGTTTTCATAATCTCATTCGTTTCAACTGTGATTCTTTCTTTGCGTCATGTCGCAGACATCGTGTCTTGACGCATGCCGGTTTGCGGCCTCCCTAAGGCATGTAACGTCTTCACCCAGTTGATCACTGGGGTCGTGGGTTCGAATCCCACTCAAGACATGGATTTTTGCATTTTTTATGTGTTCGTGTTGTCCCGTGTAAGGTAGCGGCCTTGCGACTGGCTGATCACTCGTCCAAGGAGTCCTACCGACAGTCTAAGATTAAGAAACTGAAGTGAAACGAAGCGTTTCACGGATGCCCTATGCTCCAAGTGGGAGCGACAGGAACAAAGATGGACGGACGGACTGACTGACTGACTGACTGACTGACTGACTGATTGATGCACTGACTGACTATCACGTATTAAGTCGATTGAACACATCCACTTGAGATGATGTGAACTACTAATCAAACAAAAGCTTCCTCGACGAGCTTATGCTAATCGGGAAATGGGTTTCCTGCTCGAAATGGGTGACATTCCTTCTAAACTGCGGTCGCGTTGCGGTTTCAAGTTTCCTGGGTGTTAGCTCGGGTAACATTGGGAAAGTTGTAGCTGGATATTTCAAAGCTTTGGCGCACCGCTGAAGGATGGTGGTCAGTACAGCTCTGCAATATGTTCGTCCATTTGTTGCATTTGAAATCCTTCAGAATAATTTTCGACTGCATATCAGTACGAAGAAACTTCACAAAATGAACACTATAAAAATTGAAGTAATAAATATTGATAGAAACTATAAAATGTGCTTCAGTGTTGATGTTGTATTCCCAGGGCCAAATCCTTCAGCCACCGTCTGTTATGGTTGGTCAGGTTGTCACCGGAAGAAGTAATGTGTATTGTCTGGTGGTGATCTGGACTTAGCTTTATGATGCTGTATAGCCAGTTGAAGCAAAGCAGAGTTTAGGAAGTTTATTCTGCAGGAAATCTTCGCCGAAAACGTTTCCTCAAGATAGTACCTCGCAGGGTATACTATTGTTCTGTCAAGTTTTGTTTCTTATCATTAATACAGCTCAGAATTATATTTTTGGGGACTTTTTTCATCGCCCGGTATCCTAGAGACTAAAGGTACAGTGACTGAGGTTAGCTCTTTCTAAGGTACCCAATTGAGTGTCTTCCCCCCTCACCTGAGGACTGAAAGAAATTCAGTTTCCGAAACGTCGTGTTTTCAATTCTCTAGAATATCTGACGATGGAAAAAGTCCAAAATCCTATTAAATCTGAACGTTATACACCATCATCAGAAGAATCTATTAATATGGCTGATTTCTGGAACTTTCAAAGTTATTGAAGTTATGTACTTTTTAAGAAATTTGTTGTTAACAAATTCTTGTTGAAAAATGGAAGGACTAATCCTATTTAGACAAACAGTTATCTCTCCACGGGCCGGTGTGTGTAAAAGGGGAATGCAGTTTGATGTCGCATTCACTTCTGAAATATCATTTTAATGTAGTCGCATATTTATAAACTAACCCTCCATGTGGACTAAAATCATGCTTGACAAGCCACTGGACAATCAGCTGGAAGTCCCCCGCCTTCTGTGGAAGGTGAAATTGTGATGCTGTTCACAAGAAGCTCCTATCGGATCCTTTCCCGAGTCAGATGAGTCCACTCCACATTCTCACATCGTTTACCCCAGTATCCATTTTAATATTATATGTAAATCCATTTCCAGAAAACGCCCGCAACACACATGGCCAACAATATAATAGCAGCGTTTTCTTTGTGTCTGTGCAGCTTGCGCATGCGAAATGACGCCACCAATAGTGCTTAGCTATCACATTTCTGCGTGGTCCTTGTGAAGTGGTTATAAAGAAGAGTTCAATTGAGAAAAATTGAGTTGAGTTGCGAGACGCCAGCCTGCCGGGATATGAGATTTGGGGAGAGGAATTGAATTGAGTCGAGTCTTCGGAATTTGTAGCTGCAGAATAATGGCAAGAAATGAATTAGGCTGTGCAAAGAAGACTTCGTTTCTGATTTGAATTTACAGTGAGACTGTTATAAATCTATTGCCAAAATACGACTAGTGAAGACCGGGAACCCTTGTGTGTTTGCGGCGGTTAACTGTAAAGTGTGTAGACCAGCGATAGCGCTGTATTACCTGTAGTCCCGAGTTGTGTGAATAAGATGTCAATAAATCCAATCATCCAATCCAGAACACGTCTTACGAGTCATACGCACAACCCCCCTATACATAACAGTACGAGTATTATGCTCCTACCCACCCCTAAGTCTCCCATTTAGGTTTCTGAACTAAATTGATCTGTCTTGTCCTCATCCCCCCATGAGTCCTACGTGCCCCCTCATCGCCCCCCCCCTTTGATTTGATTAGTTGTATTAATATCTGGTGACAAGCGCAAATTATTGGGGTCCACATTTTTTAATTTTATTCATCCTGTTTTTCTTCCTGTATCTTACGTGCAAATATAATTAATATAAACACAGTGGAATGGGCAGCAGAGGTAGATAGAGGCTCGTTGTACCACGAACTGAACCCTGCTGTAAGCTTCAGTATCAGAAAATGAACAAGGTTGGTAAGGGTGTACTCCGTAATGTAGTACAAACAATTACCTACAACATTCTTTGCAGTTTAACAAGCTAGTTCCAGAACAGGGGTAATAAAATTCAAATTAATGAAAGTCTTCTGTATCGGTTTCAACGAAATCTGTGAAAAGATTTGTGGCATGTATGGAAACGTCCGTTTATGCTCTTACATTAATTGAGGTATGTTATGAATAGATGTGGCTGAAAATCAGAATTTCCTAAAAAAATTATAGTGGAAGTCTCCCATGCCGAATTTAAACAAAATCTCTGAACCACTTTATGGAATACATGGGAAAATCCATCTATGGTTTCATGAAAATTAGGCCTTATTGTGGATCAATATGGCCGAAAATCTTAATTTATCGATAACTTCGAATGAAAATCTTCCATATAGAATTTAAACAAAAACTATTCATCAGAATAGGAGTTACAGGTCACAGACAACGGGCAAACAGGAGGGAAGATCGTAACCTCCACAAGCCATAAGGTAAAGTTGTCCCTCTGCTTTACTAATTAAGCACTACTTCACGGAGATGTATCGGGGAGTGAATGTATAGATCCACGTATTATTTTTTTACCTCGGCACTAGTTTGAGGTGAAGTGGTCGTTCTTTTATTTTGTAATGCTTAATATTGACTGAACTGATGGAATTTCTTGGTGCCTCGATAGTTTCACGGCAACTAACGAGCGTCATTTGAGGTACCAAATTTTCCATCATGTTCATGTTGTCGTTTTCCTTATCACGGTTACTCAAATGCAAAGAAGCCTGTCATTTCCTTTATGAGGTTATTTATGTTCAACAGTGTACGCATATGATCACGTTTTCTTAGATTAACCAATTAAAAACTGAATTTTAATGTAATATAATAAAATTCAGTTCATGCCTCACAGGAAACAAATTACGTATCCGCTACAAAAACAGAGGCTGTTTATTGTGAGAACCATACGGAACACACAAACACTCTGTAGGCAGAATGCAGACATTTTGAATGCTAAAGCAGGTGGCACATATGGTAACCACTGGGCTTTGAAGCAATCTTTTTTTCACGTTGAGGAGCATTACGCATGCGTATGTCTTACATTCAGCACAAGGTAAAATCAAATTACGCCTAGTTGGCGGTATTTGGAAGGCATGATATGACTGATATAAGATTCATATGTTTTTAGCTGAACTGTGCTCTGAACGTGACTTAGAGAAAGGACACGTACGTATATTGAACGTCATTTTCAGTGCGTATCAAACCCACATGCAGAACTGCATGATAGATCATGCACATGACGTCATTATCTTCCGGGACCGCCCAGGTTTTATGAACTCAGCACTAAACGTTGGTAGCAACATTTTCTTACATGAATCGACTGACGCCATGGAGTACAGTGGCACGGAAACCTGTTTACCGCGCCGTTGCCTATCAGTAGCCGTATCTATTCGTTCCACTATTCAATCATGTCACAATATAATGATGACAATATTTGACGAAGAGTACAAATTATGAAAGTCTTCATTATGCCGTTTCCTCTCTTCTCCTTGTGCACTGTAACGGAAAAGACAGTGAAGCGATTCTAGGAGCTAGTGCTCACACAACTCGTCAAGAAATTGCCCGTCATGTACCGATCGGAAAGTTTCATCGCGGTGCTACAAGAACCGGCAACTGGCCCGTCCTGAGCCAGTTGAATACGCAGGCGCGGACAGACGACAGTGGAGGTCATCCAGCTTGGGGTTGTAAAAATGTAGCATGTTACGAAATGTTAGCGTCATATGGACTATTTTTTTCTGTTATATTCTATAAATCTTAATTTTTTTTTTGTAGGCGACGACAGTTCACAGCATGTACTTGGGCCAATAACAAACGATTACACAGTGTTCAGCCATAAATATTAAGCAAGCCCCTGTATTTAGAATCGAAGGGTTTACGTTTCTCATTAGGACTGAACTTACATCTTCTTGGCATAAAACGTGGTCACTAAGTTTCACTTCAGAATACAGCTGTCCCCATTATATCCTTACATACACAATGTCCCAGGATGAAAGGTGAGTATTCTGCGAGGTCACTATCATTCTAAGCAAAAAAAGTATATTGTCACGTTTTAAGGATGTGTGACTCTTGACGGGGTATGGATTTGTGAATTGATTTATTGACCACTTGGAACTACACTCTACAGATCACTAACACACAGACTGGTTAAAGTCTCTACTAGCCGTTTCCTGGCAACGGCTTTTACCGAGGGAGATTCTTTAGCTTCCCCACACTCAGGTCCTCTTTGTCACAGCCGGGGCTGGCAGCCGTTTCACACCAACCTCCTGCTCGTCTGAATTTGATTTGTTTCATTCTGGTCCGTCACACTAACAAGATTATAAAAAGATAAAACAGTTCCGTCCGGTAAGCCAGAGTGCAAGGTAGTATCAGAGGGTTTTTCGATGTCCAAGAACACCGCAGGCGTAGACATTTTATTGTTGAAATTAAGGGTCACGTGGTCTCACTCAACTGCACTGCAGACACTGCTTATAAAATTTCGGGACGAACCACATAGAAAACACCGTTTCCATTATTATAGTCCAGCAATACCTCGACCGTTGCATTCGTATCCGTCGCCGCGGGGACTCGTTTACCGAGCAGTTGCCTAGCGACAGGCTGTTGTTGACATGTTTACCGACCATTAGGCCTACTTAGAAAAGGGTATTTGTTTATCCGCCTATTGCATATCAGCGGCTGTACTCGTCCGTTTCGAGGTCTTCGCCCAGCAACGGGGTTTTGCGCCACAATATGTAGATGTGTCCTATTCGGAGCGGTTTCCGAGGTAGAGCTATTTCACTGTACAGATACAGAATTGTTGATAAGTAAGAGATATCGTGTACTGTTTCTAATGGCGGTATTTGTTGTTCAAGTACGGTTTACCTAGTATACTACAAAAACGAAACGAAACTCCGTGGCCTGTAGTCCGCAAGCGAACTATACAGACCAGGCGACCGCTGCTTGTCGGTGAAGTTAGTGCCAACTTTTGCGGATAGAGAGTGTCACGTGGTCAGCGCAGCTGTTCCCCACGGCCGTTAATCTCGGTTTTCTAGACCGGAGCTGCCATTTCATTGAAATAATTCTTCAGTTATCCTCACGAGGCTGAGTGGACCCCGTTCCAGACCCACTACTTTCTCAGAAAATGTGGTAGCGCCGGGAATCTAACCCGGGGTCTCTGGATCTGTAGGCAGGAACTCTGACCACTAGACCACAGAGACGGTCACCTAGTATAATATATTTTCGAAAATTCCACCGTCAGCATGAATGCATTTTGAAACTCGTGAGAGAACATGGCGTGTTGCTGGTCTGTACAGTGTACTGTACAATGAAACTGCTCTATTTCGAAACGGTTCGCAACAGGACACAATGTACATATACATTTTTTTGCTTAGAATGACCGATACTATGACTTCCCAGAATAATGACCTTTCCTCCTGGGACATTCTGTATATCGTGATTTTGTCAGTTCCTCCAGACGAATTGTTCATTGCTACGAACTAGGCCATTTATGCTTCCTCCCACATTCCTATTTATTTTCCATTACCCTCAATTTGCTTAAACTTTGACATTCTTACAGTTAAATAACCCTCGACCTGCTCATAAACACCTGTCCGCATCACGTATAGGAAGTTGGCAGATGCAATTCGAAGACCGGTTTTCCTGGTTTAGGCTGTAGACCTACTCAGTCTTAAAATGAAATTACTTGGCGTTCGTACAGTTTGTGAACAGTTCTTTCAATTCCGCCTTTTCATTCATATTCGAACATAATCGTCGTAAGCGTTTTTGCGATAGGCCTACTTCCGAGCAGCCCTTCGATCTTCCCCATTGCTCTGTCATCTTATTTTAGCTTCATTGTCGGTTTTAATGCTCAGATCTCTGGCTTATCGGAGTTATAGCTTTGCCCTGGAATGACTGCGGAAACTCACAAAGTCGCCACCTTTTACATATTTTTTGTTTCCTTGGCACTACAGCCCCAGTTAGCCTAGGCCTACCTCCATGAACTTCTCCGTTCACTTAGGTTTTCCTAGATCTTACACATTCGGTAGGACTCCTTGAGCGGGTGATCAGCTCGTCGCAAGGCCTCTACCTGTACACAAACACAGAAAAACGCTCACATACAAACTAAACATCCATGCCCTGAGTGGGATTCGAACCCACGATCCCAGTTTCCAAGCGAGCGAAGACAGTACATACCTTAGACCGCTCGGCTACTGTGACCGGCACCTGTTACTCATTACAGTAGAATAATTGAGGTAACCACGAAATTCATCGTAACCAACGTACACCAGAACCTGCTAGCTAATTCACGAGTGTGCAATGCCCAGTGATTTTGAGATACTCTTTAATCCCTTTTCTATTATTAATTCTTAATTTCTGATACTTATCTAATTTATTGTGACATGACGGCTCAAAGTCGGAATACTGGAACAAAAAAATGCAACCTTTGCTTTGCAACGGCGCGGTGAGCACGTTTCCGCGGCAACGAATCTGCACGCAACAGTAGAGGATATATAGCAGGATCAACGGAGTCAGCGGTTAGAAGTGATTCTTTAGTTGCTTTATTAGCAGCTACCACCTAGCAACGGCTGAATAACAAATAGAAGACTTTATGTGAGCTGCAGTTGTAGTGGTCTATAAGAGCGCGTCAATCAGCGAGACTGTTGTAGCCATTTTGCTACGAATTATTGGCGTTCAAGGTCGCGGTTTCGATTCCCGATGAGGCTGTTGGATTATTCAGTTGACCTAATCCATCCAGCCGCACTATGGTCCTGGGATCGACTCAGCCTCTAACAGAAATGAGTATCAGGAATCTTCCTGGGGGGTAAAGAGCGGTCGGCGCGTAAAGCTGATAACCTCACCGCCATGTGCGAGTCGATTGTATAGAAAATGTGGGAGCCTCGACGTCTCACAACCCTATGGGACTCCACGGCCTGTTACAGGGATAGCTTTGCATTTCTTTTTGCCTACCTGCAATTGGATATGGGAAGGTCGGCAGGGGCCGCCACAGATACGTTTTAATGCGTGTCTTCAGATCTTTAGAACAGTACTGAGAGTTAAGGTATCCTGAGAGGATATCTAAAACTCTAATAATTATTAGAACGTAACAGTTCATTTCTTGTGTATTTATGTACCCCCTTCTGTGACATATGTGCAGTCACTGCGAATAGTTAAGTGGTATTTAACATTGTTTAAGCACAAAAGTTTCTCTTTGGGATCTTCAAAATATTCACAACCACCTAACGTGTCAAGACGTGCTGTACTTCTTGAAATGAAGGCTGTAGTTCCCTGTACACGGATATCCCGAGAGCATGTGTCTTCCGGGATGCTGGCGGTTAGGGTGGCCGGTGTTATGCACTTAGAGCTCTGCATACAAGATTAAAATGGCCGATCAGGAACTAAGATGATAGTCCGAGGTATAGCCCAAAATAATTGATCGCTTGCTCTTGGAATGCGGATGTGATGCATGGCTCACTCGTGGTCCCTGGGAAGTCAAGTATGGACTGTATATGGCTGTGTTTCTCTGGCCCATGTCACATATCTTTCAGCACGCCTTCATGCGTTCCTCTCATGAAGATCTCTGACTAATCTCCACTTATAATGTTACGGAGTGTTTAAATGATGCGATACAGCGCCGAGTAACAGATACGGAAATCACCCGTCCCCGTCCCCGTCTTTTTTTTTTTTGTGTTATCCACGAATTAGTTTAAGTCGACGAAATCATGAACATTTAAAAGCAAAATGGGGATTGCCTCAAGAATGCCTATGAAGAATTCATTAAATGTCACGCCTTTACCGAGAGCATGTGTTTGTTATGCTTCACAGCCCGAGAATAGCTGCATGACGTCTCAACTTCAGAAACGGATATGACGAAATTTGCACCATTTGTTACGATTCACTGCTGTCTTAATATTTTGACATCGGTAAGCCAGTCATTTATCACCGTCCCCGAAGTTTAAGTAAAATGCTCTGCCGGAATTATCAGCCCCTCTTCAGCTCTTCAGACCTAGAATGCGAAAGCTTCTCAACGTTTCTGCTCACCCCTAGATTCTCACTTGTTTTGTAGCCGGGGGAGGGGAGGGAATTGCGGATATACTGCTATACAGCCGAGCCATAGCTCAAGCGATTAGTCGCTGGCTTCCCACCGCGGCGGCCCGGGTTCGATCCCGGGTCTGGTCAAGTGGGATTTGTGGTGGACAAAGTGGCGCTGGGGCAGGTTTTCTGCGAGTACTTCGGTTTCCCCTGCCAATCTTCATTCCACCAATTGCTCCACAATCACCCTCACCTATCATCTGGGGCTGGTACAATAGGCCAGAAGTGGCCGCAGTACAAGGGACTTAGTCCCACCCCACTAGCAATACAAAAATTGGAACTATGAGTAGTACAGAGCAGTTAAGAGTCAGTTTCCGGCAAGATATAGCCATGGGAAGTTCGTAGTTGAAGAATTAGAAGTCGACCTGTGTAGACTTAAGGTGTGATTTGAAGACTTTATGTGCTGTAATGATGTCTGAATAAAAGTAAAGTAAAGTAAAGCTATCCCTGTAACAGGCTGTATAGGCCCATAAGGTTTTGAGACTTCGAGGCTCATACATTTTCTAGACAATCGGCTTACAGATGGCAGTAAGGCTGTCAGCCTTACGCGCAGGCCGCCCTTTACTCCACAGGAACATTCCTGGTACTCATTTCTGTTAGAGGCTGAGTCGACCCCAGGGCCATTGTGCGGCTGGAAGGATTAGGTCAATTGAAAAAAAAAAAATCCACCTCATCGGGATTCATTCCCGCGACCTTCCGGGTTGTAGCATAGTGCCACAACCAACTACGCTACCGCGTACCCCTGATATCTGAATAAGGGGGCTGAATTATTTTAAAATGATCTGAAACGCAATCCATGCTACGCAGATACGATCTTTTAAGGGGCTGGCCTTTAAATATGAGTGGTCTTCTAGAGAATTTTCACTCTATTACTTTCTGCACATTTCAGAGTATATTAAAGTTAGTCTGAACGCAGAAACGTCGCATACAAGCGAGTCTTACATCAAATGTCGCACGATGTTTACATAATTAAAATCTGTCCTTGGAATTCTGGGAGCGTAGGCTTCTCGCACGCCCCATATGCTTCACAGTGTTGACTAATTAAAGCTCCTTTGTGTGGCACCCACCCAGTTGCCGCTTTCTGCCGAAAGAATCTGGAGCCTCACAGCATGTAATAAACTTAACTTTCTGTGTTGCAATTGTTTTGAAATGAAATTCTGTGCGTGTCTCAGCCGAGAAGCTGCATCTGTGGGTATTTGCGCAGCCATGCCTCAGAAGGCTATCTCCGGCACAAGACGTTACTTCTTTGTGCTCCTAGGACAGTACGGGCACAATGTACAAACTGGGCCACAACAAATTTCTTTCTTCTTGTTATTCTCGACACAGCATTCGTGACATGCTGTCATTTTGCTTTAAGAAATAAAACTTAAGAGCCGGTCAGTCGGCCAGATTGCGCGCTCCCATTTGCTGCTGGGTTGATATTGGAACTGTTGCCGGTCCCACAATCCTAGGGGCAAATTTGTGTTAGTGCTTTGTTCAAAGAAAATAGGTCTGTTGTTGTCGTTAAACATGACAGTAAAATGTAGGATTTTAGGTTCTTACCGCAGTGGTTAGGAGGAGTTCTGTCATCTGGGATATAACGCCATGTAGTCCAGTTGAAATTCAACCGATGTTTCGGAGGAACATATCTCCATTTTTATTATTATTATTATTATTATTATTGGAAGAGGTGGGTTTTCCCATGCACCGCGACTAGTTATTAATCTATTGTGGGTCCCCCTTTAATATTCTACTAGTCGCCATGCCCTTCCAGTGCTGGTGCGTGCTATCAGCCCCGTTCTGCCAGCGAGGTCGGCCCTCCCTCTCTGGCAGTGGTCCCCGATACTTCCCCCATCTACCGAAGGAATTGGAAACTACATGAGGATCTTCTACGTGCCGTAAATCTACGACACGGGACACACAGCTTAAAGTCCCTTGTTCCCTGAATTTTTCTGCTCTTAAAAATTCCACGACCTCCGCCGGGTTTGAACCCGCGTACCTTGAGTCATGAGGTAGGAACGTTACCCCTAGACTACGGAGGCCGATCAACATATCTCCATTATCAGGGTTGAAGAATAAATCCGGCAAGGAACCAGCGTGGCAGGTGGCAAGTAGCGACCTGCTTCTCGCCAGTTTATTGTCTGGCTCGGTTCTTCAACCCTGAAGATGAAGGCGACATGTTCCTCCGAAATGTCGGTTGGCTTTCAGCGGATTGCACTACGTAATGTTCCAGAAGATAGAAATCTTCAAGACTGTAGAAGTGTGAAGTGTAGGTCTGTAGTTAGAAGCCGTGTTTGTCGGAAAGAATTGCCCGTATAAACGAAATAAGACTTTGATGGACTGTTCCCATATAATAAACATACTCACATGCAACTGACCACTGCAAAGCGGTGCTTAAATTGGTGAGAAGTCACAAGTATTTAGGCTGAGTAAGGAATTAGTACAAAGGCTTTACCGTTCATTGTTCTCACGCACACAAGAAGAAATTAAATTTTAAAAAAGTGTGTATGTATATATGCCGGTCACTGTAGCCTAGCGGTCAAAGGCATGCGCTGTCTTGGTATGTTTGTTCAAAACGTCTTCCTCTCCGATGAATATTTGGGGAGACACGCACAGAAACACATATTATCATCATCATCATCGTCATCATCATTATTATTATTATTATTACTGGCACTACAACCCTTTGTGGAACTTAGCCTGCTTTGAAAATTTTCTCCAGACGTCCCGCTCTTGTGGCTTTGTTTTCCATTTAACCACAACCAAATTTTTCAAATCCTTCTCCAGACTATCCATTCATCTCATTCTTGGTCTACATGTTTTCCTTTTCCCCTCCAGTTTTACAAGCGTTATTCTATTTATAANGAAGAGGTGGGTTTTCCCATGCACCGCGACTAGTTATTAATCTATTGTGGGTCCCCCTTTAATATTCTACTAGTCGCCATGCCCTTCCAGTGCTGGTGCGTGCTATCAGCCCCGTTCTGCCAGCGAGGTCGGCCCTCCCTCTCTGGCAGTGGTCCCCGATACTTCCCCCATCTACCGAAGGAATTGGAAACTACATGAGGATCTTCTACGTGCCGTAAATCTACGACACGGGACACACAGCTTAAAGTCCCTTGTTCCCTGAATTTTTCTGCTCTTAAAAATTCCACGACCTCCGCCGGGTTTGAACCCGCGTACCTTGAGTCATGAGGTAGGAACGTTACCCCTAGACTACGGAGGCCGATCAACATATCTCCATTATCAGGGTTGAAGAATAAATCCGGCAAGGAACCAGCGTGGCAGGTGGCAAGTAGCGACCTGCTTCTCGCCAGTTTATTGTCTGGCTCGGTTCTTCAACCCTGAAGATGAAGGCGACATGTTCCTCCGAAATGTCGGTTGGCTTTCAGCGGATTGCACTACGTAATGTTCCAGAAGATAGAAATCTTCAAGACTGTAGAAGTGTGAAGTGTAGGTCTGTAGTTAGAAGCCGTGTTTGTCGGAAAGAATTGCCCGTATAAACGAAATAAGACTTTGATGGACTGTTCCCATATAATAAACATACTCACATGCAACTGACCACTGCAAAGCGGTGCTTAAATTGGTGAGAAGTCACAAGTATTTAGGCTGAGTAAGGAATTAGTACAAAGGCTTTACCGTTCATTGTTCTCACGCACACAAGAAGAAATTAAATTTTAAAAAAGTGTGTATGTATATATGCCGGTCACTGTAGCCTAGCGGTCAAAGGCATGCGCTGTCTTGGTATGTTTGTTCAAAACGTCTTCCTCTCCGATGAATATTTGGGGAGACACGCACAGAAACACATATTATCATCATCATCATCGTCATCATCATTATTATTATTATTATTACTGGCACTACAACCCTTTGTGGAACTTAGCCTGCTTTGAAAATTTTCTCCAGACGTCCCGCTCTTGTGGCTTTGTTTTCCATTTAACCACAACCAAATTTTTCAAATCCTTCTCCAGACTATCCATTCATCTCATTCTTGGTCTACATGTTTTCCTTTTCCCCTCCAGTTTTACAAGCGTTATTCTATTTATAATTTCTTCATTTTCTTTCCCCATAACATGCCCTGCACATCTCAGTTAGCTATATTAACATCATTAAATAATTCCTTATTATAACATCTTCGCCCGACCACATCGATTTGTACTCCTCCATGGATTCTCCTTAAAATTTTCTCTCAAAACCTCCGAGAAGTGCTTCATGAGCCTTGCTCAGAGTCCCGCTCTCAGATCCACAGAGCACTGCTGGAAGCATAATATGTTATACACTTGACATTTGGTTTTCCTCATTAGTAATTGAGATTTCATCACATAGAAACGCATGTAGGTCTTCAAATAAAGCCATTTTGAAATATATGTGCCCAGAATGAAAATCTGAGGTCGTTCTACAGTTATTCTTGAAATTCTAGAAGTCATATAACATGAAGAAATGTGTAGCAGTTCTTGAATCCTTTCATGCGTACAGATGGACGGACAGACTGAATGAATTTAATGAGTGCTCCTCAGGATTGCAAACTCTTCTAAACGTAATCAGTTAGACTCGGGTTTCAGATAAAGCACACTTTCGATACTATCTTATTTTAGTTAAGTATTCAGTTGTTTCACAGCGTCTCATTATGACGTTTTTATTTATAGTTCGTTTAATGTTGGCCGGTTACGGTAACCAAGCCGCACACCGGCATGCGTCAAGATATGTAACAGTCAAGACACGATGTCTGCGACATGACGCAAAGAAAGGAGCACAGTTGAAACGAATGAGATTATGAAAACCGCCGCACACTGGTCTGAGTCATGATGCCGACGTCAGCTTCATGCTGACGAATCACGAATGAAGAAAGACTGCGTCTCTTGTCTCATGTCTTGATGCTTGTCTTGACGCAGTTAGTGTGCGGCCGCTCTAAGGCATGAACCGTTATCGCTTGCTCGGCAGCCGGGATCGTGGGTTCGAATCCCACACAAGGCATGGATGTTTGGTATGTGTATGTGTTTAGGTAGAGGCCTTGTGACGAGCTAATCACTCGTCCAAGGAGTCATACCATCTATAAAAAAAAAACTGTTGCTTGAGTCCACAAGCGAACCATACTGAGGGATCGCCGCTTGTTGGCGAACTTAGTGCCAACGTTAGCGGATAGAGGGTGTCGCGTGGTCAGCGCAACGGATCCCCACCGCCGTTAATTTCGGTTTTCTAGACCGGATCCTACCATCTATAAAATGATTAAAATTAAAAAGAAAATCTCGACATCGTAAAGGTACAATATATGTGCATATCTCCTTCGTGTTCAGTTATATTGACATTAAAAGCGTAATACTATAATTGAACTATACTGAACCTGTGAACAACAAAACTGCTTACATAAAAGATCAAGAGAAATTATATAAATTTAAAATTTTTTAAATGGCATTACGCTTGTGTACTTATGTACTAGCATGGCCTTTGCCCAACTTGTATTCTCTCTCTCTCTCCCCCCCCTCCCCCGCAGACTTCTTATTTCAAAAAGTTGCCTTCAGTTACGCAGTGGCACTCCCACCTCGAGATGAAATTGCTGGGAATATATTTTACTTTTATTTTCCGAAGTGTGATTCACTGCTTCCAAAGTAAACGTCTTCTGTTTACAAAGTGAAAGGTGACTTATGTTTCCCCGTTTCACATACCAGAATAAACTGTGGTGTTTACTCACGGTTCCATATCTCTGCCTCAAATCTACGTCATGCAAAGAACCGAAGTTTTCTGATTCGAAATCGATGAAACGCCTGCTTTTGTCGGAAGATGTTCCGATAACATCAAGTGGAAACAGATGTAGGATGTTCTGTAATTGATTAATGTGAAAACAAAGGGCAAAGAATAACTTAATGGAGAAATTGTCTGCTTGAATATTGTTTGTTCATATAGTTTTGTTCTTGAGATGATCTGAAACATTCCGTTCGTGAATGTGAAAGAATTATGCGTGACTGATAACTATGGACAGGATTTTTATGCCCTAATGATCCCTTAAATATGTATGCATTTATGCATGAAGAACTTCCGAAATATGCATTAAAATATGCACATACAAATTTATACCAAATATTACAATTGATTTTACATTATTGTAAGACCAAAAAATCAATATTTAAGTTCATTTTATGTAATCACTGAATGATTCACTTGCAATAAAGAGCTATACTTAAATACAGTTCATGCAACAAAGCCAACATATTTCATTACAAATTTAAAAAGCCAATGGTACTCACATTTAGCTCTCCGAAATTTCAACTTCTCTTCTGTTGCAGCTCACAGTTACTAGATGTTTTAGCTTTTCCATAGTTAGTCGCCTCCTATTGTCTCGTAAGATGTACTTATAGCGGGAAAAACTTCTTTCCACCTCACAGGAACTTAGGGGCGCATGTACAAAAGCCGCTATTTGCTCCACTGTTAGTGATTTTTTACTTGGCAGTTCAGTAAGTTTATCGGCTAAAATTTTTTCAATTTCACAGCTTTGTTCATATCCTGGATTTTTTAAAGAATGCTGTGCACTTTTTCCTTTACTACTTCAACTCTTCCAGGAACAAAATTCAATTTGGAAACAGTGGTTTTGAACACACTTAATGACTGATACAAAGTAGTATTGCTGTTGCTCGCCTCCAGTGAGGAAATGGCGGATGAAGGATGAGAGAAGTGAGCAGATATATGGGAAAGATTAATTTCTAGTTCTGCGTTTTTACTACATCTTGGGCAATTTGAATTGATGCTGCACTTTTGGGATCAAATGTATTCACGACATTCCTAACTGTTTCTAAATGTTCGGTATAATAACTCGCTGCACACAGCCATGTGCCCCAGCGCGTTAAAATTGCTTCTGGCGGAAGTGGAATGCTCGGTGCTACTGCTTTAAAGGCTTCTTTTCTGTATGGCCCTTTGACAGATACCTTCTTCGCAGAAGACACCAACTTGTCAACAAGCGGAAAATTTGCACGAATTGTTTCTGCAACACGGTGCAACCCATGGGCAAGGCAAGTCAAATGTGTCATCTTTGGAAAATATAACTTAAGAGCAGTACCAGCTTTCATCATATAACTTGCGGCATCAGTCACAAAGAGCAATACGCGCTCATACCGAATGCCATTCGGCCATAGTAAATTCATGGAATTGATAAAAAATCCGGAAACTGCGGAGCTATTTGTGGTTTCAAATTGCTCTACTGCAAGAAGATATGGGGTAGATTTTTCATTCTTATTAAGGGTGTCCAACTATACAATTTGCAATAAACCGTCCCTCACAATCTTATCTCTAATGCTTTCAGTTGTAAGATCGTAACAATGCTTCACGTAATTTTTGCGCACAGTAGATTCATCCGGCACTTTGCACTGTGTATACTTCTCTATGAAGTTTCTCAGAGTAGGATTGGTTAGTTTCCACAGCGGAATATCTGCCGTTAGAAAGGCTTCGCATAAATCAAAGGAAAACTGAAAAACTATTATTAGAAAATTCACTAAGCAGTTGTTGAACAGAAGTACTTTTCGTGGGTTTAATTTTAATATTCTCTCTGTGTATATTAGTGTTAAAATGCTGAAGCACTTGAAAGCGTTGTTCACAACCAACTGTTTTCTCACACGCTCGGCAATAAAGAATTTCCTTATCCGTTCTTATCGTCTCTCCTTCGAGCTCCCGCTGATACAGCTGTAATTTAGTTTTCTGACTTACTTTCACTTTAGGCATGACTACAGAAAGCTAAGCAAACTTAACTACAGACTAGTCACCACTAATGTGAATGGCCCCAGCTTCACATGAAGAAGCGTAACGAACCTCTTGGAGACTTCGGAAATAAATAAGTGAAGTCCCTTATATGCCCTGCCCACTTCATAATCCTTGACCTGATCATTTTAAATATACTTGGTGAAAGTACAAGTAATGAAGCTCCTCATTATGTAGTTTTCTCCAACCTCCTGTCACTTCACCACTCTTCGGTCCAAACATTCTCCTCAGCACCCTGTTCTCAAGCACCCTCAGTCTATATTCCTCCCTTAATGTCAAAGACAGACTTTCACGCCCATACAGAACCATAGGCAAAATTATACTTTCATATGTTGTTATATTTTCGTTTGCAGACAGCTCCGTGATATGGAGGCTTGAATTTGGTGGTTTTGAAGTGAAACTCCTCACCTCCATCTAAACGAAATGTAGTTGGAAGAAATTTGTTGGTGTAGTCTACTTTCTGACAAAAGTCGCAAGAACTGCCTCTCCAACTTTTGTATAAAAATAAATGGGAGGACTGATTTATACTCTCCATGTTTTGTATACTGAAGACTCCAGTTCTCATGCCGCCGGGAACTGGCAGTTCTCATAGATTTCTAAGGACATTCTCCAGCAAAAACTTCGGATCCACTCCCCAATACATATTTATAGAATAGTGCTTAATTAAGCAGAAGGACAACTTTGCAATTTTTACCGTTATATGATGGTAACATTATCGTTATTAACCCGTAGTACATAATTGTTTAATTGTGGGATGATACTGCAATAAAACATTGGTTTTCCTCAGTCTCTCCAGTCATACCCGAGATAGTGCCTCAAATTGGACGTCATCGTTTCCTTTATTTTCAATTCATTATGCCCCAATCATCCTACCGTCAGACGCTTTAATCTGAGCTGATGAAAGTTGGTTGAGGCACTGTGCTATAAGTCGAAAGGTCGCGGGTTCTGTTCCCGATGAGGTCATTGGATTTTTCAATTGACCGAATCCTTCCAGCCACACTGTGGCCCTGGGGTCGACTCAGCCTCAAACAGAAATGAGTACTAGGAATCTTCCTGGGGGTAAAGAGCGGCCGGGGCGTAAGGCTGACAACCTCACCGCCCGCCATCTATGAGCCGAGTGTCTCACAACCCTACGGGCCTTCACGGTCTGTTACATGGATAGATTTACGTCTATTTTTTACCGAAAAGTCTTTCAGTAAGCCATAAATAAATAAATAAGCAACACTAGTACGTCATTAATGAATAAACTAAGATATCCGAGAGACAAAGAGAAACCTACTCGATGCGCCTATGAGTTTGAATGACTTACATTTTGAAACAAATAGCAGAATTTCTGCATTACATGTTTGAGTGGATACGTCTTCCGAGGAACGTTTAATCTGCTTACGAACGTGGTTTAAACTTCCTGAGGGACAATAACCACAGAACAGATGTACAGCGTTGTTCCCCACTGTGTTTCTAATGGATATTTTCTAGGTAGTGAAATTAATGAAAAAGTGACACCGGGATGCAAATTAAGCTGACAGCTCCATATGGACGGGAACTATTTTTCAAGCTTTATCCGTGACTAGCGCCATAAATAATTACTTTCTGCTCCACATCTGCGAGATAAATATTCTGCTTTGTTTTGGTCTCGGGATATTAGTTCAACATTGCAAAAATGTTTACGCCTCATAAATTTCCTGAGAAACTTGTGGAGATGGTACGTATTGGGATGCTGAGTACTGGATATATTTTTTATTTTCTTGGTTTATATTGTCACGTGTAGCACTGACTTATAAGACGGGTTTTGGATTTGATTTATTGCACCTTATACATCCACACGGTTCGGGACTACAGGCAATACAGCGCTATCCCTATTCTGCACACTTTGCGGTTCACCGTTGTACCCGCTCTAGGGTTCTCAGTCTTCACTAGTCGTATCCTGGCAACGGATTTATCACAGTCTCACTGTCATTTAAAATCACATATGAAATCATCTTCGCAGCGTGTAATTCCTTTCTTGCCATTTCGTCTCAATTACCTTAGACCGCCATCTCTAGAACTCGAACCAGTTCTTATTTTAGTTGTAGCTTAGGGGCGGACCCCACGGAAAACACAGTTTTCTGTTGTTAGAGTGTGTGTTTACAGCTCCGTTGCCTAACAATAGACATCCTATTGTTGCGTGCACATATGTTGCGGGAGCATGTATATCAACCCGTTGCCTAGCAATGGGTGTACACCTCACACTATTTATCAACTGCAAGGTTATCTAGCATCGACTGGAAAGATAACTTAATTTTGAATGAAGAATTTGAAAGAATGTGGAAGGGAGCGGTTATAACTTTTGAAATTACAACTCATAATTTGCCTCTAAGAGGCCTAGGAAAACCTTCATGCAGCATAGCCGACCTCTGGACCTAGAAGGGAACCCAGAAATTTCCGTGTGCAAAGCGTGTGCTAATCAGTCGACTGTATGATGAACAGAAAGGGTTTAAATATCAAACGGTACTTGCAGTTTAATCAGACATTTCAGCGAAAGGTTTGGTTGGTAGATCGACTGAGTGCTTGGCTGCCCGAGTCTTGGTTTGTTTGACAATTCATTTTAACTGCCGGTGTTATGTAGCGTCTAATGTTAGGACGGTTTATGGACGACACATTGGAAAGTAAGTAGAAGGAAGAATATCATCCTTTTATTTGCCCGGAAGGACTGCCACAAGGAAGCGTAACAACCGGGTATTTGCTTGCAAGGACTGTCAGACGGGAGCAATACATCCAGCTCTAAAACGACTCAAAATGGAGCATACTGCCCCAAGCACGTGTTAGCATGGTTGAGGCACTATGCTACGGGCCGGAAGGTCGCGGGTTCGATTCCCGATAATGTCATTGGATTTTTTAATAGACCTATTCCTTCCGGCCGCACTGTGGCCCTGGAGTCGACTCAGCCTCTTAACAGAAATGAGCACCAGGTATATTCCTTGGGATAAAGGGTGGCCGGCGCACAAGGCTAACAACCTCACCGCTATCTGTGAGCCGATTATCTAGATAATGTGTGAACCTCGAGTCTCACAACTCTGTGGGCCTCACGGCCTGTTACAGGAATAGCTTTGCCTTTTTCTTTTTACCGTCCCGCTCTAGAAGGACTGTCAAAGGGACCATATCTTTCGGACATTTACCTGGAAAGACTGCCAGTTACCAGGGTCGGCTTTCATGACTTCGCAATTGAAAACAGAAATTTTGACTACCCAACGGTGAGAAGAACAAGGAAATGACTAGAATCGGTTCCCCTCGCTATTGAGTAGTTGAAAAGGGAGTGTTGTCTGTTATTTAATGACACTGTGTGGAGTTGCGATTGTTGGATTATATGTGAGGATGATGATAAATGAGCTCTTTTCATGGGCGCCTGTTTGAAAGTTGTATCGTAGCAATCACATAAAGAAAATGAGAAAAGCCACGTAACATCTGTTGCGAGAACGATGCACCAGTCCAGTATGAAGAAAGTGTGACACAGTAGCGTTTGATGTCTGAACAGATTCCTTCAGACCATCATCATCACTAGGGACCGGATTTTAATGCAAATGAATATTTCTTTCTTGCAATCAGAAAGTATGCTCGTTTGGATAAATGTATGAACCACTAAATTTCTTAAATTTTGGACATAGTTTGATGGTGCATATAAATGCATATTTTGCCTGTTTTATGAATAAGCATCATATTTTCGAAGATCTCTATTTATACTGCATATTTCCTTTTTAAAATGTTTATCATATATATTTTTTAATTTTATGTTCAAGTTTTCAATCATGGTCGTGTGTATACAATTTTTCTCTTCCGTATTAGAATATGTTGGATATTTGACTCAACATTTCGTCATGATTCATGTTTCTGATGCAATAACCAGGACGGGACTTTCCCGATCCCTCTACTCGCAACTTACCTCATCCGCGTACCATCAAAGTGGCCGCGAAGAGATTAGTCGGAAGCGTTCACATGTAGCTGCTATCAACGTAATACCATTCAACCGGCAAGGGACTTCACTTATTTATTTCCGAAGTCTCCAAGAGGTTCGTTACGCTTCTTCATTTGAAGCTGGGGGCCATTCACATTAGTGGTGACTAGTCTGTAGTTAAGTTTGCTTAGCTTTCTGTAGTCATGCCGAAAGTGAAAGTAAATCAGAAAACTAAATTACAGCTGTATCAGCGGGAGCTCGAAGGAGAGATGATAAGTACGGATAAAGAAATTCTTTATTGCCGAGCGTGTGAGAAAACAGTTGGTTGTGAAAAATGCTTTCAAGTGCTTCAGCATTTGAACGCTAATATACACAAAGAGAATATTATAAATCCAGGATATGAACAAATTTGTGAAATTGAAGAAATTTTAGCCGGTAAACGTACTGAAGCCGATCACGTTAGCCGAGCGGTCTAAGGCATGTACTGTCTTCGCTCGCTCGGAAACCGGGATCGTGGGTTCGAATCCCACTCAGGGCATGGATGTTTAGTTTGTGTGTGCTTTTTTCTGTGTTTGTGTACAGGTAGAGGCCTTGCGACGAGCTGATTACCCGCCCAAGGAGTCCTACCTAATGTTTAAGATCAGGAAAAACCGAAGTGAACGGAGAAGTTCATGGAGGTAGGCCTAGGCCCACTGGGGTGTAGTGCCAGGGGGGGGGGAACGTATTGAACTGCCAAGTAAAAAATCACCAACAGTGGAGCAAATAGCGGTTTTTCTACATACGCCCCTAAGTTCCTGTGAGGTGGAAAGAAGTTTTTCCCGCTAAAAGTACATCTTACGAGACAATAGGAGGCGACTAACTATGGAAAAGCTGAAACATTTAGTAACTGTGAACTGCAACAAAAGAGAAGTTGAAAGTTCGGAGAGCTAAATGTGAGTACCACTGGTTTTTTAAATTTGAAATGAAATATGTTGGCTTTGTTGCATGAACTGTATTTAAGTATAGCTTTTTATTGCAAGTGAATCATTCAGTGATTACATAAAATGAACTTAAATATTGATTTTTTTGGTCTTACAATAATGTAAAATCAATTGTAATATTTGGTATAAATTTTTATGTGCATATTTTAATGCATATTTCGGAAGTTCTTCATGCATAAATGCATACATATTTAAGGGATCATTAGGGCATAAAAATCCGTTCCCTAATCATCTCATAGGATGTCCGACGCCGGGACCTACCTTTCAAGCCAAAGAGAATCATCTTAATCTGTTTATAAAGAGGCAACCCAGACTTCACTTCCGGTATGTCGCCCCTCGTGTTCAGACCACACAATCTGCTTGTAAGGGAATCTGTGAAGAGAAGGCTTGGTCGGTGCAGTTGAAGAATTCAATATTTGAAGCCGTTACACGGAAGCAACTAGTGGAGGCTGTACTAGACCGAGAACACTAATTTGTGTGCTTTGATGATTTGTAAAGTGTAGAGATCGGCGATGGAGCTATAATTAATTGTAGTTACGAATTGTGTGTTGAAGTAGTCAGTAAATCCAGTCTCCAATCCAAAACCCCGTCGAGAGTTACTCATACACGTGACAGTATGGTGACGACGGTGCATTATCATTTTTAGGGCATTTTTTTGACATTGCCCGTTGTGTATGTTTCGAAAATCTTCGAATTTGAAAGTGTAAGACCTGTAGAATGGATGATGTCCAAAGAAAATTTCCTACTGATCTAAGGATTTTAACATTTCTGAAATCGCAGGTTCTTTAGTGGAGGCAGGAATTGATGCCCATCAACATACCGTATTTTCCCCTCTAGTCACTTCTACAAGAGTGTGCACAGTAAGACTTCACTAATTCGGACTAATTGCGAGCGAAACCTCGTCCAAATTAGTGAAAGTCCGAAGTAGAGAAGTGTTCATTTTAACAGGCGAAAAATACACTGTTAAAACACTAAAACGAAAATAAAAAGTAGGCATACTAAAACACCAACAGGCACGTAAACGTAGGACGTTAGGGTAGCTCTCTGCAGATCTGTCCCCTTGCGGCCGATTTTCTAGATCTAGAATGCTTTGACTTTAAAATTTATTTTAAAATAGCCTTGATATTTGACGTGAGGCCTACATGTAACTACCGTCATCATTAAGACTAATGTACAAAAGGGAAGGGGAAAAAGCTTTTCTGAATTATCGCAAATTCCGAATTAGTGAGGTTTCACTGTACTTCGAAAAGTCGAAGTTGGGGGCATTTAGACCATGTTCAAGGTTGCAACCGAGCACCTGTTCTTCTGCAGGCGTAGGATCTACTCTTGCAGCTGAGTTGCGTATGTAACGGGATGCCTGTGACGTCACATCCGCATCCGTATTGCGAGACCCGCGTTTTCTGCGGGACTGGATTTGTTCTGAAGTTACTTGATGAGTCTGTTTATCGATGATACGAGTGGATAACTCAGGCAAAGCGTGCCATGGATGTGAATATTATCTGTTTGTTGCTTATTTAACAATGATATCAGTAGCTGAAGCCGTAGCGTGTTACGTCAACTAGTGAACTGGAAAGCACGTGAAAGAAAACAATTGTGACCTAATTTATAGTGGCACTATTCTGATGTTTGTCCGAAGGGACTGAGGAAAATATGAGAAATCTCAGGCTAATTGGTGTCCCGGCCCAAATTCGGATAGGGCATTTCCGAATACAAGTCTTAAACGTCACTGCTTGAGCCATTTTGTTTACTGGCATGAGCGTGAAACTTGGTCTTTCGTACCGAAAGGAAAACGTGGATTGAGAGTATTTGAGAAGAAAAGCGCTGAGGAGAATATGTGGGACAAACAAGGGAGAAAGATGTAGCAGAAAATTTCATCATCGGTCCTTTATAATTTGTAGTCTTCATGAAATAGTAGCTTCTTGACATTACTGAGTAAAGGAGGATGGAGCAGGCAGCATGCATGGTGAGTATTCGAGAAGAAAAGCGCTGAGGAGAATATGTGGGACAAACAAGGGAGAAAGATGTAGCAGAAAATTTCATCATCGGTCCTTTATAATTTGTAGTCTTCATGAAATAGTAGCTTCTTGACATTACTGAGTAAAGGAGGATGGAGCAGGCAGCATGCATGGTGATGTAGGAAATGTATAAAGGATTCTGGTAAGAAAACGTGAAGGGAAGAGACCACTTCGGAGACATGACAGGATAATATTAAATTTTTAAAAGGTTAAAGCTATCCTTTTAAGTGACCGTGGAGGCCCATAGGATTGTGAGACGTCGAGGATCCTACATTTTCTAGACAGTCAACACACAGATGGGGGTGAGATTGACAGTCTTACGCGCTGGCCGCCCTTTACCTCCCAGGAAGGTTCCTGATACTCATTGGTGTTAGAGGCTGAGTCGATCCCAAGGTCGTAGTGCGGCTGGAAGGATTACGTTAGTTGAAAAATCCAATGACTTTATCGGGAATCGAGCCCGCTTCCTACTGCTTTGTAGCATAGTGCCTCAACCAACTATGCTGATAGCCTCTTAGCATTATTAAATGAAGTAAGGTGGGGCATACAGCACGCGTGGTGATGTATGAAACGCATGCGGGATTCTGGTAGGAAAACCTGAAGGGAAGAGACCACTTCGGAAACATAGACGTGCATGGCAGGATAATATTAAAAAGTAGCTTAAAGAAATAGGTTTATGAGGATGTGGACTAGATTGTGCTGATTTAAGATACGATCAAGCAGTGGGCTCTTGTGGACACGAAAAGATCGTCGTGTTCTGTCTCAAGAAGCGCTGTGGTCCGTACAGTTAGTCGTAGGAGGCCAGATGGAATGGCATATAACAGAAACCCAGGATTCGAATCTTTTAGAAACAAGAATTCTAGAAGTAAATCCGACGAAGTCGTCACTCTTGGTAAAGGTTACAATCACGTCGACGCTTGTTGGCTCGTATTCAGTATTTAAGAATAATAATTGAATTTCACGTCCATATTCAGTGGGTCCCTTGTCACCAGTGCATGGCGCGTTCTCAGGTTGCGGATGGAGGAAAACCGCGAATATATTCAATAAGCAGTCGCGGACAGCCGACAAGGGGTGGTCCTCCAGCGTGGGGGTTGGGCTAACAACTCCTTATCGTAAAAAATAAGCTTATTACGAAAATGTTCATAAAGCCTAGGACCTAGACGGATTTTGTGGTTAAACGATCAAGGTGAAAGAAAAAGGATATGAGATTTGGTACTTGGAATGTTAGAATTATGTATAGGGCAGGTTCGCTCAGGGCAGTGGCAGAAGAAATCTTAAAATATGTCAGAATTAGTGGGGGTACAGGAGGTCAGATGGGATGGAGGGGGCACCGAACCAGCAGGTGACTATACATTTTTCTATGGAAAGGGGAATGAGAATCATGAATTAGTTTTTTTTTCGTACACAAGGGAGTCATATCAGCAATTAAGAGGGTAGATTTTATTAGTGATAGAATGTCGTACATAATACGTAAGAGGTCGCCGGGGTGATATCAGAGCGGTATAGTGTTGAAATCTCAAATTGATTCGCGGCTTTGGAAAACTTATACACCGAGATGGATGTTGGTAAAGCTTGGGAAACTACAATTAGAATGTCATAATTTCTTCCAAGGAGCGTCTCGGTTGTTGTGAACTGATGAAGCATAAACTATGGTTCGATGAAGGATGCTCAAAATTGTTAGACCACAGAAAGCAAGCCAAATTGAAGTTGTTACAGGATCCAAGCGAAATAAATGGGGATAATCTGGTATAAGACGTGAAACCAGCAGACATTTCAGGAACGTAAAGATGGGATATCTGAAACACAAAATTGAGCTTGTAGTGAACAGTAAGAACAAGAACATTAGAGACCCGTATAGAGGAATAAATGACTTAAGAGTGGTTAACAACCTAGAAGTAACTTTTTTTTATTGCTAGTGGGGTGGGACTAAGTCCCTTCTACTGCGGCCACTTCTGGCCTATTGTACCAGCCCCAGATGATAGGTGAGGGTGATTGTGGACCAATTGGTTGAATGAAGATTGGCAGGGGAAACCGAAGTACTCGGAGAAAACCTGCCCCAGCGCCACTTTGTCCACCACAAATCCTACTTGACCAGACCCGGGATCGAACCCGGGCCGCCGGAGTGGGAAGCCAGCGACTAACCGCTTGAGCTATGGCGCGGCCCTATATCATGGAGTAACGAGATAACAGAAAAATAAGGGTTTTATGTACTCACATTACATAACAGATCGAATTTTAAAACATTCCATATATATATATATAACATATTATATGGCTTCAAAGTGAAAAAAAAAAATCGACGAGAGACTTGTATTACGTGCGCAAAAACGTGCTAAAAATAGTTAAACAGTTCGATCTATTACAGGAGGCATTAATCTGTTATTACACATCGCATAACATTTAAAACTCAACCCAAATTGCAACATCAATATTCTTGTCTTATTCGCCACTTCCCTGTCGGGGTACGCACTTCCAAATGCAAGTACCTGATCCTAGCCCTTTGAGGTTGAAAAGTGCTATTGTAAAAAATTGAAAAGGTATAAATCGCCCAGTAGTGTACAAATTCCGGCAGAACTTGTTCAGGCAAGAGGCAAAATATGACGTTCTAAGATCCATAACCTAATTACACGTATTTAGGCTGATTAAAATGTGTTTAAACGAAACGTATGATAAAGTTCGTATATGTAAATATTTCTCTGATAAATTTCCTATCCAGAATGAACTAAAACAAGGAGATGCTTTATCGCCACTCCTTTTCAACTTTGCTTTAGAATATGCAATTAGGAAGGTTCAGGGAAACCAGGTGGGACTGAAACTAAATGGGACACATCAGCTGATGATCTGTGCTGATGATGTGAATTACTGGGTGATAATGTAGATACCATAAAGAAAAAACACAAACTTTAACTGACGCAAGTAAAGAGGTTGGTCTAGAAGTAAACACTGAGAAAACTAAGTATATGTTGCTGTCTCGTCACCAGACTGCAGGGAAAAATCATGATACACGTATAAAGATAGGTAGCAGATTGAAACAGTTCAGATATTTGGGAACGACGATAACAAATTGAAACCTGATAGAGGAGGAAATTATGATGAGATTGAACTTGGGTAATGCTTGCTATCATTCAGTCCAGAACCTACTGTCTTCTCGTCTACTGTCTAAAAACATAAAAATTTGAATATACAAAACTGCAATTTTGCCTGTGGTTCTCTGTGGGTGTGAAACATAGTCTCTGATATTAATGGAGGAACATAGACTGAGGGTGTTAGAGAACCGAATGTTGAGAATAGTTGGACCGAAGAGAGATGAAGTGACAGGAGGTTGGAGAAAACTGCATAATGAGGACCTTCATAACTTGTACTCCTCTCCAAGCATAATTAGAATGATCAGGTCAAGGAGGATGAGGTTGGCAGGGAATTTAGCACGAATGGTGGAGAGGAGGAATGCACATAGGATATTGGTAGGAAAGCCGGCAGGAAGGAGACCACTGGGAAGACCAAGACGTAGGTGGGTGCACAATATTAAAATGTATCTTAGATAAACAGGATGGGATGGTATGGATTGGATTGATCTGGCTCAGGACAGGGACCCGTGGAGGTCTCTTGTGAACACGGTAATGAACCTTCGGGGTCTGTAAAATGCTGGGAAGCTCTTGAGTGGCTGCACAGGCAGCCTCTCAAGAAGAGCTCCATGAGTGAACTGAATTTCACGTGAAGGTTATGCTGCTGAAACAAATTTACTTTCCAATTGGAGTGATGACTATCAATAAATAATTCTGTCAAGTGAGCATAAATATCTTTCTGTGGTGTTATACAAAAATAAAAAAAGTGGTCAAGTCCTTAAACTGCAGTTTCCAGGAGAAGATGAACTTTGAACTTCTATGAAGGGACCTGTTTATTATCCCATTATGGCACTGAATGACAGGCATTATGCTTTATGACATAAATCAGTCTTACTTGATCTTTTAATAAGGACGGTTTCGCGATGCAGTTCAACTTACTCGAACAGAATCTAGACTTGACCTTGTCCCTCCTGCGAATGTTATCGTTTAGACAGGTCACCACTTTACAGTCTCATACCAGCAGGCAATGAAATAAGATTCTGTTGGGAATAACCACGGAAATTTACTCGTTGAAATGTGAAAAGCACAAAATAATATCACAGACACACTAGCTTACACTTTCATATATATTCACTTAACACGTATGCGTGCACGAACACATGCACAGGAGCCGCACTCAACGTGCGCACGCACGCACACACACACACACACACAGGCGTGCGCAGAGGCGCCCGCGCCAAACACACAGACACGTTCTGCAGTGTATCCATGATACGGTGCTTCGACTTAGGAGGTGCTGTTAATAAGCCTACTTTGTCTATTTTTGGCGTACCAGCCATATTTGCATGAATCACTGTCTTAGAAACACTGATCTCCCGAAGAAATAAAAGCAAAAGAGCAGCCAGAATAAACAGCCTGGAACTGAATCCACGCTCCGAACAAATCCTGTTGGCCGTGGTTTGGCTTGAATATATTAACATTTTAGTAAAGCTCTTTATCTTCTGGGATATACCACCGTGTAGTCCGTTGAAGGTACACCGAAGTTTCGGAGGAACATTTCGCTTCCATCTGCAGGGCTAAACAGTAAGCCAAGCGAAACACCTGCATGAAGCAAGCAGCAGGCAAAACAAGGTACGTTCCGAGTACGTCATACCAATCTGCTTGGCAAGAAGAAGGGTTTTGTTTCAGTCTGGCTGGCTGTCTGGTCGGAAGAACTGCAATTCATTCCTCGTAAATTTCGTGAAATATGGTGTAGCGTTCTGTCGCAGCATTCTGCGGAACTTTTGGGCCTTTTGGGCTTGCTCCAACATTCCGTTCCCATCTGGGGAACTTTTGGGCTTGCTCCAGCATTCCGTTCCCATCCGCTGGATGTCACTCCTTCCTGGACTGCAGATGTAGCACGCTACAGTATTTGGTACAGTACAGCCATCTGTGAGCCCATTGTATAGAAAATGTGGGAGCATGGACATTTGAAACGCTGTGAGCTCCCACCTTATGATGCAGGGATAGCTTTACCTTCTGCCTTAATCTTTAGCCGTGTCAGAAACATCAGCTTTCTGTGGTGCTAGACAGGGACCAGACGGTAACATCGAGGTCAGTTCGGTTTGTTTTTAGAAAGACCATCTAGCGACCTTGAGGCATCAACCTCTTTTATAACAAAAAAATCCATCGAAAACAAATGATTTGAGTATTTAAAATGTTCGCTCTTTCCTCTATAACAGTGGTTCCAAACCAAAGGAGCTTGAGAGGGTTCCAAGGGAGGAGCGAGACCTTGAAGGCGAAAAATTGTAATGTCAAATTCAGCAGAAGTAATTCCTTTGACAGCATTTCATCATCTCTTATTCATCCAGATATTAGGGCCATTAGATTTCAGTATTTGCCACCATTATTCATCGCCAAATAAAGATCATGCAGCAGTTTCATTTTAAAATTTCGAATATTTTATTCACAGTTCTGGCGTGATACTATTAACGATTTAGTTAATCGTAAATAATAATAATAATAATAATAATAATAATAATAATAATAATAATAATAATAAAATAACAGTAATATAAATGAAAGGGCAGTGTGTTACATTTACATCAGTAAACATGTGGAGAGGCATGGGTATTTGATAAAAACCAAAAGGGGATGTCGTGTGAAAATTTTGTGAACCACTGCTATAGAGAAATCCCCCTCCTAGCAGAAACCTTGATAAAATATTCTTTGATCTGAGCACCTTGGGGCAGATGGGGTGGAAGGTTATATGGGTGGAGATATTTTATCGCTCCTTTACACCTATGAAAGTTGTATAACAATCACTAGAGGAAATGAAAGGTTTCATGTTGAAGAGATGAAGTTGTACATCAACTGCAAAGTTAATTTGTGAATTATAGTAATTTTTATTGTCACGAGATGATTGGTGTGTAATGACTTGGAAAGAAGCGGTCATGACCCAATTGAAGGATCATCCTGTTGTTTTCTTGGGGAACAGAGGAAAACCACAAAAAATCCTCAGGATGGCCCAGCCGAGATTCGAACTTAGCTCTTCCCAAATTCAAGTTGGATTATTACTGCTACATGAACGTAGTCGATTAATAGCAGTTTTAAAGTGACTTTATTGGTCTTCTTACTTACTCCTCAGCTTCCTCCAAAATATTATGAATAAGACCCATAATTAGTACAGAATAGCACATCTTAATGTGGTATAATGTACAGAAATACAATTTGTAATGCAGTTTCCAGAATGGATACTAAGGTTGTGAGATCACCAGATTTCTTATTTTTCTGTGTGCCCCTCCTTTAATACTCCTAGCTTCTGTACCATTTGGCCATAATTGTTAATATTTTACTGTGTAGGCTATGTGAAGCTATTTGTTACATGAACCAGAAATACTGTATGATATTGTAGGTCACTGAAAAATACTGAACTTCAGTGGAGTTCATTTTATGACTGTTCTGTATGTGACTGGGTTCTATTTTATGAACTGTTCTTGTGTATGTTTTGATTTAATGGTGACTTGTTCTACATCCTAGGCTTGGCCAAAAAGGATTTAGTGAATTTAAAGAATAAATATGAAATATATGAAATATTCATTATCTGCAGAATTTGTGTACAATAACTACATTAGCTATTATATCTTAATAACTGTACTGCCCGTGCTTAGTATGGTTTATTAAATAGGGATTCATCATAGCATAAACAAAATAANTTCTGTATGTGACTGGGTTCTATTTTATGAACTGTTCTTGTGTATGTTTTGATTTAATGGTGACTTGTTCTACATCCTAGGCTTGGCCAAAAAGGATTTAGTGAATTTAAAGAATAAATATGAAATATATGAAATATTCATTATCTGCAGAATTTGTGTACAATAACTACATTAGCTATTATATCTTAATAACTGTACTGCCCGTGCTTAGTATGGTTTATTAAATAGGGATTCATCATAGCATAAACAAAGTAGTTAAATTAGCTGTAACAGAACACAGAGTACTGACTTAGGTAACTGTCATGTTTTCAGGGGTGGTAGCACATGGAAGCCACAGGTCACACCTGTAGGTCCAGCTCCAGTTAATTTCACCCCTACTTCAAATGTCCAACCCGTTACCAAAACCTCACTAAGTGCCAAGAAGCAGGATGTACCACATATTGGAGCTGGACATAACTTTGCACCAAAACCATACAGTGGACCACAGGTGAGTTCTGTAGCTGGAGTTGGTATGAACCTACTGAAGTAAAACAAATCCCAAAAGTTCAAAGAAATACTTTCACAATATGTGTATAATATATTTGCCAATTGGCGATAACTGAATCATGTAAATAGGAAGGAACTCAAGAGCTCAAAGTCTTAAGACTCTGTGCAGCACAGTAAATTAAAACTTAGCCTGTGACACTAAAGAATTGTTATGTTCTCTGTAGTGACTGGTAGATGAATTTTGATTATTTTTATATAAGTAATATAAAACATTCACTAAATTTCTCCCTTTGATATTTGTGCTACTTGGACCTCTAGCACCAAACTGTGGCAAAGTTAAATTATTTGGGAATGATTGTAACAAATCAGAACATTCATAAAGTTTGGGAATATTAAAGACCCCCCCCCCCGGTTTGCTGCTGGATCTACGTTATAGTCATCGTTCCCATGATCCTCCCGCTAGGATGATAAAATCTGCACTTTGAGTATCCCCACCTCAGTAATGATGCAGCATCCTTGTCTGAGTGGGTAAAGGCAGGAAATATGAACATTGTCCATATGTAGAAGGAATGGACAAAGAGCAACAGTAGCAAATATTCATGAAGAACTGAATAACAGATTCAGGGAGTGCTGCTTGCTACCATTCACTTCACAGTCTCCTGTATACTAGTTTCCTCTCTAATCACGAAAAAATAAAATGTAATAATGATGGTTATGAAAGAGATTAAATAAAGGGAGGCGAGATGTATGAGTCATACTGCAAGCATGGGAAACATGAATGCACAGAACATTTTTTGCAAGAAACCGAAAAGGAAGATATGACTTGGAGATTTTACAGGATAGGACTTTAGGATGTGCTCTTCATTCATATGGATCAGGATATGGATTTCTGTCGGTCTTTTATAACATGGTAATGAACCATCTCTTGCATANTTATTGACTTTGTGATTGATAGTGTAACGGACCAAAAATGAAACAGTTCAAAAAAAAAATTTTTGTAAAGTAACATGCTTTATTATTGACAAACCAAATACACCATCTCAATCTACAGACCTTTCTTTATTTTTCCACATAATCGCCACTTCTTTGTACACATTTCTCCCAGTGTTCTGGGAGTTTGAAAATTCCCCTTCTGTAAAATTCCATTCCAGCCATCCGAAGACACTGACACACTGCGTTCTGAATTGCCTCCATTGTCTCAAAATGCTGTTCACGCAGCTGATCATTCACAAATCCGAAAAGATGGTAGTCAGAGGGTGCCGGATCAGGGCTATATGAGGGGTGTGAAAGAACTTCCCACCTCATCTTTGCAATTGCTTACAATGTGAGGATGATGATGTTTCATCCTGGACGTTTATTGCACAATGCATGACGGAGCTTGTGCAGCGTCTGGACACAACGAGGATCATTGATGGTTTGTCCAGGTTCTAGGAAATCGGGCAGAAGAAACACCTCCGCATCCCAGAAGACTGTGCCCACCACCTTCGCAGCTGATGGCACTGTCTTTGCCTTCTTTTTTGATGGAGAGTGCAAATGGTGCCATCCCATTCTCTGCTGTTTTGTTTCAGGCTTGAAATGGTGAAACCAGCTTTTGTCACCTGAGACAATACAGAGCAAAATATCATCGCCTTCATGTCGATATCTCTGCAGCAGTTCTGAGGTGATCACTTTTTGCTGACCTTTGTGGTCTTCGGTCAATAACCACAGGACCCAACGAGCACAAACTTTCCTAGAGCCCAAGCTTTCAGTCATCTCCTTTACAGCACTGTGCCCTAATCCAAGTTTTCGGGCTATTGTGCCCACAGTCACACTCCTGTCACCTTGAATGATCTCATCCACTCTTTCCTTGTTGCGTTCAGTTGAGGCTGTTCGAGGACGACCGCTCTGAGGCTCATCTTCGATGCTGGTGTTTCCATCTTTAAAATGTTTCACCCATCTTCGAACACTGCTAACACCCATGCATACACTTCCATAAGCACGCTGAAGTCTCTGGTGAATTTCTGCAGCAGAGATTTCCTCTTTCACAAGAAATTCGATGACAGCACGCTGGCGAAACAACATATTGTTGTCAGCCATTTTTTAGGAGTGATACTGGTCACGTGATGCAAGCTATTGATGTCACAAAACACTCAAGGTTAACACAACAGCTGGTTCCACCTACCACTGAACTCTCTTTCTTCTGCTGTTCCCAGGTTGCATGCAAAAAAATGTTGGTCATGACGTTTGGTATGACCTATGTATGTAGAATTTTTGATGAGCTGAATCACTCTTAGCTTCTCAGTGAGGACTCTGCTTCATGGAGTTATTTGTTCATTCTATTCTCATAAAATATCTCATGTTGTGGTTGCAAAATTTTGAATCCATGTCATAAATAGTCATATTGTGCATGAGAGGATAATAGTAAAATCTTAGGGCTAAAATTTTGCACTGGACTGGCTCAGGGTTAGTTCAATTAGTGATGGTGCTGAACCACTGGGTCTAGTGTAGCCAAGTTGGTCTGCATGATCATTTGGCACTTTGTCATTACAGTCTTGCTTCCCAAAGCAATCATCTGTTAAGTACAAGGCACAGGTCCAGTGCCAATGTTGTGATGCAATCCTGCATCACTGTCTACTGTCAGGCGTCTGCTGTTGAATCTCTTAGTCACACTTTGATATGTTTAAACATTGTACAACAGATATCAGTTATATTACTTTGCATCATCCTGCTGCAAAAGCATAGCTGCTTCCATTTTTTCCAGTCCAAAAGTGAACTTCTTTATGATACAAATAGTCTCACGAGTCACAACTCATCCATTCCTTCATCTGCTTCCTTTTCTTGTACAGTTTGGCTCTCTTCAGACATATCCTAATTATGGAGACAGTAAGTTCTGTGACATATTAAGCGGTTATTACTGGCAGTATGACTGTCGTATAATTTTATTATGTGAGTTTTGGCACTGTGCAGTATACTGATTTACTTCACTTGATAGTAGTATTTTTCTTTATAATATGTCTCTCATCCAGTATTGATGACACTTCCAGTTTCAAGAACCTCCATTTTCTGCCACTGAGCACAACTAATTATCTGTACTTTCTTTAATGTGCTATTCAGTAATATTTTAGTCTTGTGTTATATAATACCTTCACTTCAAAGATTCAAGTCTGACAGATACTGAGAACATTTAAAAGAGAACCTAGGATTTCAACAGTTCAGGAAAGTCAAATAATTCAAAGAGTAAGATTTTAAGCAATTCATGTTAATGTATACTAGTCTGACATGATAACTTCATTTGAAAACATCTGAGTAGTGCAGGCCATATGTCTGGTGTATGATATATTGGAGTTCCATTGACAATTCTTAGTATTTAATTGTAAACACTATATATATTTGTCGCGTTATACACCCAACACGTGACAGTATATATATTGTCACATGTTGGCTGTATAATGCGATGAATAACTTCACGCCTTTTTGGATATAGCGAATTTTATTTCACACTCGCTCCTGCACTCACACCATTTACAAGCTCAACATTACTGCCATCGGCAGTATCACAAATACTAGACTGCATGCTCTTCCCTGGCCAACTCGTAACTCTCCGCTGGCTAGATTCCAACTGACTGGTTGACTTCCTGGCCAACTCGTGACCAACTCCTAACTAACTGCCTTGAGAACTATCTTCGGCGGCTGTGTAGTTCCCTTATAAACCCTCAGCCGGACAACGGGAAAACAGTCACGTAACAGGCACCACTGCTGTCCGACGCCATGTTTGCCTCTTACGTAATGGGTACCGCTGTTATTACCGTCGTCTCCAGCAACCACTGTTTACCAGCTTTGCTTAGCAACCGGTGTTTACTTGCTTTGCTTAGCAACCGGTGTTTACTTGCTTTGCATAGCAACCAGCGTGCTGGGACTCGGCTCACTTCGGCTCCGCTTGGCACGGCACGTCACGGCTGGCAGGGAGGGAGGGAGGGGCGTCANTTCAAGTTGTCTTCATTTTCTACCTTTTTGTCCCATCAACCCATTCAGAATGCCTTGCTTTGAAGCACTGCCCTTCTTGTCTGGAATTTGTTGATGTTCAAACATATTAGTGAAAGACGTGTGTACTATTATATCTCAACAGTTGTTGTTGTTTAAACTACAGTAATTATAAGTTATGGAAATATACTAACAGAACGACATTTCTTGATGCAGAAACCAACATGGAAAAGGTTAAATATAAAATAATTTAAATTAAGTTTGAAATCTTAATAAAGACATGTTATAATAAAAATTTACTGTAAATCGTCCTTTGGAGTTTGTCGAAGTTCAGGGGATATTTCAAAAACAGAAAATTTTCTTTAAAAAAACTTGGTACGTTATTATACTCCCTGACTTCATATCTTAAATCTCATTCAGTTTGACTTTCTTTTATTTTAGGAAGTGTAATATATGTTATCACAGTAGCATCCATCTACACTTATTACAGTAACACTGATTAGTTTAAATGGATATTACTGTGACACCATCACTCTGGATGTTATTATGGTGGCATACACTGTATCAAACAATATGGAAATGAATATTACTAAAATTAATAAAATATTAATGTTAGTAGCGTGAAGAATGTTTTATATGTGGCACTGTCTTTGTATGATTTTTATGTATTTTTAAATCCATGTACTTCTTCAAACTCTGGGAGATGGTAGCAAATATGCTATTAGGGTTCTAGAACATGCTACACACATGTGACTGTAAATTTATAAATCCAGTCCCCAAATAGGTTGTAGTTTTATTGTATGTCTGTAATATCGGGAAGGTCATGCAGTCATGAGAAAGTGATTGATCTTTGTCTCTCTCTTGCCATTGTAATTTTATTTAAATAAATAGTTCTGCAGATTGTGTTCCTAATTGATAACCATGTTTCCATTCTACAGGTTACCTCAGAATATGAATTTCATAGTTTAAAAATGTAATAAAGAACTTTTTCTTGATGTAAGTAAGTATAACATAATGACAGCTCTTTATAAACCAGTACTAACACTGGTTATTATTTTTCTCTCATCTACAAGAGCCTCATACCAGCTTAAGCTGCAACTCCACATTTGTAGTAGTCATTATTATCATTAGTCAACAAAAAATATTCTCTCTTTAACAGATCTTCACTTTGCAAAGCCATTTTTTTGTTACTGCCTATCATCCACCAATCTTTCTCTCATATTTTGTTTCTAACATGTTTCTTGTTTCCCTTATTCTTTGTCTCGTATTGAGAATTGCCTTTATTTCGTAATTTCAAATAACCTTGGTGTTCTGTAATTTTCCATCTGCCAGTCATAGGCAGGACATACTAATAGTAACTTCTGTAATATTTTCTCTAAAATCCTGTTCTTCTTAACACATCGTTTCGTTTTGTCTTTTTTTTTCCAAAACCTCATCTTCCAAGAACTTTACTAGACCTAATTACAACCAGAAGCTTTTCTTTTTTTCGTTATGTGTAATTGATAAGATCGGCTTAGATTGAGTTTAGATTAGTGCTGGCCGAATGTAGCCTCATGTTTGTCTCCTTCATTAGAACAGGAAATGGAAGCAGAAGATTCTTCTTATTAGACTGTTAGATGTCAAAACCCAAAACACCACGATCTAAATTTCCACCACAGTGAAATCCTCAAGTCTCATATAATTAATAGAGGGTTTATGAAGTTTTGTATAATTAATTCATTTATATATTTGTGTTTTGGAATCTCTTGAATGTTGTCTACTCGTTGTAATGAATCACTGTGTCTTGTTCCAGGTAAATGGAATAGGTGATCCAACAGTCAAGTCGATAGTCAATAAACAGTACAATACACCAGTGGGTATCTACAGTGAAGAAACTATAGCAGAAACTTTGTCAGCTCAAGCTGAAGTTCTTGCTGGAGGAGTGTTAGGGTAAGTGATATTGCCATGTGTTCAAAATACTCCTCTACTCAAGTATTTAGAATAGTTCCTTCTGCTTAAAAGTTGAACAGATAACAACATTTCTGAAATTTGTCTATTTGTATGTATCTTATATGTGCAGCCGTATGATAATAATTTTTATACATACTTTTCTGAGCTGAAAAATGCTTTCTTTACCACCTGATGTCACAGAAGTATAGGTTATGATTTATCTGTACTTCATTCAGAATGTCTGTGGAATACATGTAAACATTGCTGACAGGTAATATTGTTTCATCTTCTTACTGTCTTACAAGTCAGGGAAGAAAAGTTTGTGCAGTCCACACAGTGCCTTGCTTCTTTGCTATAGTTGAGATACAGTAGACTGTTTGTGTTGTTTCTTGAATGTGTTAGTACATTTGTGCAGGCATAGTAGTAATAGTTCCAACAAGTGGTACTGGGAAGTTTTTCATTCATTCATTTCGTTATTTCATGAATAGAATAATTAAGATCATTTCTGTTTCAGTTTCAACCATAGAATTATTTTATGTTAAGGAATTGATTTCTAGCCTTATGTATTTATAGGGTGAACTTCAAGAAAAATGAAAAAATCTACAATGCTGCCAATAGTGAGGTCCTCAAAATGGTGCAGGAGATTGACAGTGAACCTAAAGAACCAGAACCAGGTAAGAATGAGTAGATTTTCTTATGAAGTATATCTTACATAACTTTCAGAACTATTAATAACATAAGTCATTACGGGTTTGAGGTTGTTAATTTTTAAACTCCTTTATTGCCACCTTGAGAAAGCAGTGTCTTATTAAGTTAGGTCACATCAAGCCTTGTTATTCCTTGCCCTCTAATTTTTTCTGAGATATTATTTTGTGGTATTCTCAGGCTTAGTTTTAGCTTCAAGATTGAAACAAACAATGTACTACACAATGCGCAACTTTTGACTTTTTCCCAATATTTTCCTGTCTGTACTGGTTTGTACCAGATGGTATAGGTTATGCATTTGTACTATATTGAGTAGCTATAAATTTACATGACTACTTATTAGTTGTACATATTCTACTTCAGTATGGTGGAAAGAAAAAAATTCATATTAAAATTGAAACAAACAATGTACTACACAATGCGCAACTTTTGACTTTTTCCCAATATTTTCCTGTCTGTACTGGTTTGTACCAGATGGTATAGGTTATGCATTTGTACTATATTGAGTAGCTATAAATTTACATGACTACTTATTAGTTGTACATATTCTACTTCAGTATGGTGGAAAGAAAAAAATTCATATTAAAATAATTTTATTATTATGATACTGTCTTCTAAGTGGCAATGTGATGATGATATACAGCTGAGCAGTAAGGAAAGTGATGTATAGAAACTTCAAGGAGTCAAAATTGAATTGCTTCATCGTGATTTCTGTATAGCAGAGTTAGATTTCAATTTTTGACTAAGAGTAAAATTAATTTTATATGTAACATACTCTTGATATTAAAGAAACTGTCATAACTAGTTTTATAATGTTAGAACTGAATTTTCTTTAACCTTACTCTTAGTTTGATGAGCTGAGCATGCTGGACTACACCAATGAACACTTTTCCCTACAGATATTGTGTTTCTGGACATTTACCATCACTCTGTTTTTATTTAAAATGCACCATTTGGGCCCAACTGAGTAGGTTTCACCTGATGATGGAGACAGAATTCAGTCTCCAAGATGCTGTATGTTTTAAATAAAAGCAGAACATGGATAGTGTCCAGAAACACAATAATTGTATTATTATACCATCATCTCAGACTTTAAGATCTTATTTACCCTTTTCCTGTTTTGGTTGAAATGCAGTTGTTTCATAATTTAAGTCCTGAGTGGAAGACTTACGGGCACAGAACATAAATATTACATGAGCGCTGGATGTCAGTCCCTATGTCACTTGTGTGTCAGTGCCCTGCAAAATCAACACTTTTTTTTTTCTTTTTTCTTTTGGTTCATGTGTTTAATTTTATCATTTTATCATGAGAAAATAAGGACAATTTATCTACAAAGCTCGTGTTAATGAGGAGACAGTCACATATACTTATATATAGAAAGATAGGCAAGTCTTGAAATGGAAAATTGTTTCATTTACAATATATATTTCTGCACAAGAGAGACTGTAGTAGTTGTAGATCCTGATTTTATTGGCACTGCCTTATNTTCGTTACCGTGCGGAGGAGGGGGAGGGGAGCGCTGACTCACCCGCCGCGTCACTGCTGGTGGGGGGTGGTTCTCCTTAGCGCAACATGTCACAATATGTTACAGTTGAATGTATGTTTACAAGCTTTTAATGTGAGTTATATATCTATTATATTAGTCCCATCCTTTTAATCTGGAAATTCATACAGATCACCCCTCTGCTTTTTGTTTTCATTATTGTGGAAAAGAAACATGTTACTCTAAAAGTGTCACTTGAATTAGCTTGAAGTAACTTACATGTTGTTATGGCATGATACTATCTTTGACTTTTAATTATTTTTTTTCTTCCACATATGCCATGTTTTAAAAATTCAGAGTCAAGCCTCACTACTATAGAAATGGTGTGGTGTTTTGCATTTTCGCCCTTAAGTCATAACAAAAAATGTACAACTGTAAAATGTTGCTAGCCCTGTTTATATGGTAGGGAAGTGTTGCCTATCCTGGCAGTAATCTGGATTAGCATGGCAGAATGCACATGATAATCCTGACTGATGTAAAGAGACATTTTGGTTGCTATTAAAATACTGCAGTGAAGTTCTAACTAGTCAGTCCAAGTCACTATCCAATATTTGCCAAGATAGTTTAGAAAATATTTTGCTGACATACAGGTATGATGATACACTTTCAAAATGGAAGACAGAAGGTGTTACAGATGATGTTACAGGTAAGCTTAAAAATGCTGTTAATTTCAGTGATCTTGCTCCTCACAGCTGGTGAGAAAAACATCTCCTGTAGAGCCTGCAGACTTGATTTCCTTGTCTGAGGTCTGATCAGTGAAATTTATTATTACTTTGAAGTTGTCCCTGATCTCTGAAAGTTTGTTTGATTTATCTGAATGTGCCTCCAAGAACCAGAATTGCTGAGGGTTGTCTCTTGGTCCCTTAGAGTTTAGTAGAAATGATCTTCTCTGTGAGCCTCTAACCAGCCTTCTATGTCTTAGACTGCATACTTTTCCCACTTAGCTGTAATATATTTTGGTAGTATTAGGGTTCAGTACTCGTACATTCTAAAGTAAGATCATTGTCATACAGGAGTTTCTATGGAAAGTCTGCTCAGACACCTTATTTGAAAAGATTAGGAAGTATGCAAATTTACAGGGCCTGAACTGGCAAGGTTTCTTTGAACTTTGAGTTTTAAAATTTGCTGAAACTTAATATTGTATATTTAGTCATTTGGTCTATTACTGTACTACACTTTTATTTGAAAGAATTGTAGTACACCAATTCTCCTATCTCCTCAAATAATTCAGTCACTGAAACTTGGGAGAAGTATTTTTAAACTTCTTTAAATATTTCTGAATTAATTGGAAATTCTCAGCATATCTAAGTGTAATCATGAATAAGAAATAAGAAAACATGATGTTTAAATACATTATTGAGAAATGCATGTGGGCCAACTTTGATATCTGACAAACTTTTTCACGTTTACAGCTGTCCTCAAGCAACACAAGTGGACTGTAAAACACAGTTTGATCCCTGCTATTTTATGTCTCTTTAAATTTGCATGTAAGATGGAGTAGCATTATATTTATATCGGCCTCTTGAAGGATCAGAAACAGTCACACAATTAATTTCAGTGCATTGCTGGTTGTGTACAATAGTTCATACAAAGTTCCTCTCTGGTTTGACAGTTGCAGGGTCTAAGAAAGTGAATCTGTATTATGTACATCTGGGATATACTCGTATAGCAAGCATTGATCCACAGACTAATTCCTTGACAAGGAACTAGCAAGGAAGACACTTGATTTCAGTGAGGCTTAAAGAAGCATAGAAAATACACGTTACCAGTAATGTAAAATTATCATTTTGGTTCATCAAAGTGAGTAATGTACATCAAGTAAAGCAAGATAAATGGAATGATAATAGAGTTGTTTTGTCTCATGTTGTTTCATTACATAAATAAATGTCTTTTGTTAAATAAGCATTGTTCATATAACAATTTCAGAATATGTGATATAATTATGTACTTTGTAGAGGTGAAGTTAATGTTCTTAATCTTGGAAGAATTAAGATATATATATTTTAAGGCAAAAATTTCCACAGAAAGTACTATAATTTAACTTTTTTTCTAAGAAGATATTTCCACTTACATTTTAAAACCCATCATTTCGAAATTCCCTCATAAATTAATGTTGTCGACAGCATCCCTTCACTTTTTTACTGTCAACATGAGGCTTCCTGAGCTTGGTCTTTTGAGCCCAGTGATTCCCACTAACATGAAGAGTATTGTGCAGTTTTGAAATATTTAGAGCACTATAACAGCACAATGCTGAGAAAGTGTGTTGGTTATGCACAAACACAGACTAAAAGAACTTTGTTTTTAGACGTAGCTTTGAAGCTTCATAGCAAATTTTGCCATTTTGAGAAATGTATTTTAAAATGTCTGAAAGTACACACAAACATTAATGTTGGTTATGGAATAAGTTTACTATGTTACTTTGTTTTAAATTAATTAACCATCACCTGTTACATGTTCACTGTGAAGTGATATGGTAAGATATGGCATTCTCACGAAGACAAGCATGCCTGAAATTTATACACTTTAGAAGACATGTGCATTTATACAGTACTAGGAAGGATCTTTGTCACAGCCATACGTATTTAATATAAATTAGAACAGTAACATTCTCTGTGTTATACATAAATTTTAAAAGAGTAGACACACTACAAAATAAAATTTGACATATTGGTTAGGGCTGTAGCAGGAAAAAGTCAGAAATGTTATTAAAACTGCTTTTCTTGAAGTGTTTCTGATAATGCCCTCCAGAGATGATCTAAATTTTAAATCTGACTCTCATTTATAGATTCTTAAAATATTGAATTATACTCAAAACAGAAATAATAGAAAATGAGACTGAAGTTGAAGTTTGTATCTGTTTTAATTGACACTATTTGCATTTAATCTGTTACTGTCATACTAATTCTTTGAAGCTGAAAACATTTTACAACTTCTTCATATTGCTACATATCTAGTTAAATTTATTTCTTTGAATCTTTTTCTTTTTTCTGGGCAGAAATTGTATTCCCAGCAGTCTGAGGTGTGAATTTTGGATGACCTCAATCAGTTGTATGAATGAATTAGTTTTAATCTCTTCCTGTATTGCTCCATCTAGAGCCTTCAGTAGGGGACTCAGTAACTACTCCTTCAGCATCTGGATTGCGACATGTTTCCGCCCCTGAGACCAAGCCCACTCCTACAACTCCCCATGAAGACCCCTTGAAGGTTCTACCCCCTGGACAGAACATTTGTGCTGATTGTGAACGTTTGATTGTGTAAGTAGATTGATTTTCTGTGCATTCTACACAGAAATTAATATTAACCTGTATTTTCCTTTCCAGGAAATCTTCTACTGTCCATTAATTAATTCAGCCCTGATTAGAAGCACCCCCAACTTGCTTAATTATCAAAATAAAATTTCACTCTAATACTCTGGTACCCAAACTCAGAAGACTTTTTTTCAGTAATTGTAGTAATGTGATTTGTGAGGCAGTTTAGATCACCAGGCCATACATGTTTGAATCTCATTTATATCATGAGCCATTTTCTCATTTGCCTGTGCAGTTAACGTTTCCATTTCTTTATGACCAGTAAGTTAAATTGTGTTATTACAAGAGAGTTCAAACATTAATATAGATGTTCAAACAAAGGAATTTATTTAAGTTTCAGAATATATTAAATATTTACTGCTTTTTACTTCTCAGTTTTACATCCTTGTTGTTTACACACATTTTTAGTGCTTAGAGCAGGTTTTAATTAATGGACAGTAATTACACATATCAACAGAATGCTGAGACAGTTGCTGCTCCAGCTTAACTGATGCTCATCTTTAATTTCGTCTTTTCATTTATGTTAATTTTCATGTAATTTGTAATTTGATTTGATTGCATCTTTAGTTCTCTGATTTTCTCTTTCTTTCAAAATCTTCAATTTCATAACTCTCTGGGCTTCTCGTAATCAAAACAAAACAGCCCTATCATCCAGTACATCATTTTTCGCCACCTCCAGTCATGCTGTGGGTGGACGAGCCACCTCCCCCCGCCCCTTAACACCTCTGGCGCAACAGTTGCCAGCACCGTCTGCTCCCAGCAGCTATCTACCAACAAATGTCCCGTTGGACACACCCAAATGTTCGGATTGCGAACGAGGCATTGTGTAAGTAACTGGATGTGTTTGTTCGCTGGTGGAGAATTGGTGCATCTTGTTCTTCTAAGCATGTCTCAGCAGTTTGAAAGTGTATCTGTCAATTTTCCAAATTCTCTCAATTCTGACTGCATATGACATTTACTTTGTTGATTCTGTTATAAATATATGATATTGTATATTTTTAACAGAAACAGCTAATAAGTGTATGATTCTATTAATACATTCAGTACAAATGAAGAATTTGATTGAATTTTGAAAAGTGACGTCCTACTTCCACATTTTATGTTTTCAGCTGCAGATTATTTATCCACTTTCCTTCTGACAAGCATGATACAATTTTAATTGTGAAAATCACGTCTTTTCTAGTACTGATAACCTCCTTGTGAACTATTTGGACCATTAAACATACGGTATTTTAATAGAAATATTATTGAATCTTATTTCATAATTCATAAACTATAGGCAAAAACATTTGAGTATCAGTAATTGTTTCTCATAGATTTTAGAGTGCCCTCACCCTATGGTTTGTTACAACTTGTTGCTGTTTCAGGTTCACCTGATTTTTTACTTTATATTATAATATGTTAGAGTAGTGTACTGTAACTATTTTGCTAGATCTACTGTTTACTGTCAGCCTATGAATGAGCCAGATGTGTTTTGAAAATATCTACTTTGCTATATGTATGTTAATCTGTTAGAATTGTTTATGTACAGCAGTGTTTTTATCACATATTTTGTACTTTCAACATGAATTCTTCTGTAAAATGATCATTCTCATTTTATGTTTCTTTTCACATCAGTACCTATGTCTTGTTACATCCTTGAATCACTTCTGTATGGGACAGGTTGCTGCTCTTGAGAGCCCTTGACTTGTTTCAGTATGTAATCACATTCCTTTTCACTGCTCTGTCGTCTTGCCTTTGTCATAGCTGTCACTTTTCTTACAGTTTCCAGTTACAGTTGTTAGTAGCAAAGAAGTTTCTTTACAAGGCATGGTTCCAGTAATTTCAAAATACAGTAATTTGGAACAGTCTTGTAAAATTTTATTGTTCTCTGTCTTGCATACTGTCTAATTTTATTAGCAGTTTTTTTGCATGTGTTTATTACATAATTTTTTTGGGTATTTTAACCCTCAAAACGTGTTTTTATATTGTCACATTTGAATGCGATTTGAATGCGATTTTTTAGTGTTGTTTGTAAAATTAGAAACCCGTTGATTGTTCATTTTATTTTTTTGTTCAGTTTTCATATTATTTAGAATATTGCAGAGATTTCATTACTACTCGTATTTGAAAAAATATCTGTTATAATTACAAGACATAGAATCTTATTTCCAAAAAGTAAAATTATATTTAAGAACTATAATTATAATAAAAATGTGTTACTGATAAGTTACATTACTCTTTCTGGTTCACTGATATAGCTCTGAACAATGAATTAAAATTTCCGCATTACCATTTTTCTGTTCTGAAACTTACAGTTGAGAAGTTTGTATTCCTTATTACTTCAAAACTAAATATCAGTTGCAACTAAGTGTGTGATTATAGTGACATACAACTTACACAGTTTCCGGGTGCAGAAAATTATTTTACCTCACTGTGTCTGAAACGTTTGACATTGCTTAATATCTTTTCTTATAAAGCATCACAGGTTTTATTCAGTATTTGTTTGATTTTATTGATCAAATATATCTAAGAATTTGTTAAGGTTCCTAAACAAAATATACCTTGGCTGTAGATTTCTTACTTGGTAGAGGATGAGACATAAGCACACTTGAAACATGTGTTGCTTTGACTTTCTGTTGCAGTCCTTGGTTCAGTCGTATATGTGCAATTCTTTTATGATTCCACTTGTTAAGAGATTAACAGGTAGTTTATAAAGCATTACTAGACAGAAAGATAAGACACTGATGAAGCAAGAATCTTAGTTACTCCTTCACTCCTCTAATTTTGTACACTCTTTCAATACATCCTCCCTGTGTGATCTGCAGTGGTGTGTTTGTACGTATCAAGGACAAGAACCTGCATGTGGAATGCTTCAAGTGTGCAACATGTGGAACGTCTCTCAAGAATGTTGGTTATTACAATATAAACAACAAGCTGTACTGTGACATCCATGCCAAACTGGTGGCTAGGCAAAATCCCCCAGCACCAAATCTAGAGCCTGTCACCATCCCTCCGTAAGTATAATGTGAAATGTTAATATCTAACATTTTGTTCCAACTGCACTATGACCCTGGGGTCGACTCAGCCTCTAACAGAAATGAGTGGCAGCCTCTACTTCTCAAACCCTTTGGGCTTTCACTGCCAGGTACAGGGAAAGCTTTACCTTACTCTACTGAAACTTAGCAAAGTTCAAAGTTCATAATAGTAGTTGTTCATAATAGCAGTTTAAATTACATAGCTCAGTGGCATTTAAATGGACCAACAGAGAGCCTTAGTTGTATTATAAATTTGAATGGAAAGGGTTACTGTGGTGGCATGTAGCTTTGAAGTATATTCACTTGGCCATTATAGATCTTGATTGACCATGAAAATTCTGATAAAAAGTTCAAGACAATGAGATGTTAAATTAATTTATTACACTAATATTTTTCACTGCCAGTTCCTTATGCATTCTTTCCACAAATTTTATAAAATGGTTGCATAATGGGGAGATCACCCATTCACATATTTAATCTCCACATGTAATGAATGGATTTTGATAAAATTTTGTAATGGGGTCTGCACTATATGTTGTTAGGCACATCTATTTTTGATTCACATAAGTCATTCATGAAGCTCATATTGACCTTACTGATTTTGTCCAAAACGGCACACCATGCAAAATTTTGGAATATTATAATTATAATTTTTTTATTGCATTCTGTCAATCCATATAAGGTCAAACCAACCTACTGTATATAGAATCTCTCATGTTTCAACCTAAAAAAATAAAATATACATTCATAATCATGTTTGAACATAAGATAATAAAATATACATTCCTAACCCATACGAGGACAAATGAAAACACTAAGAACCACTATAAATTAGTGCAGTCATATATAATAATACAAACACTGACTGATACAGTTGTAGTAGATACATAAGCTGTGTAATTATATTATCTGTAGGAGACACATTCGAGACAGAGTGTTCATTGAGAAGTTGATTTATAATATTCATCAATACTATAAAAAGCATGTTTAGTGAGATAGCTTTTTAATAAAAGTTTGAACTCTTTAATATTTTGGATAGCAATTTAATGTTTGAGGGTAAGTGGTTATAAATCTTGTTACCTGAGAAAAGCACTCCTTTTTGAACTATTGATAGATTTGTGATTATAACGCGTGTTGATATCATGAATATCAGTATTAGCTATAAAATAATTTCTGTTCTTAACGACAAAAAGAAGTAAGTAGAAAATGTACTGAGACTGAAGTGGCAATATTTGTAATTTTTTAAACAATGAATCCAATCTACCTGAACCAGATATAACTCTTATTATTCTTTTTTGAATTTTGAAGATACTCTCATTATAAGGGGCATTACCCCAAAAGATAATGCCATACGACAATAAAGAATGTACATAAGATTAGTAGATCATCCTCATTGATTCTAGTGACATAAACGACTTTATTGCCCTTATTGCATAACAAGCCTTATTTAACCTTGATGATAAATCCGTAATATGGTTCTTCCAAGATAAGGTACTATCAACATTTATTCCAAAAAATTTAGTACAATTGATATTTGTAAAAATTGAATTATTAGATATTATTTGCAATTCTATTTCCCTATTCTTTTTTAGAAAGAATTGTATAAGGTGTGGTTTATCACAATTTAATGTTAGAAAGTTACTATTAAACCACATATTGTTTCGTTCAGAACTAATTTGATATTATTTTTAAATTCTTCAGGACTTGTGTTTGATATGATAATACTTGTATTGTCAGCAAATAATATTGGATTACCTATTTTCTTAACGGATAATGGGAAATAATTTATGTAAATAAGGAACAATAATGGCCCCAATATAGAGCCTTGTGGAACTCCATATTTAACTAGTTCCCATTTTGAAGACACTTTATTAAGATCGGTATCTTTCATTGATACTCTCTGATATCTATTTTGTAAGTATGATCTCATTAACTTAGTTACCATGTCTGAGATTCCATAGAATTCTATTTTTGCCAGGAGTAAGTTGTGGTTAACATAGGCAAACGCCTTTTGCAGGTCGCAGAATAAACCACCAACATAATTCTTTTTTGTCTAAAGAAGACAGTATATTATTTAAAAGAAAGTGTGTTGCCATTTCAGTAGATGACTTTTCTCTAAATCCAAATTGTTCAGTGACCAATATATTGTGCTTATTTGTATGGAAGTATAATCTCTTATAAATGATTTTTTCGATAATTCTGGAAAAAGTTGGGAGGAGCGAGATAGGCCTGTATAATGGCTTAATTTCTGAGAATTTCAATCTGTCAGGAAATATACCTGTTTGAAATGTATAAGACCTAAAATAATACTCTCATTCAAGATCAGTTTTGAAACATTTATCAATATGGTGAGTATCTAATGATGTACAAAGAAGAAAATTCTGATGGCAGGTCTGTGATATGATAGCTATATTGTGATAAGCTTTTCAATTATAGATGTTTGTTTGCAAGAAATAAACATATGAGGTAATTATGGGTATTAAAAAATGAAAACATTGTATGTGGGAAATGTGTGTCCTTGACTGGAATACACTTTCACACTCCTGTCTAAATTCATGTCATTTGGTAGTTGAACATAATTGTCATGTTCATGTGATGTGAAAGACTAAAGTGAATAGAATAAGTGGGTGCTCGACAAACATTTCTTAAAATGTTTTCGCCACTATACCAGTACAGATTTCTTCTTCATGACTTGTAACTGCAAGAAAACGTCTGTTGAAACTAATTTTATTTCAAGTTAAATAAAATATTGTTCCACACTGATTATGGTCATCTAGGTTATGTCACCATGTAGTCTCATGGGTGATTATTAATGTGTTATAAGACCCTGCTGCTCACACTTTCAGGGCAGAAAATGGAAGAGGCAGTAAGTTCTATTGGAACACTTGTAAATACCCGTCAGGCTACACAGTATAATAACCCAGAAGGCCACAATCTAAATTCTCACTACTATGAAACCCTTAAATTATATATATTGTACCATTATGTAAATATATATTTTTTTATTTTTAAAAAATAAATGTATATGGAAAAATGACCTAGGCAGTGCCTGTCCAGCCCTCTGTAGNTCTTCGGCTCCGCTCGTGACGTCACCGCGCGTTGCGCATTGCGGGGTGATTATTCGCCTATTACACGAGCGCTAAGTTACCGCTACGTGGAGCTGGGGCGGTAGGGATCAACATGTCACAATATTATGCTGTATATTTCTTGCTTCTGGTATATGATGGACTGAGTAAGCATTCAGTGACCCATACAACTGAAACTTTCTGGCAATTGCTGTTGTTCTTAACCTTCACAATATAACTATAGATATGACTTCAGTAAAGGTTAGGTTTTAGTTGTACGACCAGGGTGGTACTGGAGCCTTTTGGTACTGTAGGCTCAAATGGCCTATTTTACCAGTCACTTATGATAGGTGAATAAGGAGTATAGCGTGGAATGATAATTGGCTCTATATTTCACACTGTTGCTAACATATATGTCTGAAATATGTTTGCTGAATTTTAAATTCTAATAGCAGTTATGTTACAGTGGTAGCCGGGCACCTGCTGGAACTATCTCAGCTGCACTTTCGAAGGCCCCAGTCAGCTCAGAATCAAACTTTGCTCCAGCAGCAGCTTGGAACCCTGCACCCACCTATGCTCCAGCTCCAGCACCAGTGAGTCCTGGAAATCTCTCCCCACAGCCAGGCACACTTGGTCCTCTGCCCTTCCATGTAAGTACAAATTTAATTTTCAGCTTTATCATGGTGAGTTGATCAATTTACATTAGAAATGTTGTGATACTCCTGTCCACAAAATCAAAACACACTACTGATAGACTTATGTCCGAGAAGTAAAGTTCCTTATTGCCTCTCTAGAAGCTCTTCATAGGCAGGAAAATATCTCCACTGATAATGCAGCGATAAAAAATGATCATGTTGTTGAAACTATAAATTAATGCCTATCTACATGCATTACAACATTTTCCTACAGTATAAATTATTAGCAATTTATTGAAATTGATCAAAACTTATAAAAAGTAGTATGTTCAGTTCTATAATTTTACAGGCAAATAAATTTCACTCTGTGCATGATGAATGAATGATAAGTCATTGAGTTTCCAGTATTTGGCCCCATTAGATTTGGAGGTTAATAATATCACTATAAAAGCCAAATAAAGTTTTGGTGTTTGATTTGGCTGAAGTAAAATTATTATTTAGAATCAATTGTATGAAAGTGGATTACTATATTACATTTTTATATAACTGGAATATATATGAATATTTATTGCATTTTGTAAATTGGTACTGTCTTATCTGAAAATCTCATCTCGCATAACAAACACGTTAGCAGACGTATGCAGCAGACCTGTGCTATTTCTGTCAAACAGTAGTCTGTTGATACATGTAATGTGAAATTAATGCTGTCCACTTTTAGTGTTTTATGTTAATGCACTGCTCTGTCATATTTCAAATGGTTCATGAACTTTACTAATATGAAGAGATGGCTTCTGATATTATGATACAGAACTGGGTTACTTTCCATCTGATTACAGATGATAAATTGTAAGGAGGTTATTTAAAATACATGAAAACAAACGGATGTTCCATCAGGGAAGTTAAGAGATACAGAACTGACTGTACTGACATAACTCAAATTAATAGGAATCCAGGTCTAGCTTACCATCCCTATGAGATAATATAAAGAGGATTCTAGTATTCAGCCATTTATGTCCAGTAAATCGTCTCTTATTTTGTAGGATTAACATCTCCTGTTCCAGTTTGAACTACAGTTAACCCACTGTCAAGAACACCTACAAAAAGTCTAAGGATTCATCCTTTCAGAATTAATTTTGCATCTGAACAAGACAGACCAGTTCTGCTATACCTGGAAAATGAGATTACAATGAAATTCATATTATTTTCAGATGTGTGGTATAAGTAGTTTGTTGCCAATTTTTAATTTTAACTCTCCCAAAGCACACTTAAAACTGTTATACAGGTGTTGCAGGAGGAAGGGTCAATATTCTGGGAGGTCATAGTATTTTAACTCTCCCAAAGCACACTTAAAACTGTTATACAGGTGTCGCAGGAGGAAGGGTCAATATTCTGGGAGGTCATAGTATCAGTAATAGGTGCATATACATGTATCCTATTCTGAACAGTTTCTGAAATAGAGCTATGGATGTTATCATCTTCATAAAGAACATCAAAATGCACTCAGGCAAGTGCCAGGTGGGCCACCTGACTTTGGGAAATGCTTGCATAGAAAATTGGGCATAACATGTCTGTAATTTATTAAATAATGTTTCAATTAGTAGTATCTTAAACAGCAGTTTAGCTAATTCCGTCTCAGCAACTCTTACACAAGGGTGTGGTTCTTTAAGGCATAATTTTGGAAAATCGAATGCATATTTGAAAACCAAGATTTATAGCCTAGATGAATGATAAAGACATTGGAGGGAAACCTGGAGAATTCATGTTATAATGTTTGATAACAAAGTAAATATTTTCGCTCTTTCAGAATATTTTTCCATTATCTTACTTCTCTATGGATAATTACATCTGTACATAACGTGTGAGTATTCCAAAGCGGCACTCACCATGTTCGAATTCAATTGCAGAATATAAAGTTTGACATTTATATTGCATTTAAGTCTAATAATCTTGCCTTATAGCTTTAGTTATTTGTGTATGTTATTTATTAGTTATTTATGATATATTTAAGTTCTGTCAGTTTACAGAGTTTCCATACTTTATTTGTGATGAAAAAGAATGTAATGTTTTCAAAAGTAATTGAAGGAACCCAAAAATAACCTGTTTTAAAAAATCTGGCAAGAAAGCTATCCATAGGCCTATGAGGTAATGGAAAATTCTCCAACTGTGTAACAGATGCCACACACAGCTCTGGACATACTTCAGCAATAGTTTGACATGATAATCTGCCTACCAACCCAAATAAAATAGTAATAATACCTCTTACCTGGAAGATACAGTATGTAAGGGGACTGAAGGAACGAGCTGTTTTTGTCAAAGCAATTCATGAAGTAAAGTACCTTGGACTAGCTTTAGCTAAGAGGTTAGCTTGAAAGAAGCAGCTGGAGAAGGTAGTGAACAAGGCCCAAAGAGCTTCTAGACCTGTAGTAGCACATTTGGGAAAACATAACTTTTTACAATGGATATAAGACGGTAAAACTGATCACCTGTGCTGCCACTGCTAGGATGAAATATAAGACCAGCAGAGCTGAACGTAGCATATTACAAAAACCGGCCTGCCTGGGCATTACTGGAAGCATGAGGACAACTCCAACACCTGCAGTTGAGGTTCCTCCTCACACACTTTCCACTATACCTGAAGTTAAAGGTTAAGGCTTGCGTAGGAATCTACATATCAACAAAAGGATGCCAAGACATGCATACAATATGCCATTCATGGTCAGTTTTCCTGATAGGAGTGAATGGGAAGGCAAGTTTCTACCCAGTACAGACAAGGAACTAGTGTTGATACGCAGATTGGTTGGAATGTGCTGTAGAGATAAACGTGGATCTCTGCTTCCTTAATCAGAAACCATCTCTTTTTGTGCCTTTCTACATTTACAGTTCACCCATTTAAAACATATATCTTCTTTTTAATGTGTTTAACATTTCCGATAGTTTTTGTGTTAATTTTCTGTTTAATTTTTCTTCCTATTAAAGTTTAACATTTTTCAGCCTGTTCACCAGCACAAGATGCCAGAAAATAATCTTGTAACAGAGAACAATATGAAAAATATTATTACGGCACTTCCTTCACTACATATTGATGATTCTGATTCAGGGGAATATCTTCCTGAACCAATAATCACTACACCAAGCAAGGTATTTGGATTCAGATACAGTCTGATAATATGTCTGCTTTGGTGGCGGGACTCTCTTTCTTCATAGCACATCTTTTATTAATTTTATGGCGTTTCAAACTTCCGTTCCAACACAGTTGGTATATTCTGACTAGTAAATGGGTGCAGATAGCCTCAGTAGCTAATGTACCTGTAAATAAACACTATTGCAAGCACTACTTCTTCACACATGTTAGGAGTGGCCACCACAAGTTGCAAGTCATCTAACGTTCAACTTTTTACGTCACTGAAGTCTTAATTCTGTACTGTAATGAAATGAACATGTAATAGAAATAAAGCTTATATAGTCACGTATCATATAAAAGTAAAATTATAATTATCAAAACACTTCCAAATTTGTGTGACATTGAGGTTCTCACCACTGCTGTCTTCTTGAATGTGACACCTTGTAGTTTGGCAGAAAGTAACATTCTACCAGACTACATTGCATCATTCCAGAACCTCAGTCTTCCCTACTTATTTATCTTACTACTGAATATAAAGGTGCAGTTTTTTTCTGCTCCTTCTGCAATGGTTTTGGGGCTGTATGTTATTTCCAGAAATAATTCTGTTCGTTTCTTGTTTATTTACATGCCAACAGCTAAGAGGCCAATTACAAAGTTAGCACAAGTACATGGAAAGAAAAAACAAAATCTTACAAACAAAATACAAAATAAGGCAGTTTATATAATAATAATAATAATAATAATAATAATAATAATAATAATAATAATAATAATAATAATAATAATTCCATGAGAAATCAAAGTTATACTTAAGAGGTGAGATAAATACAATATGTGAGATATGCATAATATCCAATGGTCATGCCATTGTGAGGGCGAAAAGATCTGTTACCAGGAGATGACTACTGAAGACTGAGAGGACTTACAGTGTGCTTTAGTTATTTGTAGAGTGTGTAGAACAGTGAAGGTGCTGTAACTGTTTGCACATAGTTATGAGTAATAAGCATTCAGTGAATTCAGTATTCATTGCAAACCTTGTGTGTGAGCATTAACATGTGGCAGTACAAAAATGGATATAGAAGAAACAGAAGGCTCAATTATGTGACTAGATAGCATACCATTATCAAGGCCTATGGGAAACTTTACAAGGGACATTTCTGATTGAGGTATGATGGCAGAACTTCTCAAGTACTATTACCCACAATATGTGGACCTGCACAATTATTTACCAGCCTTTAAATGGACGTCTGAATTTGACAGTTGGTCTACTCTGAACAGAAAGGTTCTTAGCAAGCTCTACCTGTGAGTCTCAAGACACCATGGTCGGGAAAATAGTGTCAGGTACAAAGGCACCATACTTGGTCTTACATGAATCCACTTCATGGCTGGAAAGGCAGAGGGAGGATATTTGAATGGCTGTACTGACTCTAGACAGAAGACGTCAGTTCATTTAAGGACGTTGTGCAGAGAGAAGAAGGAAAAACGAGAAAATAGATTATTTTGCACTGCTGAAGAAGAAGGGCCAAGAGCTTCTCTGAGAAAGAAGAGTTCATCAGCACTCTCAATGAAATAGTCTCGAATTTGGAAACTCCGACTGAAAAATAAGGACATCAAGGACCTAAGTTCAGAACTGGGTTTGTGAAACACACATTTGAATTTCATATTGCTCTGAATGATACAAGAATGTGTTAATCGCCAATATTTTTCATGCTCACAATTACACCTGAATTTTAAAAGCATTTGTTATATTAGGATATGAGTTTCTCACAGCTGTACTTATGAAGAGGATGAGTTGGATTCAAAGAAGACAATGGAGGTGGAAGATGAACACCCTGGTCTTTCTGAGAATGGGGTGGATTTAATGAAGATAATGTTGGAGAGATTGCCTTCAGTGCCTATGGAAGAGACAGTTGGCGATCCAACATCGGTGGCATACCCTGTCAAGATGTGGAGACCCATGAAAACAACATTCTAGCTTCCAAGGCTTACAGCTAAGAAAGAAAAGAAAGTCCCAGTGAACAAAGCACTGGTTGGTCTGTTACCACCCCAAAATACTTGTATCAAGGCAGTGACAACCAAAACAGGGTCTCAAATAACCACTGAAGAAAAGATGGATGACAGACAAGAGGAGATGAAAGCCCAGGCAGGTTCCCTCGCCTCCTGAATCGATGTCAGTCAATAATAAATGAAGGCCATGTTGGATGCTGATCTAAAAAAAATGGAGGTAAATCCAGGAGAACTATAGTCTGTAGCTGTGCTTTAGGAAGGCCTTAAACAACAGGTCACGATGGAGATGATCGTAGTTCTGAAGAACCGGTATCTAGCCGTAGGGCCCAGCTGACAGATGAAGAAATGGATCTAGGGCGGCGTTGTATCCAGGCAGAAGTTGGAAGCTACCCGAGGAGAGCCCCTGAAGGATGGACGCTCGAGAGGAGACAACTGACGCGCCGGGAATGCAACAATGGAATAAGAGACAGACTTAAAGGCGCAGCCACAGCTGATGAATCAGAAGACATCCTGCAGGATATTCAGGAAGGCCGCCATGCCGGATATCATGAAGCGAAGGGTCAAGCCTTCGGTTAGGATTAAAAAAATGAGGGACTGGACGGTGTGGAGGGGTCAGAAATTCTGGATTTACCGATGGATGATGATGGTGATAAACTTGGATCGACTAGCACCTTACGAGGGAACTGCTCAGAACCAGCGGTCTGAAGTGGGGAACAGCAGGAGCAGTTGAAGAGTAATTACCCCGTTCCTGGGGGATATAAACACGGGGACCTGGCTCTCCAGATCGGGGAAGTGTCGAATCTGAGAGACAGCAAAATGTGGTCATGAGTCCCGTGGGCCTCAGATCCGAGAATGACTGCGTCGACGAGGGCAGCAGTTGTAAATGAGAGACCCATCCTCCCATTAGAGAGGATGTTATGTAAGAACTATGACTGCAAGGGTTCAGTTTAAAAGAAAATCACTGGTCGTGAGACTCAAGGGGCTTGGCGCAAAGACGAACTGATTGGCGGTAAACCAAACACAAAACAAACTCCGTGGCCTACAGTCCACAAGTGAACTATACAGACCAAGCGACCGCTGCTTGTCAGCGAAGTTAGTGCCAACTTTTGTGGATAGATAGTGTCACGTGGTCAGCGCAACGGATCCCGACGGATGTTAATCTTGGGTTTCTAGACCGGAGTTTGGCGGTAAACCGCCAGTTGTAAATTAACTTTGACTCTGAGCTTAGTTTAGTTCTGGGGGTTGTGGGATATTTACCAAACAGTATGGACGTAAGCAGAGGACAGTGTTAAGATTCATTACCAGGAAATGAGTACTGAAGACTGAGAAGACTTTATGTGTCCTGTAGTTACAGTGATATTTAGAGTGTGTAACTTAGTGAGACTGTTATACTCATAGTTATGGGTTGGGTGTATAAATCCCTTCACCAATCCAAACCCCATTTATAGTCAAACCCTTCACGACACTATCATTCATGACAGGTTCAATACATTCGCTGCAATTCAGATTCCTACTGGATGATGTGTCTGATTCTGTATTGCTTGCTTATGCAAGGCATTCACACTGGATGTTATGCAATAATTATAGCTTACTTCCGTTTGAGAAGTCAAGCATATTGTCCCTTATAGCGACAATTTTTAGTAGTATTTTTTTCTTAGTTTTCCTGTCTTAGTCATGACAAATACTGGCATAGTATATTAAATCGGGATTTATAAAAGAACAATTTGCCGCATGCCACATAATATGAAAGTTTCGCGTGGACTTATTTTATTTGAAATGCAGGAAAGGAAATTACGAGATAAGAATGGAACTTAAATGAGGTTCCATCCAATTTCTTGTATGATTCATGTGGAGAGATTTTGCCTCGAAATGTGACAGAAATATACCTTTCCACAATAATACAATTATTAATCTATTATTGCCTTAGTTTTGTGATAAGTGTTTTTTATGTCTGCAACAAATAAAGTAAGTTTAATATTTTATGAAGAAACGTGAATTGTTATTACTAATATATTTGAATTTACTCACTTTAATTTTTAGCTCTTTGCTACAAGTAGTGGTTCAGCAAAAATCAGTGTATTATTTAAAGTGAAACATGAAACTCAGGAAATTATTTATTTACAATTTAATTACAAGACAGTGTAGCCCAGAGTATAACGACTTATAGTTTGGGCTGTTAATTCCATTCTGCGAGTTAAAAAAAAAATGTACACATCTCTGTATAGACTTTTCAGGTGTAAATACTGTATATTATAACATGTTTATGTGCTGTCTCTCGGCAATTCCAGTGTTAGTGTGTTGGTTATATAACTTATGATTTTCCACCTTCATACATAAATCTTATGTATATTATTTTTATATTAACTAAATTTATTGTTTTTTGTATTAAAAATGAGATCAGAAAGGGCGTATTTTATTAAGGAACGATCAGGCACATAGAAATAAATGAATATAATTATCTAAACTTTTAAGTTTGAAGTTAGTAAAGGATGATAGGATGAAACAGTATAACATAATTGCATGTAATTGACACAATGGACATGTTTATTCAAGGTCTTGAAGGAAATAAATGTGATTAAATAATTTTCTTAATTTTGTGACAACTGTGATTAGTAATGTTTATGAATTTACTTCCATCATTAGTTTGTCCGCAATAATTTGGATATAACAGCAATTGCAATGACCTTCAATGATTAGTAAGGTGGATATTCCTTTCCATGGTTGGAAAGAATTTTTCTTGAATGCATTTTTTTGGTAATGTTATGTTCTACACCATTATACCTAATGGAATTATAAATGACTGAGACATGGAGGAAATTAATCCTGGACTATTCTCAGTAAAATATTAAAATTATACAAACATGAAAATCCTAGTCAAAATGTCTCACAGCATCCATGAAGTACTGATACTTATTGTGGGCAGTACTGCTATCAGTGGCACAATGTAGATGTAGGCTGTACTGCTGATGTTTCAGAGACACTTACTAATCAAGTCTTCAAGATGCAGTGACTACCCAGTGGCCTTGCCAATTATTGGTTGATGTGTCAAACAGATGAAATAGTAAGGTTCTCTGAAATGTTGGCAATGAATCCATTCCTACATGGTTCAATTGCTGCAAAACAGGATTCACATTAGCAGTGAACCATCATGAAAGCCTGAAATTAGAGATGAATCTAATCTTGATAGAAGTTCTATCCAGATTTTCCCAAATTCTTGAAAGCTAGAACAGAAAACAAAATGCCAAGGTCTGTATATTTACAGGCTCCAAGGGGTGGCACGACACACGTCAGTGCTCCTCGCCCAGTTCAGGTAGAGGAGATGGAGAATGAAAAATTGCTATGTGCATCCAACTAATGCTTTCACTAACTTGAACTTCATTTATTAAGTTTATAACAGTGTGGGTAATAATACAACTTGCTTAATCTTTATTGTTCATGCATTCTCTTACTATAAGTCACATGTGCGCATTCCAGATGGTTGAGAATTACATTTTCTCAATACTAATACCATTACCCCCTAGCTAAAATATGTTAATCAGCTGTGTAGTATGTGGGGACTTAAGAATACTTATTCACAAATGGTAATTAATAGTAATTGCAGTGGTGTTGGAAACATGAACTGTTGCCTTTTTTAAGTTATGAGTATTTTTTATTTCTAATTTTTTCTTTTGTCTAAAAATTACACGTGGCCTATTCTATCCTGTCAGTGTAAATATATTTTCATACCTTACCATTTGTTTTTATTAGGGCTGTCTTCCATATACATTTACTGTAACTCAATGTAGTGTTACATTTATAAAGCAAGTGTTTTATAACCATGTACTTTGTCATGAGAAATGAATAACAGATTTATTAATGAATGCATCACTTAAAATCAGAAGCTTCTGGATATACATCAAGCCTTCCTGAGACAGTGTATGATATACTCATTTCTAGCATTACCTAATTAGAAATTAAGCTGAAGACTTCCTGCCTTCCACATTTGAGAATATGGAAGATTTTTACAGTTTTGAAATACAAATCTAAAGACTGTATAGTAGAACTGCTGAGAAATATTGATATTATTTTTAAGTTAGGTGAGTTACATCAGACAGACAGTGTCAAAGTTAAAAGTTTTGAATGATAGTAAATAAAGATAATATGAGATGCATAGTAAGATGACCAGATGTATGTACTGTAGTGCCTTAAATTAAATTTTACATTGTACTGATAACTGATGATTAAAGAATCAGTTAATTTGACTGATTGATGGTGACAGCCCTAGTTTTAAGGAATTAATTTGTGTAGAATTGCCACAGTTGGTATATTCATTGATACTGAGAAGTAGTTGGCCTGAATTTCATTGTCTAACATTTTGCTTCCTAGAACATATACCTCCAGACCTCTTTTAGCATGGTGCATATTCACAGTTACTTTGAAATGGGAGATTGCATGGTTTTTAGTGAGAAGTGATATATTGTCCTTTATTTTCTTTACCCCTTGTGTAACTCTAAATCAGAGTATATCAGCAGGTTAATGATTGGTTATTTTTCGAAATATTAAGGAACCTATGCAATATCACACGTGAAAATCAATGTAGAAATGAATGTATATGGAGGTTAATCTGTATTTATTTGTCTTCTCGGCCACTCATTATATTTCATACTCAATATAATTTCGTTAATAATGCAACTATCTCTATCACTCCATTGCATTACTGACAGAATCATATTGTGTATGAAAGCTATATTAATGCAACAGTGTTTTAATACAATATAACTCATTATACTGTATTGTATTATAGAGTAGACATTTTCATTTCATATAAGGATTAGATGGGTTATGAGAGGAACTGTGCGTTGGAAACAGTAAGATTTCAGCACTTAATCACACCATAAACTAGAGGAGTCTGAATTATTTTAAAAGTTGAATTTGGCAACCTGTTTAGATTATAAAGCAAATTCATTTATATAGCATGACTTATAATCATTCTACACAAGTGTATACCTGTGAATTTGCTGAAGCCTACAGGACATAACTAATAATAGGTATCTGTAAATAGTATTTATGCATACATATGCATGCACTTTGATATGTGTAATACATCTGGATTTGCTATGAACATTAAATTTAAATTACAGGGATGTAATTAGTATCATAGCTAGTTAAATTCTTGGACTTTATTTGTATGAAATGTTTAATCAAATATATATATATATGTTTGGACGAGGTGACAAGATATAAATTTTCTTAATGTGATCATGTTTTCAGTTATGAGGAATCCCATTGCTAATGCATATTAAAAAATGGAACAAATGTTATCACATTTCTGCTTCTAATTTAAATGCAGGATCATCATTTAAAGATAACCATTGACTAATTTGTTATATTCAAATAGTCAGAAACAGTAGTTTTTCTTGCACGTTGTGGGAGTGTTAATATCAGAGTAAAAGTATCAAAGCTAGTTATTTATAATACCAATTTTTTTCTGGTAATATATGAAACTGATATATGTGAATGTATAGTTTCATATAATTTCCCATTGCTAATGCATATTAAAAAATGGAACAAATGTTATCACATTTCTGCTTCTAATTTAAATGCAGGATCATCATTTAAAGATAACCATTGACTAATTTGTTATATTCAAATAGTCAGAAACAGTAGTTTTTCTTGCACGTTGTGGGAGTGTTAATATCAGAGTAAAAGTATCAAAGCTAGTTATTTATAATACCAATTTTTTTCTGGTAATATATGAAACTGATATATGTGAATGTATAGTTTCATATAATTTGAAAATGATTGGTTGTATGTACTCCAGATTTATCACTATTATTGAGTGATAGTTATTGGCTTTCCATTGACATTCCTCTAAATGGTCCTGTTTAAGTTCCAGATGCTTTACTTTAGTTACAAGGAAATCCATAATTTTTATTTTGAGTTTAGTTTGTTTAACTTGTTTACATGTAATGTTGTGACACAATCTAGAAGTAAATTTTCAGGCATTCAGAAATGCTTGTTCTTTACTCTGTCATATGCAGAGGATTGCAGAAATAGTTATGATGGTAGAATGGATTGGCAAGAAATCAGAACCATTGTCAGTAAATGTTGGGGTTGAAGAAATAACAAACTTGAGCATGGAACAAAATTTATGCTGCCCTTCATAAAATTTCTTTTTCATTGGTACCATTTCCAGAATTAAGCATTTTATTATTAGTTATGTGGAAATTTCAGTCTGTTATGGCATTATGACTAATGTATGAGATACTCCTCTTGCCATGAGACACAGTGAAGCTCTTGTTTGTCAGAAACGTGTGTTGTGCCTAAGCACACACTTGTGAAACATATTACGTTCCACATAGTATTTAAAAATTTATTCCCTGGTGTAATGATAAGAGGATATTCCATGAATACCACTAATTTTACATTATGGATATGCATGTATTGTAAATATATGGAGATCACTGGGTAAGAGTTCTTTAATTTTTAAACCTGTAAATATTTCTTATCGTACAAGATTTGAAGCTTTTGTTGTGACTGAATGGAAGTCAGTGAAGTCTTCTTAGCTGATCAGCTGCATCAGTATGGAGTGAATTTCCAATATTTTGGAAATTGTTTCTGCAACTACTCATCAGGGACCAATGAGCTGGCTAATGTAACTATTCATTTGCTATATGGGACGGATGGGTGGACGGGTGGACGGACACACACACACAAACTTATAGTTGTTTTAACTTATGATGCCCAGTCTTCTTGTTCAGTAAGAAAATGGCAAACAGTGGGTGGAGTCAGTCACCCATCCTAATCAGTTAGACCTGCTTCTGCTGAAAATGTTCCTGTTTTTTCAATGCCAGATAGGAGGACCAAGTTCTGTGACCTAGCAGTATGTATATATACAACAAAGCTGTGTCACCTATTACATGAGTTCTTGATGATGAAGGCAGAAAAATTTCAAAGCATTGCACATTCAGTCCATAATGACACTGCTCATTCTATGAGAAGACTTCATTAACTTACTAACATCTGTGGTAGTTCTTTATAACCTATTCAGGGCAATGTCAAATTTATAGTGAATTTTAAAATTGATGGTTTATTAAGTTTTTTCACAGTAAATACCGATGCACTGAAGTTTGAAATAATTAGAAAAATTAGTTCTTTGAATACTGCAGTGAATAATAAACCACATACCTTAATATTTGTTATTTTTTTTACAGGCTCCATCAAGTCTGGCTGGACCAAAACCGTTCAGTACACCATCTGCTCCTATAACTAGCTCACCACGCCCTGCTCCTGGTAAGCTAGTCTTAAAAATTCACACCAGTTAGTAGAACATGGTGTTTGTGTTAGCATACTTGAGTTATAAATGAATCTCGAGACCACAGACATATTATGTCATTGCTTTATATTTGGTATTTATATACACTTATGAATAATATATTGCATGATATCTAAATTAATAGTGAATAATTGTGAAAACAGACTATTGACTGAACAGATGTTCAGATATCCTCGGCAGTATTATTTACTTGAGTTTATAAAATGTCTTACTTGATGCATTCTAGAAGAATAAAGTCTCGGAGTTAGATCACTTCTATATCCAATAGGAAAATAATTGTTGGTTCTGAACTGAATATATCATTTCATATATTTTATACATATAACTGATAAAATATTCAGAGCGTGAGTTATAGAGAAGCTAATGCAGACACCACGTTTGCTGTATATATAAAAATGACTTTAAATGCAGTAAATATATTATAAAGACAGAACATTAAGTCATCTATGGTCAAATTTCAGTCTTTTCTTTGTAATACAGCCAGACATTTATTGGAGAAAAATAGAAGGAAAAATATGAAGCGCAGTAACTAAGAACACAATTTACTAGAAAAGGAGATGAACACAAACACATTTGGTCTGATGTATATTTATGTAATCTCATTATTCACATTCACTCTGTAAAAGATTATTTATTTTTTATCTCGGTGTCAAATTTTTTCTCAGAAATCAGCTTTCCCATCTCACTTATTTATTTTCATGTGAAATAAATTTCCCCTCTTAAGAGAGCAGTCAAAATAAATTTAAAATTATTGTCCAGTTGTAAAACTGGTGTAGATGTAAAATTCTGGCAAAAAATATATCCTCCCACCCCCAAATAATATTTTGGTTCTCAGTTTAAAAATGCATGTGCAGGTTTTACAGTTACAATATGCAACAGGCTTCTTTTGTTTGTGAAAATTCTGCATTATCTTTCCATTTTCTTAATGTGGTAATTATTTTGATGGTAACGAAGATTTGGGTTCTGTGCAAATAAAACTAATTTGAAACTCATAACGTATTTGACCACTTCTGATATATGGACATACATATATGATGCCTTTGAGAAATACAGAATCCTACCTTGTGTTGAAAGAGAATCATAAAATATATTGTGGCTGAAAGTTGTAAGAACTACAGTCCTGTTTATAAATTGTTGTTATTGTATTAAGGAAGAGTATAAATATTACTTGCCAAGTTATGAATAAATTGGTATTATTAATGGTTTACATTTTCCATCTAGTACTAGAATATTATTAGTTAGAGTGTGAGGTAAGCATGAATCGGGTGATAAATGTCACAGAATAGACAAAGTATTCTTGGGTGATCAGCCATACCTGTATGAGTGAATTGAATTTCCAACATTTTGGAGACTGACTTGGCCTTCATCATCAGGGATGAGGGTGATGGGTGACACCTATTTCTTTGTTAACTAACACTGACATTGGTTTAAGTAGAGTAAGTAACTCCAACACCCTGCTTTTTCTTCTTCATTAGGTGACAGTATGAATGTGCTCAGTGAACAACTGTCACAACCATAATGTCAGTCTGTGAAGGCAAAGGCAGATACAGCTTATGAAACGTTCAAAATTCACTTGACACTGTCATAGCTGAGCACCCAATAAGTCTTCACTACACTCAGTTAAGATGAGAAATTCACATCATGTATAAAATTGCAGAATAGCTCAATATTGTAAATTTAATTTGATCAAAATTACCAGTCAATTTTTAAGAGAACAGTGTAACTACATGAATGCAAATGCTGTATCGTAGCTTGGATGACTGAACTCAAGGTACTCACAGCAGAGAGACAGTTTCAGTGCTATGGCAGTCTGTGTAGAATTCTTATGAAACTTCTAGTATTACAGACTATGTAGCATTGAATGATGGAATGATAGAGAAATGATGGGAGTGCAGCAGCCATGACATAATTGAGGTACTATCCCGACATTTGCCAAAAGGAATGATGAAAATCACGAAAAACTTCAGTGAGGATAGATGGTGTTTTGGCTGAGATTTGTTCTGAGTACCCCTCAAATGCAAGTCTGGAGCACTGTTGATAGACCAGCATGTTCAATGACACTGTGTCCAAGTGGTTTTATGATAGATATGATACAATCTTTGACTGATCCCCAGTGAAACCACCTCACTTCTCCACCTCTTGGTAATTCGTGTTCTCCATGTTTACATAATTCGAAATTTGTAACTAATGAGAATTATATTTTACAATATCTTTAATAAAATTATGAGAATGATATTTTAAATTTAATCCGGGATGGCAAAATTAATTTTACAGTCTTACCTCACATACTTAAAACCTTCAGACTGAGTGAGTATAATTATGAAAATTAAAGGAGGAAGATCTGAAATGGAGGTTCTTTAAAATTCTTGAAGGCATCAGTTAATATGTTAATAGAAATTTGGCACTATATTTAATGTCTATAATGACATGTAAAAGTGTATATGATATGCTCATTGAATTGTAGAGCAAGGAGTTTAAACAATTATGCTCCTTTGAACATTGGACAGAAAATTTAAAGTCTCATTTAGATTCCATCATATTTGGCATCACTCATAAATACAGCAGGTTTGTTGGAATTGATGCATTGTTAACACATTACGTTGAATTATATTTATAGCTCTTCTTTTATCCAAAGTTCATGCTTCCTTTCAGTTAAATTAAGGAAACATATTGCAAGACATACAGTATATAAAATAGACATATCTACATATAATTTACTAGCATAAATTATATCTGTTTGTTAGTGGCAGTGTAAGCTGATACCTATATTGCATTATACTGAAAGTTAGTTTTCTTTACTAACAGCATGGATATCAACATCATTTCCCAGTCCATTTCTAGTGTTAATACCACAGTCAACTGTGAAATCTTATGATGCTGCTTTTATACAATAAACTTAGGTGTCACAGATAGTCCTAACTTTACTGAAAGAGCACCTGACATCTTTCCACCGAGAATGGGCTCCTGTAAAAACTCACTGCAGTATAGGATGGTGCAGAAGGAGTAACTCTTACCAGACGCCTGCAGCAAATGCAGTGCACTGTCCATACTCTTTGATAAATAACTTCTTTATTAAGATCTTCGCAACACAACCATATCAAGGTCAGTGCCTGGATATAGTTGTGTTGTGACGGTGTCAATAAAGAAGTTATATATTATAACACAACAGGATGCATGAAATGAAAATTATCTTTGATAAATGCCTCTTCATCTTTCTACTGTTAATTTGAAGACCTTGAGATGAATATTTTTAGTTATTTATGTAATATGCTTTATCATATGTGTAATATTTATGAGGAAGTACTGTCATCATGGAAAAAGAAATCAATTTATATATGTGTGTGTGTGTGTGTGCGCGCGTGTATGTATGCATTTTCTGTATGTATCTTTATGTGCTCCTCACTAGCGCCTGAATGGTTGTATGGATTTTGTTCATATTCAGTATTTAATAATTGTCTGTAATAGGTCATGAATATGAACATTTTAGCTCTATGGCATAAGAGCTCTTCAGTTGGGTCCCAACTATAAAATGTTAGTTTTCTAGATAACGTTCTTATGATTTTAATTAAATTTCAGTAATTTGTCGAAACCATCTGCCTGAATGAAATTGCACAGATGATATCTTCAGGAAAGTAACAGTATGCTTGCTAGAGGCCCAGAAGCGAAATGTCATTTTTATCAAGACCACTTTATCAGTTGGATGAATTTCACTGTCGTTCAGTATTCAATAATCAATAGTTATTTACTGAGCAACAGTCTATTTCATATCCACAATGAAAAGTCATGCAAATGTCATGTGCAAATATATGCAATATTTTTGCACTGATTTTTCCTGTTGCTATGGCTGAAGCAGCTTTGCCTTGAATAAGAGTTCAGCTATGAAGAAATCCTTTGAGTCTCAGTTATAGCTCATTCATGGTTGAAGTAGCATAAAATCGACTGTCTTTGATTTCACATTTGCTTAGTTGTCCTCTTCTTCCCACTCCTTCCCTGTACCCATTTTTTTTTACTCCTAACAATCATCGTGTCTTACATTGCCATTGACATTCGCGCATATTGCAAGTGTATGTATTTGAGGACTTGAATTTAATAATTTGATATTTTAAGACATAATTTTTGAGACAGTTTTAATTGTTCAGGTTATTTCTCAACACTGAGGCCAATAACCAACATTAAAGGTAAAAACACTGGCAATAATACATTTTTTTTGGTTTGATGCACCATAAATCACATTCAGAGGTTGGTGCAACAAGTGAATTAATATTGTGTTGCTTCACAAAGGCCTAATGGCACCTCACAAATTGCATTGCCGGTTTCTTTGTGATACAGTCTTCTTGAGCATGACTATAGCTGTCAAATAATATTGGATTGTACAACTTCTGAGAGCTGATTTTGGAATCCTCATATTGCAAAAGAAATATTATTCTTAAAACTTAACATTGTTTTTGTTTATGTTAATTCTGAAATTTAATAATTATTGGTCATGTAAATATATGATTTTTGGAGGGTCTATAAAATAATGTTCATGACAGTATGGAATCCAACTTCTTTAAATGAAAACAGAACTCTTCTATAAATGAATTATGCTTTCAAACACTCTGGCAACCATCTTGTTTAGCTCTTACCCTGTTACCATCACTTGAGAGTAAAGAATCAGTCCATTGGGCACTGCAAGTTAATTATAAAGTAAGAGTTCAACATAGCGAATATAACAGTTTGTAGCAAGAATAGCAGAAGCAATACATATTGCTGTTGAGCATCACTCTTGGTAATTCTCATATACACCTCCAAACATTATGTCTGTATGAAAGATTTATGTCTGGATTAGTAATTCAGTCAATTTATCTTGCCCTGACCTCAGTCAAGCCAACCAGACTCTTGGATAATTATAAGATGGTTCAAATTGGGAGACTTGTAATAAGCTAGGGTATCAAGCAAACAGTATCAGTAGATATTTTTGGATGTCCCTTGAAAATTCCTCTAATTCAAATTTCCTCGTGTTTAGTTTTGTCTGAAAATTTTACTTCCATTAATATTTTTGTGGCTAAGAAACGAGAGAGACAGATTTAGTTAAGGATTAAAAACAGACAGATGAGACAATTAGGGAAAGAGCCTCAGAACATTTTTGGAAGTAAACTAAGGAAGGAGATATGTCCATTCACAGTGTCAGTTTTCTTTGACAAGCCACGGAATATCACACCATCCTAAAAAAATACACAGTGGGGGAAAAAAATTAACTACTTATTCATTTATGTTTTTGCACCACTAAATGTCCTAATTTTTATGGGTTTTTTGGCCGCACGTTGCTTTAAAATGTTTGTATGTGTAAATTCACAGAGATGAAAGTAAAGTAGGTTCAGTCGCCTTCATTTCTGTTCATGTGTACTGTATTGTCGAATGATGGAAGTAATTTATGTTACAAATGGCTCATATAAATTTAATTAAGACGTGATTTACTTTATCCCTTCCTCCTAAACTGGCCATTGTGCACTTTGTAATTGCCCATATATCAAACTTATCATTAGCCTAGCAACAGAGAAGTATTTTAAGCCAAATAAGTAAGTATTCAAATCGTCAAGTATTCATCAAAATAAACTACCACCACATGCCTATGCATAAGTACAAGCAGCACATATAACATGAGAAAATTTCCATTCTCATTTAGTATGAAAATATGTGAACAGATCTGTTAACATTAGGACTATGTTACATTTGGAAAATATATTTAGTACGAACAGTTTCTAATTTGGATTTTAAAAATAATTTAAGTTCTATGTAAGATACTTAAGAATGAAAAAATATTACTAAATTGTCTGTTGCCAAAGAATTGCCTGGGATCATTTTAAGTAACTGAATTTCTTAAATATATTGTATTACTCACTGGTTAGGAAGCTGCATCAGTCATTTCTTGATTATTTGCAATCTGATTTCATAATTATATGAAACTTTTCTTTTGTGAGCTAAAAAGTACAAGAACGATAAATTTTAGATTTGTAAAAATGTTTCATGAGGAAATAGCTTTAAAAGTTTCGGCCCCACCTGATCTGCTTATGTTTATTATCAACTCAGTTAGTAACCAGTTTTATGACGAGAAAGAGTTTTTTTATTTTTGCAACATACTTAATACACAAATAATATAACTCACTTGTAGATAAATGAGAGTTCATTTGCTAATATTTGCGTGAGAAATGTTCACCCACGTAACTTCTTAATTCCTTGTATAATATGAAGTCCTAGTGAAGGATAATGCTTTAAACTATAAAGTACAGAATTTAAAACATAACTTAAATCAATTATTTCTGTATCCTGTTACAGTTTTTCTTTCTTTTCAGCCTTCAAATCTTTCAATCCTATACCCAAACCTTTTACCATTTCTCATTAATTAGGAGGTAGAAAACAAAAGCAGCTCTCAAAAGTTAATAGCTTAATTACTTCCTAATTGCTTAATTAATTGGCCTAATCTCTGTAGTCTGCCATAATGCATCTTGTGCTCTGTTTTGGAGAAAATACATTATGTGGAAATAGGTGACCGAAGAGTGAGGTATATAACCGACAAGCACACAAGAATATCTGCTTGTATGTTGGGCAGATTAGAACGTGCATTCATCATTTAGATCAGCAACCATTGATAATCACCAATGATTGAATGATCAGTATTTGTTCGTATTCTATAAAACACTTGTCTCTAAGTACTTTTTAATTGCAGGATAACAGATAAAACAAAGTGTCTCATTAACAAATATTTGCTACATGAAATGCTACATTGCTTTCCAACATAGTAGTAGTGCATTTTAAATTATGACACTGTAGTCTATTTTAGAAACGTCAGTCATTTTTATGTAGGTTCTAATATTTTATTTTTTACTTTTGGCTTCTACTAATAATGCTGTGCTTATCTGCATAATGTAACTTCCTTTTTCTCTTTCTCTTTTTTATTTTTCTTCCCTAACTTTCCAAAAATTTCTTACTAAAAAAATCCAAATCAACATCTCAATATTAATGTTCAATAATATGTCTGTTTGCTATTAATACTCTCCTTTGTGTCAAAATATTTTTATTTTGCTATGTTTATTAACTATTCCTTTCTGATCAATTGGATATGTCTTTAACACCTTGGGCTCTTGTTCCATTTTGTGTGACTGGTTCTTTTCATATTTGTGTGATTGAAATGCTTTATTTTTACTTTTTTTTTTTTTTTGCTGTTGTTATGCTGGTAACAATGAACTGTAATAATATCTGCTATTAAACTTAGCTTGTAGTAAATTTGTGTGGCCCCCCTCAAGATCAGAAGAAGAAGCATCCTCTCCCACTGCAACTCCTCTGTATATCCCACCAAATCCTCACCATGAAACCAGTATTTCATTAACACAAAGTGGAAGGCCATCTCCCACGGTTCCTCTATCTTCTGTAAAATCTACATCTGCACCAGCTCCTGTCATCACTCCTGCAGCACAAAACCGTGCAGCTGCCTGTCTGTCACCTCTGACATCAGCGCTTACGATTGCCCCAGAACGTCCCTACTCTCCATTATCTGGCTCTGCTCCAGCCCCTGCTGATATACCTCTACCTTCTCAGTCAACTACAAGTGTTCTTACTCAGCAAACTGCTCCTTTCCCACAGCCTTTCTCAGTCTATCTGACGAAGCAACAGACTCCACTGAGAGCAGTCTCAAGTCCAACACCCTTACAGCAAGGGCACTCACAACCACCAGATGAACTACCCCCATTACAACCTGCGTTACAACATTTTCCTTGTGAAGAAAATGCCATTTCAATTGAAGACTCTCAGGCTGAGGACTTAAATGCTGTCCAATATACAGGACTTCATAAGAAGTTCTCTCTATGTTCTCAGGAAGTGTTTGCAATTAATGCAGATAAATCTGCACCAAAATTTGAAACACTTTCAGAGACTCTTCAGACTCAGACCCTGGTGTCCTCCCTGACTCCCGACGCAGTGAAGCGTCCTGAATCTCCAGTTCCAATGGAAGACAGTAAAACTTGTTCTTTTCAAGACCTACCTTTGACCATAGAAGAAGATATCTCAAAAGAGGCTAATCATAATTCTATGCCAGATGAGCAGGCTAAAGCAGTTGCTGCAGAAAGTACAACATTTGAGGCAACCAATCATGTCAGTGAATTGGTTCCTCCTGCTGCTGACAGGAAACTATCTGTACTTTCAGAAAGTCAGTCCAGTGCTCTTCCTGAGAGTGTTCAGTCAACCAAAATTGCAAACATTGAAAGAACAAATATTGAAACAAAAGAGGTTTCGTCTGCATCTCAGTCAGAGTATATTGATGTTACTGAGCAGCCAGTTTCATCTCAGCAGGATTCTTTACAGGTTTCAGAGGCAAAATCTTCCAGTCAACTTACTGCAGATACACAAGAGGCTCAGTCAACCGTAACAGCTTCAGATGGCTCATTTTGTCCTCTCCCCGTTTCAGCAGTTACTTCACAGTCTGAGGTCATTTCAAAATGTGAACAAAATATAAACAGTCAATCACATACTATTCCTTCACAAGCAGTTAGTGGATTTGTACCTGTCTCATGGGAGCAGGAGTATTCTGCGATGCAGTTCCAACAGCAGACACGTCATATTTCCTCTCATCAGTCATCTTCTTTCATCTCAGAAACCATTCAACCACTTCAAATTTTTGCAGATACTCCACCTACCCTACCTTTCCCTTCCCAAGCACAGGATCAGTCAACTACCAGCCTGTCACCTTTGTCATCAGCACTTACAGCTGTCTTGGACCAATCAAACTGTCCCTTGTCAACTGTTACCAAAGCTGTAGCCCCTGTTCCAATGCAGTCTGCACCTACCGCCACTCAAGCTTCTTACCCAGCTGCTGTGAAATGTGTGGCCTCAGGATCATTGCCAGCCAGTGTTCAAGCTGCACATAATCATGAAACTGCATGTCCTTCCCCTCTATTGTCAGCACTTACAGTGGCCCCAGGCCGACCCTATTCTCCGTTATCTTCTGCTACAAAAGTCATGGCACAGTTTCCAGTACAAACAACGCCAGTCAGTACACAGGCAGTCAGACCTGTGGCCCCTGTTCCACTGCCAGCTGGCATCGAAGCTCCATTGGCTAGAGGTGCGGCTTATCCATCTGTTGCAAAAGTAGCTCCATTGCTAACCAGTACTCAGGTTGTAAAACCATCTTCATCAATACCAGCTCCACTGCAAACTAACATACAGGCTCCTTCGAGTTCTGAATGTACTTGCCCTTCACCTTTAACATCAGCACTTACTATTGCCCCTGACCGACCATATTCTCCTTTGTCCATTTCAACAAGAACTCCAGATTGTGTAACACTGCCAAAAACAGCAAAGTTTACTAATGGTCCAGTCCCTGCTTCTGTAGAATTCTCACCAAATGAACAACTGCTGAGAGACGAAACACAGTTTCCCCTTCTTTCTGCACCTTCCCATAAATTTGCAGAAACCTCTAAACCTGAACCTGTATCTATAAAAATTACTCCAAAACAACGGCCTGTGTCATCTGGAGCATTGCCTGTAATTGGGGCTTTTAGACCAATTATACCAGCAACTGAATTTAAACCTATTACTTCTGAAGTAGTATTAGACAAAGAACCACATTCACCTCGACCTCCAGTTTCCTATGAATTGAGCACTGAATGTGCAGCACCTCCTGCTGCCAGACCTAAGACACCAGTACAGAGAATAGCAACTCCTACATCATGTAGCCGCAGTGGAACCCCGATTCAGCAACAAAAGTACACAACAGCAGGTTTGCAGAAACCAGCCATAATTCCAATTTATCAGCAAGAAATGGGCGAATTTCCAGGACAGAGACCCCGATCTGCTACCCCAACTTGTCCCATGACTGTGCCTCGGGCTCTGACTCCTCAGCCTCTGTTCACTAAGACTGAAGTTCCATATGCTCCACAGAAACCTTCAGCATCATTTCAACGTCAGCTTCCTCCACATAAACCATATGCATCCTATCAGCCTGCTGCCCCTGCTGCACCACCTGCAGCTGTACAGCCTGAACCACTGATTCAACAATCTCTCATGCCTTTCCCTAACATCCCTCTTCCAGAAGTCACCGAAACAGAATCTCTGGACATAGCTTCTAGACCTGTCACAATTCCTCAACCCCAGCCATTCTCTGCTCCACAGAACCTACTCCTGGGCCCTTCTCCTCTGTCAACCACACAACCCTTGCCGTTGTGCCCTGTCCCTAAACTTCCTACTCCTGCAGCCCCTCAACCAGTGCCATCAGCTCTTGTTGTTAAGCCATCCCCTCTGTCAGCATCACAGTCTAAACCTGCAGCCCCTAACCCTTCTATCAGTACCACAATGCCAGTAGTCCCGAAAATTGTTCCTGTTTTGGCCACTCAGCCAGTTTCTATAGCTAGTACCCCTTCAGCTCCAAGTTCTTCATCAGTCCCAAATGCAGGTGGTGGCGGTATTGGTGTACCTGGTGGGGTCCAGAAGGGTGCAAGCATTGCTGGTTCAACAGCCCCTCATAGGGGAAGGGGAGTGCTGACCCAACAGAGCTCAATTGCAGGGGGCAGGATCCCCTTATGTGCTCACTGCAGTTCACAAATCAGGTATTCAGTTGGAAATCAAACATTGCCTGTTTGCCTGTTAGTATTATGACAGTGACTGCTGGCTGCACTTCATGTTTGATTTGTGTTCAGATTGTTCTGAACAGAAGCACTGGATGCCAAAATATCAAAATATGGGTAGTCGTCGTAAATAAAATGTGTAATTAGACTCTTTCTTTTTTTGTGTAATTTAAAGTTTGGTGTGTTATCTGGATATTACAGGAACTCTCATTTTATAATGTTTTAGTAGATACTTTGCTTCTGCTTTAATAAAGCATGGCTGTAATTACATCACAAGGAAATAAATCATGACAACATATTTATCTCCAAGCAAATAGGAAACAGGATATGTATTATCCTTCTACCTATATATTGCCATTACATAAGTTTTGGTTACCACAATAATGAATGATCTAGTGTTAATGTAGTGCATGAATGTACGGTATGCATTAGGTCACGAATAAATAAATGGTTTTTCATTTCAGTACATCTTTTCTGTTCCACGAGAATTGATATTTTGGTGTGGATATGTGACATGTAATATACTACATAAAGAAGATAGTTTATGGTAGATTATTTACACATGTTACGTATTAATGAAATATGACATTGAATGTCATCCTTGATGCATCATACAATAAATGCAGTCCATAAAAATAATATGGAAGAAGGCAGGGGAAGTTAATGTTACAACAGCTTATATAACAAATGATAAAACTTCCTGATGAATTCTCAGTGGGGGCCGTGCCATAGTCAAGCGGTTAGTTGCTGGCTTCCCACTGCTGCGGCCCGGGTTCAAACCCGGGTCTGGTCAAGTGGGATTTGTGGTGGACAAAGTGGCCCTGGGGCAGGTTTTCTCCAAGTACTTCGGTTTCCCCTGCCAATTTTCATTCCACCAAATTCTCCATCAAAATAATCACCCATGGCAGGCTACAATCAGTGGCCGTCATGCCGAGTTTGCCTTAATTTTATATGCCCATAAGTTACATCAAGCTTTAAAAAATTGTATTTCTTTGAGGCTGTAGTTTATTCCAAATAAGTTGTTATCAGCTAAGTTAGTGAGAATTTTTGGTTGAATTTTGTTGCTAATGATGTTATATTAGTTTCAGAATTAGGTCTCCGCAACTCACATAAGTATGACTGTTTTCATTAGTAAGTCCATCTCTAAAATTGGATTTCACATATTTCATTGCAGGAAATAAACTTTCATAATACAAATATTATGTATCTTGACATCCATCATCCTGTTTTTATCTAAAATGTCCTATTTTTATTTGAAAAAACAATGTTTTGTAGACTGGATTCTGTTTCCGTTGTCAGGTAAAACCTACTCAGTTGGTCCCAATCAGTAGAGCTAGTCCCTGTCTCTGGACCTTCACAAGTTTCACAAGTTCATGCAGATACAAAAAATTAACAGTGCCACTGAATCCGCCCCAGAATACAGACTGCTGCTAGCAGTGTGTTCCAAACTCCTGCTAATCAATTTTCAACATTCACGTGTGTTTCAAGTGTAGGCCTTGCCAAATGTTTATATTTCATTTCTACAATATACTTTCTTAGTTCAACAAACTTCTCACACCAAACTGAGCTAAGATGAAATTCAAGTATATGTATGTGTGTGTGTGTGTGTTTGTGTTTGTGCGCGTGTGTGCGTGCATGCGCGCGCGCACGCACACACATATATATAAACACAGTGAGCTTCAAGTTTTCTGGTTGTGCAGTGGCAAGTTACTTCAGAATGGTTACTGTTGACACAAAATGCCTGTAGCCAAAAAATATTGAGGAAGATGCTTCATATACTTCAGTAATTATATCTGAGAAAGGTTTCAATTACTACATCTCTAGGTCCCCAAAATTTTATGATCATTCACTTGAGGAAAATGCTTTAATGTTCAGGTGATGTTGATATAATTTGAGCACCTTTAAAAGGCTGTAATGATTCTGACTGTGACATCAGTTGGCTTCCCTGAACAGTGTAGTTTCATACTTACCTCATTCAAAGGGACACACCAGCAAACTACCATATGTTGAATTAACCTCTTTCAGACAATTTAAATTATCATTTATTTAAAGTCTATGAAGCAATGAAGGTGACAATTTAGTGACAGTTTTCATTATAACTTCCATGTGATCAAGCCTTTTTAGCACACAGTGCTTCTCCAGGAACAGTGTCATGAAAAATACAATCAAATGACAGACATGTTTTGTGGGTAATGTTACACATCCAACTTCTTTGCCAGGAGTGCTAGAAATACCAAAGGTAGTAACAGAAACTAATTTTCAAATATCTGTTTGAACCTCAGAATACATGTTCACATTAACAGTACAGATCTCTAGTTCATTTGCTGTTCCATTCAAAATAGCCAATTTGGAAAGTTTCTCAGAGGCTTCTCTTGCTGTTACAAACATGCAGAAATTTAAATAAAAGTTTGATTTGTTTTCTTTCTGGTCCGTCACACTAACAATTACAAATATAAATCACTCCGTCCAATGTGACCTGTAAGTTTTTTACTACATGAAAACTTTAAATAAAACTATTCCAGGGTAACTCCTAAATATTTCATGCAGTTGATATGATATTTCAGTTTGAAAATTCATATCTCCCCCATGTGTAAGGATGTAAATCCATCTGTCATTGTTATGGAACTTCCTAATTTCTTGTCTTTTACATAAGTGTAGTAAATAATGCTCTTCTTATGATATTATTAGTGTATGTTTTCTTTAAATAATTGGTAATTATGATATATTTCATTGTGATATAATTTATTATGATGTTTTAAATGGGTGATGGATTTTATGGTGATTTCACCATTTCTTGTTTTCATAGCCTTGCTTGTTGCCTGCTTTGTAGAATGTTGAACAGAATATTTCATGCTGTGCATGACATTTTTCATTTACTGTGGAGTGTGTCATTATTGACTGCATGCAAGGTAGCATATACAGTAGTTGTAAGTATGACTGTCATTTTGAACATTTAGAATTATGGCTTATCATTCGGCTTAGCACTGATTTTTTTATTTTATTTTATATAACAGAGAAGTGAACAACATCCTTTTCTGTTTCTTGAAATATCAGTCCTTAGGCTTAGTTTAATGGTAATGATTATCTTACCAAATAAACAAGGGATTCCAGCTAGAACTCTTAAAAGTACTCGTATATTTTCATACATCACATATTTTAATCATACCTTATGAATATATAGGCGATATTCAGTAAATAACATCTGAGGATGTGTTACACTCATGTTTACTTCAACATATCCTGTAAATATCCTGTAGAACAAAGAATAATCAACAAACCCTCAATTTCTCCACATTGTCATCAGAGTAGTTGAGACATTTGCCCTATTGATACACAACCTGCTGAATTCCAGCAGAGAAGAAATTAGGGTTCAGTCATTGCTTCGTTCAGATTTGTTCCTTCAATTTCCACAGCGTTGTGCCATAGTTTTATGCATTCACTGTTGCCACATGGTTCAAGGAGCTAGCATAGGAGCAGGCCCTATGCATCCCAGAATGCCATCAGTGTAACTTGTCTGCAGACTGCTTGGAATATTTTACCCATCCACCATCCATCTGAACCTTGCATCTTGTGACTGCTCTTTCCCTGGACCATTGAAGAAGCATTCTGAAGGGAAATACTTCTTGCATGATGAAATGAAAATCGAGGTATAGTGGTGGGTGCAAACACTGAGGCCTCACATTTTCCATAGGAATCAAAGGTAATGTATCACTGGGACAGATATCTCCATTGAGCTGGCAGTTACATGGACAGATATAGTGCCTTCATCTTATTCTTTTTTTTTTTTTGGACATCTATGTCGAAGTAATAAATATGATTGTAACACATCCTCTGATGATATTTATTGAAGAGCCTACATATACTGTCATATTTTCCTGTTATATACTCTGACTGAAAAAGAACATGAATGGTGACGACAGCATAATAATGATGATAACAGTAGCGGTGATGATGACATTGACGACGACAATAATTCAGTTCAATTCTTTATTTATTTATGTGCTGAGCTCAGTAGCCAGTGGCCAATTACAGAGTCAGTCTAATAATGATAGCTTTTAAACTTATTAATTACAAACCTATAATATGTACTTATACACATGAATACATACTTCAAGGTTGAATTGCATGCTGTTGTAATCCTTGACATTATTTTATCATTTATTATTCACCATCAATTACAACGCATTGAGGCTGACATTGTAGATGTCGAAATGTGTCATCTAAGCAGCCAATCAAAATGTCTTTAATTGATAGTATATGAAGAATGATAATAAATAACATATGAATATCGTACAGTTAATTTGTGTGCTACTGAAATTAGATGTGTGCTAATTTGTGTTGTTAAGAAATCATTTTTTAAATGAACAGTACAGTCTAACAAACCTTATTCTTATAAGATATGGTTAGTTGCGCACGCAGGATTCAGCATTATAAAATTCTTGATGCAAGGTATAACTGACTTTTCAGAAATAATATATGTATAAAGGTATATAGTGATAATTTAAATTTACACAAACAGGTTGCAACATCATAAAGATAATTTTTACTTATGTTCAGAATAGGAAAATTTAATTTTAGAACATTTAGTTTGCTTTCATAACTTACAAAACATATATTACTTTGTTTTATGGGTCATCAATCAGCAGGGACATATTAATTGTGTTTTTAGCTGAGTAATAATAGTCTTCAATCATGTAGATTTGAAACATTCTGGCAACATTGTCACTTTGGCGTCTCCCTTTAGACACTATCTGTTCATTTTGTGTGCAGTTGTACCAAGTTATATCAATACATAAGTTTGTATTGTGTGTTATACTAATCCTGTCTAGTGTTGAACTGGCATGATGATTGAGTTTTGTGTGTTAACTTGTTCTTGTGCATTTAATGTTAACAGAAGCTTTAGTGCAGACAATCAGAGAATCAATTGAGAATGATGTTTATCCCATGTGCATCAAGTGCGACAAACAAATTAGAAGGTAAATTTATTCATAATGTGGAACATATAATTAAGAAGTGTAATATAATCATTAGGGTTACTGCAACAGAGTAAATTTGGTAAAGACTTCAGCACTTATAGCGTGTAGATATCAAGATTTCTCTTTTTCCAATTTCGCCTTGTAAGTTATGAGATGACAAATTTAAGAGATGTGAAATGAAAACGGAATTGTGATTGGAAAACATGAAAGGAAGAGACCACTTGGGAGACGTGTGCAGGTGGGAGGATAATATTTGAATTGAATCTTAAATAAATAGAATATGTGGGTGTGGAATGAAGTCATCAGAACAGTTCTAGTGACAGGCTGTTATGAACATAGTAATTGATCATTGGATTCAGTGAAGGGTGGCTAAGTGGGTATTTGATTTCTCAAGGAGAACTTATCTCCATGGAATGAGTAGTTAGTTAGGTTTCTTTAATTTTACTTTATTTTAGTGATATTTTATGATACTGATCTCTTCATTGACAAACTCATATTTGTGAGTCTACTGCCTAATGTTCTCTTTCCATCAGAGTCCTGATAGTTAGGTATAATGCCAAAAGCAGAGAATAGAGATGACACAGTATCATTCTACTTGTATGATGTAAAAACCTATGTAGTATAAGGGACATTAATGGTATAGTGCATGGCTGCAATTTTTAACTCATTGAAGTCTATTAAGAGAACATTATGATAACTTACTGAACTTATGTAGCCGTGATGGAAGACCAGATGAGCTGCCGTGACCCACCAAGACGTAAGAAGTAACCCTTAACAAGGCATGTTGCATAACTTTCATTGGTGTTTGTTGGAAAATTTTGTGTTTAACAATAAGGCAGTGTTTGTGCATCCCTGTATTCTTCATGCTAATGGAAAGAAAGGAAGTCGTGTTCTTCGTTGACTCTGGCACTTGTGTAATGTATAGTGGAGCTGTCTTAACTGATTTCACCCCACATGATTAGTTATATAAATTTGTGTAATATTAAATCCTAAAGAAAATGATCAAAGTGTTGAGGAAATTTACTGTGTTATATCAGAGTAGTTAAACATTCTTCTGGCCTCATGATTCATTGTAGTATGAGTTTGAAAATGTATTATTATTTTTAGTTTTAAACTTATATCTATTTGTGCTCTGACATGAAAACATTTTGAATTTTTTATGGAATAAAAATAATATACTATAATATAATATAATTATTAAGAAAATATGTAACAATTCTTCTAGAGTCAGGAAATAGAAATAATGATTTTACAACATTTTTTACCAACATGTCAGGCCTGACTATGGTGACAGCAGTTTCATCTGAAATGCCCACAACTTTCTACCAGACTACATTATGCCAAATCCCAGTCGCCTTCATATTGACCATCTTGAAACATATAGTCTCACAGAATTAGCCTGTTGAATTCAAGAGTTTGCTAAGTGGGAAAATGTTATATTAGTTTCCATGATGAACTGTGAGGCACAGATACTTTGATATATGTTTTCTTAGACAAATTTTTTGGTTTAAGATGGAACAGTCTCCTCCGTTCCTGCCTCATGTTCTGACATAAATTATTTATGACCAGCAGCAGTGTTGTGAACAGTAAGCTGATCTGCAGTAATTTAAATGGTCTATTTCAGAGGCCCATTCATCACTGCACTGGGCAAGAACTGGTGCCCAGACCATTTTGTATGTGTGAATGCCCAATGCCGTCGCCCACTGGCAGACATTGGCTTTGTAGAGGAGAAGGGAGAACTATATTGTGAATATTGTTTTGAGAAGTACTTGGCTCCCACGTGTGATAAATGCAGCACCAAGGTCAAAGGAGTAAGTTAATACTGACTTTCTCATCATGTGTTACCTGTATGTCAACTCTTCCATATGTTAAATCACAGTAAACTGGACAGAAATATTTTTATGGAATGTACTTACAAAAATGAAGCATTTTATTTCATACACTCTGATAAATTGTTTAATTGAAACAGAATAATGGATAGGCCGAATTTTTGAACTAATATTTACACAAATTTATTGGAATATATTCCTGAAAAGGAATTCTTCTATTTCGTATAAATAAAGGAAGTGTTATCAGGGTTTAAATGCCAGTTTATAGAGAAATGCTGGAATAAAAATACAGTGTTTGATATGATACATATTCTAGTATAATTCATTTCTGTCAACTGGATTGATAGTGTACTTATTCATTTATTTATGGTTTATTTAATGATACTGTCAGTAGCTTAAACAGTATAAGCATTTGAAGAAATTCGTCTTCTGGGTTTTGGCGCCGTGTATTCTTCGTTTGGGCCGACTTTTCGGAGGAACGTATCGCCTCCATCTTCAGAGCAGGTGAATGGCCACCGTGAAAATCTCAAAACTTACAAAGTATAAGCATTTGATGGTAATGAATAATGAATGGAGAGGGTGGGGGAGGAAGTGATAATGGCCTAAGTTGAGGTACTATCCCGGCATTTGCCTGGAGGGAATGATGACAGAGTCTGAGTGAGAATATCCAGTGTCTGAGCTGATATTTTAACCTGGGAACCCCAAATATGAAACAGGAGTGCTGTGTACTCAAATAATGTACATTGCAGTACAGCTGCACATCTTTGGAAACATGGGATTTTTAAATAGTATGTTGACATAATACTTCAGGATAAGGTTACTTTTAAACATGAACTTACATTTTATCTACTTATTACTGGTTTTAAAATAGGGTATAAATTGTTTTTGCAGGATTGCTTGAATGCTATTGGCAAGCACTTTCATCCAGAATGCTTCCTGTGTGCTTATTGTGGCAAGCTGTTTGGAAACAACCCATTCTTCCTGGAAGATGGATTGCCTTACTGTGAGGCAGGTGGGTTCAGTGTCTTTCATTCTTCATTTGTTACATAAATAAGGCAGCTGAGACAAATTATGTGACACTGTGAAACTTAGTCTTAATTCCCTTAATTATTTACAATTAGAAGTTAGACTATCACTGACTGTTGTATGCCTCTTTAAGATATGCAGATTTTATGTTTCAGTGGGTGCCTGTTTAGCTAGTTGGCTTATATATATATATATATGTATATACAGTACATTATCATGTGAGTTGCCCCTTGAATTGTATGATTGAGGAATATGGTTTCTTACTCCGTGCGAAAGCGGCCTCCGTAGTCTAGGGGTAACGTTCCAACCTCATGACTCAAGGTACGCGGGTTCAAACCCGGCGGAGGTCATCGAATTTTTAAGGGCGGAAAAATTCAGGGAACAAGTCCTCCAGGAGGGACTTTAAGCCGTGGGTCCCGTGTCGTAGCTTTACGGCACGTAAAAGAACATCATGTCCCAAGGGGACCACTGAGCGAAATTCAGGACATTTCCCGCCCAACAGTAGTCTCTAACGCCTCTGGTAGATGGGGGAAGCATCAAGAGATACCGCTGAGCCAGTAGAGGCCGAACTCGCTGGCTGAGTCGGGACTGATGGCACACATCAGTATCGGTAGGGTATAGAGACTGGTAGAATATCACAGGGGGACGTACAATAGATCACTGGTCGTGGTGCATGGGGAACCCCACCCCTCCAATAATAATAATAATAATACTCCGAGCGAAGAATATAAATTTGTAATGTCTGAAAACAAAAGCGCCGGAGAAAACATTAGACCTAAGAGAAATTAAATAATTGTAAAGAACCTTATTTTACATAAAGAGGAATTTTATAATTCATGTTGTAGTATTACTAAGGTAATGTAATGAAGAAAATTGTGATGGGCTGGACAGCTTAATTTAATGTGGGTGGGGTAAGCATATATTAATGAGAGCTGATATGAAATATTTTATTCAAGTAATTAAGTTTCATTTACTTCAATTCAGTTTAAGGGCCACTTGGCATTGTGAATACATTTTTGGGCATATCTTGCAAAGTATTCACCTAAGAAATATGCCTGGATTAAAGAACTTTAGGTATTCATAACACATATGTCATATACACGTTATACCTGTATCTTGTATAGCAGTGGCACAGATTAGTTCAGTAAAAATACCTGTTAAGTGTGAAAGTTTAAAACAGTTGACTAGCTTGCTTGTTTGCCTTTGAATGAATGAATGTCCATTCTGTTTACAATGGACAACTTTGTATTTCACATTTACGTGTATGGCAGACATACATCACGTGTTAGTACCACTCAAGTGTGTACTTCCATAACCTTGTCCAACATACAGTATATCCTTTGTATTTGTATTTATTGTAAGTTCAAGAGATCCAAAGATGGATATGGAACATGTCATAAAATAATATAGAGCATAGAATACTCACATAGTTATTACACAAGTAGACAGTACCGTGAGTATAACAATAATAAAAGTTATCTATTTAGATAATTTTATATTTTAGCGTCCTGTTGTACTGATTCATGTCCATGATGTGTATTTTTGCTAACTGTCTTACAGTGCACACAATTTCACCTTTCCCTTCACTTTTACACTACATGTTTCGGCACTAATGTGCCATCTTCAGGTGTGTCTCTATCAAATATCTATTTAGATATTCATCTACAGTATAAAACGTATGAGTGTTCAAAAAATGCCTTAATACAATCTTAAACTTTTTAAAATTATTAGATGTATTCTTGGTCTCTATGGGAAATTTATTAAATATTTTTATACCCACATAATGAACTCCTTTTTGATAAATAGGTAAATTAGCTTTAGGTAAATACAAGTGTAGTCTTTGTTTAGTATTAATAGTATGAGAATCAATATTTGATGGAAAAAGAACTTTATTTTGCAATACAAATACTAACAATATACTGTATATTGTGATGCAAATGATAAAACATTTAACTCTTTAAATATGTTTCTACATGAAACTATATTGCCATTCCCCAACATTGCTCTGATATCCTTTTTTTTTTAGAAGAAAATAGTAGAACTATGAGATGAGTTTCCTCAAAAGATGATACCATATCCCATTAAGGAATGAAAAAAGGAATAATAGATTACCTTTAGAGCTGAAATAGACATAATATTTCATATTTCTAATTACATAACAAGCCTTACTTAATTTTTTTTACAAGTGAATGAGTATGATTCTTCCATATAAAGGCACTATCAACTATAACTCCCAAGAATTTAGTACTGAGGGTACTGTTGATGAATTTATTATTGTGATTTATTGTAAAAGTATCTGACATTGTCTTAGTTTTAAATTGAATACAGTGTGTCTTGTTGAAGTTTAAAGATAATTTATTAGCTCTAAACCATCCATTCAAGATTTCAGTTCTTATAATATCCATACCAGACAAGGTTCGGATTTACATCATTGAACTTATTAATTAACTAAAGTCTAAAAAGGTGTCTACTCTTCTGGGATTATGATATTTAATAATTTACCACAGAATCTTAAGAACATGACAAATGACGTTAATAAGTTTAAACATGCCTTAAAAAATATCTCCATATTGGCTCCTTTTACTCATTGCGGGAATATCTAGATTGGAGAATAATGGAAAACCTTGCTTCTTACAAATAATTTATAATCTTATTGCTGATCTGATACGGTTTTTGTGTGGTTGATGTAATCTTTGTCTTGATTTTTATGCATTTTTCGTTTTGATAAGCATGATTTATATGTGTTGTTTACCTGTAAAACTGCCTGTATATGTTTTCTACTGATAGTATTGCGATATGACCAGTCCTGTATCAATATATTTTGATTTATGGAAAAATAAAATGAGAGAAAGAAAGATAATTAGTCATAAGTGTGTAAATTTGTAATGTATTTAATTCAGTTAATTTAGGCAATTTAAATGAAATTGTATTAATTTTAAGTTTTATAGTAATGTTATTTTTTAATTATATTTATTAATTAAAATTGTATTAAGTTTTTTATTTTATTATTTTTGTTAATTTACTAATGTATGTGATTTTAATTATGTAAGTCATGTAATTATATGTATCTGGACACGTCTATTATCAAAGGGACTATTTCCACATCCTAGGCTTTTTACCTGTATGGATATATGGAAAATAAAGGAAGTGAATGAGCGACTAAGAATATTCCTGTCAAGATCATTTATATATTAGAATATGAAAATAAGATGCTAGTATCATCAGCTAATATTATAGGTGTAGAAAATTTATTTAATATTTTAAGCAAGTCATTTATATATAAGAGAAACAACAAAGGTCCTAATACAGACCCTTGCAGCACTCCCTGTCTAACAATAAGCCAATCTGAGAATACTGTATTCACATCACTTTTATGTATTACTGTTCTAATATATCTGTTACTTAAATAAGATTCATAAAGTGCGTGATTGTTCTCAGTAATACCATAAAATTTAAGTTTGGACAAGATATCATGATCTACAGTCAAAGGAGTTCTCCAGATGGTATCCTTTAATGGTATGCTTGGTTATTTTCAGATTGGAATGAGCTATTCACAACTAAATGCTTTGCTTGTGGTTTCCCTATTGAGGCTGGAGATCGCTGGGTAGAGGCTCTCAGCAACAATTATCATAGCCAATGCTTCAATTGTACTGTAAGTTACCGATTGTATTCTCAAATAATGATGAGGTTATGTTGAATATTCTCCATTGTTTGAGGCATATCTGATATTACCAAATAAGTTACAAAATGAGGAGTAAAGTCTCCTGGATTGTACACCATGTATTTCAGAAGTCTGACATTTCAGAGGAACATATTTTCTTCACCCTTTATTGTCAAGGATAAGCCGAACAAGAAACCAGAAGCAGGAAATTTTTAATTTTTATTTTTATTATGCGTTTTCCTTTTGACAAATCTGATGTTAGGTGTGTACATATATATAGCTGTAATTGTACTTATGTAGATTGTCCAGTGATTGAGGTTAGCCCTTTCTAATGGACCCAAGATAGTAGGTGTCTCCCACCCCCTCACCTGGGGATGGAAACAAATCCAGTCTCTGAAATGTTGTGTTCTTTAGAATACCAGACGATGGACAGAGTAAAAGAAGCAGTAATGATGAGTGTCATACACTATCATCAGAACCCTATGGAATCTACAGATCCAACATGATTGTGATATTTTAGTAGTTGTTTTGTGCTGCACATATGCTTATCCTTTACTTCTTGACCCTAATCTGATCCTTCGTTCCCTTTCCACTTCACAACATTATAAACAGTAAGTTGTGACATAATATGGCAGTGAAAAAAATCCATAGAAATTTATCTTTCTTCCTGTAAATAGTTTAATTTGTTAATCAGCTTCCATGACCACGAACGTGATATTTTTTTTACAGGAATTCATTCTCATATATGTTAACCAAACCTTAAAAAAACTTAATTTACTTTTTTATTCAATTCCTTATATTTCAAGTTCCACAAACTTTTCTCTAGCTTACAAATTTTCACACCCTGTTACTCCATTTTCCTTTTGATCCTGTTTGTAACTTAAATAGATATAAAGGCTGTAAGTGTGGTAATCATATGGGTTTTATTTGTGCAGAATTGCAAGAGGAACTTAGAAGGCCAAAGCTTTTATGCTAAAGGAGGACGACCTTTCTGCAAGGCCCATGCTCGTTAGGAGTGCAACACTAGTAATCCAGTGAGTCACTTTTACCATGATGACTGTAGTGTGTGCTACTGGCAGTGATTATTTATGAATTCTATGCATAAAAAGTCTTTTATTTTTTGCTTCCATTATTGAACTTAACCAGAAATAAATCAGTATGTTTCTATCCATCCAGATTTTTCAGTTTCAGTCATTAGAGAGACTGTTAATTTGAATGTTTATAAGACCAAATACCTGAAGTTGGAGATCCCTAATTGTGGTTTCAGCATAGGTTATCTAGAGAGAAAGTGTTAGAATTTATATATAATAACGTATTTACCCATAGCACTGCCAAGTACTTTAGCCCTCTTGTCTCTAACTTTCAGTATCTCAGTTTGCCGTGTATAACCCCCCACATAAACCATACTCCTGTCCTTGCGTGCCAGTATATGCCTTCCAGAAATAGTGTTTAATAATATTAGAATGTAACATAATGTATGATACTCACAATTTATAAAATTGTGTTAAAGAAGAAAAAGAATCAGATATTTATATTCAGAAATGTATTATATTAAATTCTGTGGCTGACAGTGCCTTCATTAAATTCAACATACCAAGAAGCAGTAGCTGTCCAGTAGTGGTGCAATGGGACTGAAGTAGGATCAGTGCTATGTCCATAAAAATCAGTGACCTATGAAATGTGAACTTTAATTTTAAACTTGTTATTTACTACCGTATGGTTTTTCTTGAATGACAGGAAGCTAACCATTTCAACAACAGTACTACTGAGATAACTTACTGTTAATATGAACAACATTATAACACCCATGGAAATTCTTGCTTTATGAAGTTGTCACTGTGAGTCAATATGTACTTGTGTAGACATGCTAAGAAAATTATACAGAACTCAAATAACTGTTTATCTCTCTGTGGACTCCACATTTTTTTTTTCCAGAAGGTTTGTAGAAGTGACCATTGTTACAATTGTCAATTACAATTGTCAATGAACTGGGAAGAACAATGTGACATCTTTTTATCTTAGTATTGGGGTACATGCCTAGAAGGACATAAGAAAATGACAAACTCTCGGTAACTATAAATTTTGCGTATGATCTGATCTAAGAGCAAAGCAAGTAGACACTTTACATATTAAGATGAATCTTTCAGGTGAAACCTTTAATCGATATCGTAAATCATAGTCATTGTGTAATATAGATAACATAATATGTTAAATAATTGTCAGATAACATGGGGTGCTTGTAAATGTTAATAGCAGAATTCTCCCCCCTTCTGTTTTGTTGTTTTATTATTTTTTTTATTCCAGTTAACACAAATTCTTTAAATTTCCAAGCACAGCTTCTTGCAGATAGGTTCTCTTCTGCAGTGGTACCATAGCTCACAATGTTTATGTACTAAGCTTTGGAAAAATTTTATAAATACACATTTCTATAGACACGGATTGTTAGTTGTTGAGCAGTCTTCCATATCTTAAGATGTATTAATTGTTTTAAATGTGTACCACGGATGGTAATCACAATCAGTAAATGTAACATAATGAAATATTATAGATCCCTCTTGTTTTGAAATAGCCTCATGTTGTAATTTTTCTGCTTCTTATTACTCTAACAATGAAGATACTAGAATATATTATTCAGGATGTACTGATTCATTTCGTGATTATTTTACAGACATTTTAATTCCTTTATCTAGAATTGGGTTTAATATGAACTTAGTATATCTTAAAAGATAAATTAGTCCTAAACTATTAATAATGTTGTAAATGTTACCATGATCCTCCTCTAATTTGATCATTGTTGCAATGCTTGCCCAATGTGTTTATGTTTAATTTCTTGCAATCCAATTGCACTGTTACTATAGTGTACTTAAAAGTTGTTTTGTTCATGATTGAAAATTTGAAAGTTTTTCTGAAGATACATTTTAACGTATGCAGTATGCCCCCTCATTATGTTCTGGAAAATATGTTTGTATTGTGAAATCCCGTATCACCAAATCTTTCCATGTCCTCCCATGCTGGACTCCCAAGTTGAGATGGACTCTTACTTAAATGTTTTTGACTCACAGCTATAATAAACAACACTTCTTTGCCCATTAGAAGAAACAGTAGGTAGGTACTTGCCCTGTAAGTTGATGGCCTGATGGCCTTTCCCCAGACATCTTAAATAAGGGTAACACATTGCAGAGCCAGAAATAAGGCGAAAATAACAGTATGCTACGAACCACCCCCCTCTGTCATTGACACATGCACACATGTGATCTGGATTTCATAAGAATCATTTCTGGGAGGATGACTGAATTTATTTGTGTTTTGCTTTTAAAATAATACAAAATTTCGCCACATTTACCTAAGGGTGAATTTATGGCCTGTGTCCAAAATTTTATGGTCTTTTTATGATATCCATAATCTGAACATCTGTAACATTGGGGTGTACTGTATCTGTAAATACAAAAAATGATATATACCTTCAGTATACTTCAGTACATATATGCACTGAACTATTGACAAGGTAATAAGAATTGTGACTGAAAGATGTTGAAGTTGTGTGCTACTGTTATTATATATTTATTGTAATGTCTGATGTAAATGAATAAATGAAACTTTGCAAAAAATGATGAAAGATTTAAGTGACATTCTCTATGCAACATCCTCTTTTCAGGTTTTTAAAGGTACCAGTGAATTGTATCTTAGATGAGACATATTTTGTTTTCTTTGATGTAAATGGAAATGAAGATGTAGTAGACATACAGTATCTTCTGTGCTGCAGATTATTGGCATACAGCAGAATATAATTTAACTGACTCTACTAATCTGCATTTAAGTTTACAGTATTAGTTGCAGCTTTGCTGAAAAACTTTTAGAATAAATTAAAAGTATTTTATAAAATTACACTTTTTGTGTATCTATATCTTCAGTTTAATGTAAACATTAAACTTTTAAAAGATTTTATTTCGACTATATATTACAAATTATTATTTGTCCCTTCCTCTGATTTAAAACTACTACATCTCTAATTTGATGTATATGTTCAAACAACTTGTCATCTGTATGCTTTCTGTCCAGAAACGAATGCACCACCTCTGTAAGTTCTCTGTTTCAAACAAGAGCATAATGTATAATACAAGATTGCTTTATCAAACACCGCTTTTGCAATAAGAGAAACTTCATATAAAGGGCAAGTACTTACTGTTATTTTTTCTTATGCCCACAGCATATACCGTGCTTCTTTAAACCATAAGTTATGTATAATACATGATTAGTAGCTAGAATAGAAATCAATTATAAATAAATTAAGTGCTTTTGCATCTGTGAATAAAGATGTTTGTACTCGGATGTGAAAAAAAGTGAGGAAAGGGGGATTGATAGTATTGTGTGATTTTGATGCTTGCAGAGACAACCAGGTAAAAGTATAACAACAAATGTTTATTGCACTTAGAATGAGTATTACAGACTAGAGGGAGTGTGTCCAGATAATACCAGTGGAGACACCCTTTGTAGTGGGCTAGTCTTGGCTAGTGATGATGATGATATTGGAGGCTCTGGAAAGGACCATTTGTCTGAGGGTTTCTTGCAGTGAACTAGCAAGCTCAGTGTGCTTGCTTGTAGCAGCCCGATGTTTGCGAGCCAGCAGGATACCAGCAAGGCTCGGGCTGTAAGCAGCATGACTGGTTGGCTGGCAGGCCTGTGGAGCACTGGCGGTCACTGGCAGAGTCTACTGCAATGATCTCTGAATGCAAGCATAGCCATGATTGCCACGAGTGATGTGACTGATGCTAGCATGTCGGAGGCCATCATCTTTATACTCTTGCCACTAGGTGGCATGCTTACAAATAGATGTTGGAGCTGCTGTGGCGATTGGGTAGCGCCTGTGTGGCAGTACAAACAGCCAGGTTGTAAGCTGTAGCATATAAATATCGACTGCTTTCGGTATACTGTGGGAGGTTCCCACAGTATCTTTCTAGGTTCCTTTTTAAAATCAAAACAGTGTTGAATTTCATATGTGGAAGTCACAGCATGGTTGTATCTTCATTATATGATCCTTTTTCAGCGACTGATACTAATATTCCATTTTCTTTTTATATTGTAACGTTTGTCATTTAGAGCAGTTAATGTCACTGGCAGTGGTCATTTATGAATTTTATGTCAGTTCTTTCTTGTCCACTACTATTTCGCTGCATTATCCTGTTCTTTCAACAATACTGTGTTTTGTGAAAAACGTGCTACTGTGACATATCATGAAGAAGAGTCCTGAGTACTTCGGTTTCCCCTGCCAATCTTCATTTCACCAATTGCTCCACAATCACTCTCACCTATCATCTTGGGCTGGTACAATAGGCCAGAAGTGGCCGCAGTACAAGGGACTTAGTCCCACCCCACTAGCAATAAAAAAACCATGAAGCAGCCCTTCAAAATCTAATTGTCATTCAAGCAGGCCCAGCTTTTTCCAGTACCCATTAATTTATCATTTCATTTACAAGAGCTATCCACTGATTCACATCATGTGTAAATTAATCTAGTTCACATTCTCACACCCTGTTTCTTAAATATCCATCCATCTACACTTGGGTCTCCTTAATGGTATTATCTCTTAAGGTTTTCTGACTTAAGATTTTGTATATATTTCTCATCTTGCTTACATGCTATGAGTACATACTCATCATCTCACTCTCCTTGACTTGATCAACCCAATAGTGTGATGAAGAGTATAAAATATGGAACTCATCTCTGGGCCATTTTTTTTCACCCTTTTACTTGCTACATGTAGGTGCTCTCTCTGCTAAAAACCCTTATTTGGGTAAAATAGACTAAAAGCATCCTATTTAGATCCAATTTCAAGGAACATTTCTGTTATCAGCAGTCCTCCACCTACTAATAACATATATCTGCTTTGGCTAACAGTACTTTAGTGTACTTGGGTAAAGATGCATGATCCTTTCAAGTGCAAATGTGAGACCTGATAGAAAGGAAATCATCACTTAGAGAATCATAGGATACTTTCTTGTGTGCTTGAAATTCAACCAGTGTCCATTTTCAAACTCTGATTCCTTGCGTAACTGATCACATCATCTTGCCAGGAAGCTGCCTTCATAGCTGACATGTTATGACAGACACAAAGTATATGCAGTTCATCTAGCTGAGATTACATTTTTCACTGGAACCAAAATAATAAATGACCACAGAATGATTTACCTGTGTTATAAACTCTAATTATAGCCATATACATTTTCTTGTTTAGGGAGAGCTGCCAAAAGGAAGAAGTGAATAGTCTAGTTACATTTTGTGCTACTGCTGTTAGCTACTTTTATCTATACAGAGCCCTTTTGTTGGAAACATAAGAAGGGTTATAACTGCAGAGAGAAAAAGAAGTGTATGGGAAGAAAAATGACAGAAATCAGCAGATGTGATTATGCATGAGACCACTAACTAAATCATTGATTTCGTTGAGACCTGCGATTCTTTGCATTTATTGAGTTAAAATGCATACATGTACATTGACTAGAAAAGCTTCCACTGTTTCATATCCTGTATGAACTTCACTGTAATGCATTTGTGTTTGTTTAAATATAAGCAGTCAGCAGTCAAATATTACCATGATACAGAGACTATAACTAATTGCTTGAGACAAATTATACTGACTTTAGGAGAGTACATATAACATTGGCTCACCTATTTGAGAAGCTAATTGTCACTCAGCTTGTCAAGAAATCCCCTGCCTTTTTTTTTAAACCTGTAGGTTTTTATAACAAATTAACAAGAACCCACAAATGGTCCCTATTCTGAGCCAGATGAATCCAATCCATGCCCTCATACCCTAGTTCTTTACAATGGATTTTAATGTTACCCTCCCATTTATATCTAGTTCTCCCAAATGGTTTCCTCCTTTCAGGTATTTTGATTCAAACTGTGTGTTTCCTCCCATCTTCAGTGCTACATATCCTCCTATTGATTTGATCACCCTAATAATAATTGATGAAGAGTAGAACTTATGAAGCACCTCATTATGCATGGCTTTCACCAGTTTTCTGTTACTTTGCCTCTCCTGGGTCCAAACGTTCACTTCAGCACCCTTTTCTCAAACACCCTCAATGTAACCAATTTTCAAGCCCATGGCTCAGTTGGTATAGTGAGTGGGTTATCGGCTGTGTGACCAAGGAGACAGTTCAATTCCAAGTAAGAACAGGGAATTTTTGTCTTTTCCATAATATCCAGACCAGCTCTGGGGCCCACCCAGCCTCCTGTGCAGTTGGTACTGAGGATTAAACCTTTACCCTGTGGGTAAAGTGGCAGGGGTGTGATGCTTACCACTCATCTGCATCTAGTGCCAAAGTTAAGAATGATGAGCTGTACCTCCATCCCCCATACATCTTCATGGCATGGTGATTAATTAATTATGCCAAGGGATAACTTTACCTTTATGAAATACTGACAGAAAAATAAAAATGAGGTACAGTATTATCTGGATGCCCTGAAGATTTCCTGTAATGACATGACAACAAAGGGTAAAGAGGTGTACTCCATTTTACAATACACATGGTATCCATACCTGTTCTTTGCATTTCACTTCTCTGATTGGTCACCCTTGTAGATAGGTTTAATTTTTATGTAGATGTGCAAAAAAAATATGTTTCTATATAATGCATGTTTTCTTCAATACGTTTTAATATTCCATTCATGTTTTCAATGTAAGTGTACAGTTATTCACATATTTCCAGATATTTTTAAAATGAATGACATTCAAAAGTTAAAAGATATTATTGTTAAAATATAAATAAAACAATTATACTTTATAAGGAATATGAATTCCAGTTGTCCAGTATCCAAAGTTACATCCACTCTGCAGCTCCTAATGCTCACCTTACATATCAGATTTCATCCAAAGTAATCTTATGATTTTGGAAATGATAAATGGTCACACACTACTTACAGTATCTTTATAGAGTGCATCCTGCTGCATGATCAAACTAACTGTGTTAGTTAAAATAGTTTCAATTCAAAAACACTTGTAAGTGTATCACCTGATGATGACCAGTTGGATGGTCGAAACATGTAGTGATTTTTAATAAACAGTTGAATGAGTATACATTTTTAGAGTTGTATAGATGGAACATGACAATTAGATTACTCACAGTATTGTGGTGGCATCCTTCCATCAATACTTCTGTATGTTATTGGTCTGTTAGCCCCCGTCTTGGAATATTGAGCCTGTCTGGTATGTCAGTTCTGAGCAGGACTGAGGAAAACTTGTGACTTAAAAGATAACCTAGCAGCTGTACTCTGAGTTGATACCAATGAATGACCTGATCTTAATCTCTCAAATAACTGCCCTGTGTATCACATAACTTCCATTTGGATGATTTAATATAAATACTGACACGAACAAACTATGAAAACAGTATTACTGCATATTTATATGTTCTGTGTAGAAAAACCAGATTAAGATTTTGTGATCTCATGAGTTAGGATAAAGATAGGCTCCTATATTTCTTTTTCAAAAATCTAAGAAAGAAATGTACGTCCATGTACGTGAACTATACAGCTGGACCTCAAGGAGAAATTCTGTCTCCCCACCTACTCTCATTTGTCACAGCTTTTCTGCATATATTTTTTTCATTCTAATCTGATAAGATGCAGTTGGACATTTATTGTCATCCAAGTTTTACAAGACAGTGCTGCATAGTCTTGGGGTGATTTTTACTTTCAGTATTTTAAGGCCCCTTCAGGTTGTGAGGCCCTAAGCTGTAGCTTTTTAGCTTTTATGTAAATCTGGCACAGCAGCAGACCATTGTATTTACCAGTATCTCTTTCTTATGGAATGTTTAAATCATTCAACTATAAAATTTCCTAAATATCTTTTGCTTGAAATCTTCGTCACTTGATAAAATTTTTCACATACAAAGACTATGTTAAATAATTGCAGCATTATACCACTTGAACTCTTTTAATCATCGGGACAGAATACAAAACGTTAAGTATTGCGTTGCTGACTAGTCCAATTGCCCTTGCTATGTTCTGCAATCGAAGCATAAATTCATTCCACAGTCCTTTATTCTTCTGACCCACTTCTGCATTTTGAGTGTTCCCATTTTCTTTTTGATCTTGTAGTTGTCTTGTGTGATTGACATAGGTGTACATGTAGCAAGCTGGAGTCATAGACACTGTGTGAACCCTGTGAAATGTTCTAGCTGGAATACCTACAGATTCGTCCTTTGTAATTCTATGCCATGATATTTTTTCTTTTGCTTTCCTCATTGGTTGAACAGTTTCATTTTCTCCTATTTCAACAATTACATCACCTTCCAAAACTGTCAGGGTTATATTAGTTAGATCTTCACTTATGTAGTTTTCAAGAGTCAGATCTGAAAATGGAAAAGAATTACTATTTTTAAGTAACAAATTACTTGTATATGTCTTGAAATTCTCCACGTTTCTGACTACAATTTTGTGTTCGTGTCCCATCTCCCTCATATGTGTCATATGTCTCATCCAGCTCATCATCCTTGATTTAGTCATCACCTTAATTTTAGCCTGTGAAGGGTACAAATTGTGAAGCTTTTTGCTATTTCCTCCTGCTTTCTGTTACCTCCTCTCTCTTCAGTCTAAGTGTTCTCAGCAGTCTATTCCCATACATCCATAATCTATGTTCTTCCTTCAAAGGGTAAGACTGTATCCATATAAAATATCAGGCAAAACTACAATTTTGTGAGATAGTACATAGTTTTTTAACAATATGAAATTAACATATACAAGGGTTTGTCTCAGTTCTGTCCATGGGTGAAACTTGGGCTGGGCTATGGATTAAATATGATGATTTGTTAAAATATTATAAAATTGGTGGTCATATTCTCAGTTTTTCAGCTTCTTGTCAGAAACAAACATTTTTTAGCCACAGTTGCTTGAACTTGGCAATTTTACATTGTTTGTAAGGAAGTATCAAAAACTGACATTAGAAAACTGAGATTCTAGGGACAATAAGAGAGTGAATATGCCAAAACTGTTATGCGATAGACATGTGCATGCACGTACACACACACACACACACACACAGTTATATATACTTGCCAAACTGTATTTGCATTATTAAATAAGGCGTACTCCACTGATGGACATCATTAAATGTAAACAATTTTGTTTATTTTAATTAATTCAGTTCATCTGAAATCAATTGCTGCTCATTATAATAAAAAAGCTTTTTAAGCTGCCTTTACTATTATCAGTACTTATGTATATTTCTATTATGTCAAATCTCTATATTTTACAATTAATGTGAAATTACGTTTTTTTTAACAAATTTCACTTAAAAATAGTTCTCAAAGAGCACATCAATTTCATGAAATGAAGAGCCTATGTAATAATACTATCGTTGATGTTTACTCACCTGGAAAATCAGCTACAAATATGACATCACTATATTCTGACCATGAGTAAATTTCCTTCTCTAGTTTCGTAATCTGTTTTCTCCATGAGCTAAATTCAGTCAGCAATGGCATCAGCCATGACACTTCTTTAATAGGTGACCAATCAGCCGTTAGTAAATCCACTCTTGGATCAAACATACGTTGCTGGAAACGACCATTTAACGAGCACCATATGTCAACATAGATTGATATATTTTTACTAAGCCTATAATCATTTGTGCTTACTCCATTTAGTAAGTTACTTTTGAGGCACTGGGCATACTGAATTAACATGTCTGCGTGCTTCTCCCAGCGATCTGTTTGAACCCAAGCCTGGAAAATTAAAATTGGGCTTTAAATTGTGTCTTCTTAAAGGATTGTGTATAATACTTATTTGCTCACTTTCAGTGTTTAAACTTGAACAGAAAAGAATTTATTTTATTTTTTCCTTTTTTCGCTTTTCTGCAGTTAGACATCTAGTGACAAGTTCATATAAGCATGGAGTTATATCTTCACTACTCCATACATCTTCATCAAGTGGTGCTTCATCAAACACAGGGGAAACTGTATCTTTATCTTTAGAATTAGTAGACTGTCTTTCCATGACCTCTTCATTATATGGATTACTAATGATATGACAAAGGTGGGATATCCAACTTTTATAGCTGATGGACAACTAGGAAAATTTTATAGTGGACATTGAACAAATAGATGTGAATTGAAATAATTAAATTATGAATAGCTCTGTGTCAAGTATCCTAAGACCAAAACATTTTCTAAAACTGTGTTTTGCCTCATACTGTCACAAATAATATCTAATTCATAGTAGGTCGTATTCTTAGAATATGTCATCATAATTTACATCTGAACTCCACAATTAATGTGACAGTTGAACACAACATGAGGATTTAGTATTCCTAGGCACTGGAGAGAACTGAGTCATACAGCAGAAATTACTGCAATCTTACTTTTACAAAACGTTTTCTGGTGTTCAGATACCAGTAATTTTGCACTTCATTACAAATTCTCTGCATATTTTCTTTCACTCTTCTATAATTAAAAGTCTGCTATGCAGTGAAGAAATTTAATACATGTATGAGGGGTAGGCCTTCTCGGCCCTTGCACTGCGACCTACAGAGGTCTGTTGTGCTTAAATTGAATACATATATATATAACTTCAATTAAATCTGTAATCAAATTACACATTAACTCTTACAACTGTAAGCAAAAATCTATGCAGTAAAGAGTCTTCACTTACAAAAGCATTCTTTTACGAGCAGAAATCATTACTGAAGCAAAAATGTAGAGCATAAATCCTCTGCTAGAAATTATAATTTTGACCCATACATGAAAATTCTGGGCTGGCATTTTACATGTGTGCCTAAGCAGACTTTCCTGTTTATAGCATTAAATACTCACAAAAACATAAGATGGTGTAAAGAATGTGTATACAATCTTTATGGAGCATAAGCCTATGTTTTATTATGTATACATTTTATGTAATAATCAGATTTTAAAAAATTATATAAATTTTGCCTTTTTACATTTATCTGGAAAATATTCTTAGCCGTGCAAGACATAAATTGCACTAATAAATAAGAGTGGTTTCGATGTCCATAAAATGTAGAAAACAAATTGATAACAGGTCTGTATTGTTTGCAAAGATGTTCGTGTATGTATGTAACTGAGTAATAATTACATAAAGTTAATTATGATTTAATCTCTTTTTGGTCTACTTAGATAATAAACAAGCTGACAATTTTTGAGAAGTTTAAAAGCTGAGTGTATAGAAAAGTATCTTTACAGTCAGGTACCTCTGGATCTAGGAAATGTTCCTGCCCTGTTTCATGATCCACAACTTTGACAACTGCCATCACCGTATCCCAGGTGTGAACCATCATATCCCAGGAATAGCCATACAGACCATTGGTCCAATTGTTGTATCCCTGCCATGAAGGAACAGCAGACATTAAGCATCTTTCACAAGTAGTATGTTATGACATATATTTAAATCCCCACTAATTACAAGTTATTTTAAAATAAATGATGCTGTGCATACTACCACAGTCAGTAAGTTCATTGAATGGCCGCAAAGCGTTGTACGGGAATTTATTGCCAATATGTTTCAGCAATGTTTTCGACAGTAGTATCAACGTTGGCAGACTTGCATAGCGGCCAATGGAAACTATTTTGAGGGCCGATGTGTAAGTGTATGTGAATATCTTGTAATATGATGCGATAAACCCACATTCCACGAACTTAATGACTCTACCACATGCACGTATATGCATGTATGAATGACATTTGCTCTTGCTATAAACATAACTTATCATGGAATTTAGCAGCAATGATTTTAATTTGTGAATTAATCCTGTGCTCTTAAATCAAAACTACCAACACAACATACAGCATTATTCTGAGTCAATCAGATCCACAGTGACATAACCTACAGCCGTAACTTTTCAAATGGTATGAACAATATTATTGACCTTACTGGTAGTACACATTTTGAAAAAGACAAAGTAAATAGGCTGTGTGTATTTCAGATCAGTGAGCACCAGAACTAGTCATGGCCACTTATATACCTTTCCTGTTTTACCATATATAAACACTTAACATATATTCGGTAGTACATAAATCTTCACACGTGATAGAACACCATTATACACCCAAACAGTTTACCTTCACATACTAAATTCTTGTCATTAAATGTTATTCTGAGTTAGAAGAATCGAAACCATTAATATTGTGATGTGCTATATGACGTCCATCGCGGTGCAACAGCTGCAATGGGAACACATACTTCCACATGTCACAATGTATTCGTTGTCGTGGAAGTATGCATTCCCACTGCAGCCGTTGTGCAGCAATGGACGTCACATAGCATGTCACAATATATTCACAGACATTTCCTTCAGAATTTGTTTAATTATCTTCCTGCCTATTTTTAGATTTTGAAAATGGCATTGATTCTGTTTATGGCTGCTTTATTGCTTATAGAAAAAATATTCTGTTACAAGTATTAAAGTCATAATGCATTCTGATCAAAATTCACCATCTTCAGACTAGCATCGAAACAACTCTTTCTGTACAGAGACATATGTGTGACATACTAGTGAGAACTTGCAGTATAAGAGTTCTCATATATTGCATTTATTTTTCATATATGCTAATTCCAGTAATTATATTATGTTCAATCTATCTATGCTGTACTCGTATTTGAAAGTCTTCGCATTACAAGCATTATCTTTCAATTCTGACTAATTACATATTTCAATTTAAGAAGATCTGGAGTCGAATATACTGACACGATACCTTGGTAATAAAGTGAGAGTATGGTAGGAAAGCTTGCAGACCAATGTGGCTGATCAGCAGGAATCCAACCACTTTGTGCTTCCAGCCAATTTTTAATGTGTAGGTAGGAGCTCCTTTTAATTTCTTAACCTTCTGTTCTGTAAATAAAATTCCAGCAGAAGCAGTTATGACAAACAGTGTAATAATCACCAAAAGAATACTGGATGAAGAACAGTTTTCATCACACTGTATTCAGGATTCAGTATGAAATTAATGCCCATTTTAATTCTGAACTTACTAGCTCTATTGGCCTCTGCAGGCAGTAGGGATGTTGTACATTTCTTGTCCTGATCATTATCCTTAACAGCTGATTTTGATGCTGAAAATATTTTAAGAACTTTTCGTGGCCAATTTGCATCACAAAAAATAGGCATCGTTGCTAAGCAGACATAAGGGAACATTCCTGTAAGCAAATCAAGTAATTTTACAATATAATCACACATATTTTATGATGAGTAAATAGGACCCTACATCTGGGTTCATGAAATACAGTTGTTGTAATTAGTTCTGTGGCCAACATATACCAATATAAAGAGCTGGGATAGTGCAGTCAGTATAGTGACTGACAATGGACTGGACAACTGAGAGGCTGGGGTTTGGGTCCTGGCAGGGTCAAGAATTTTCTCTTCTCCATTTGGGTACTGGGGGCTGCTTCAACGGGGGTAAAGTGGCCGGGACGTGACGCTGACCACTCACCTCCAACTAGTTCCAAGGTAAAGAAACCGTGGATCTACACATGCACTCATCTATATGACTTCATGGTGTAGTTATTAATTAGTTAAGTACAGAGACAACTTTGCCCTTTTCATGTATACCAATAAGTTTACTACAAAGAAAATGAAAGGATAGACATTTTTTAAACTCACTGTTTTTAGTTTCTTATCATCCCTTGGATATGGCTGTAGTAGATCACTAATACCATTATAAATAATGTTATCACTGGCCAGCCATAGATTTCAAGTGGTACTTGAGGTTCTTTCTAGATTCAGTTCTCCTCAAACCAAATGCACATCCTGCACCAGTATATATCAGCTTTACAGAGATATACAGAAACATTGCTTCTAACTGATCAATGGAGGAGTGGCCAAAATTAAGTACATGTATTTGTAAGACCAACCATTTGTTAATATATGAAGACAGCAATAAATAAGCGAGAAATTGCCTACTCAAGGTGTAATGAACAGTTTAAGTCCTCCTTGTAAAGAAGTTTTTAACAGGTAAACCATTCTGAATATTTTGATGATTGTAAACTGTCTGCCCTTCAGTGGTGTTACCTACTTGTACAGCTGTGAAAAATCTTCAGATCAATGTCAAAATATGTAGAACTTTAGATTCTCACAGCAGTGACTATGAAAAGTACTACCTTCTGGAATGGGCTGCCCTCATATAATCCAGTAAGAAGAATGCCGTCTTCTGGGATGTGGCACTGTATAGATATTGTGTAATCCGATGTTTCATAGGAAGATATCACCTCCATCTTCAGGGTATAAAAATCAGTGAGCTAGGAGCCAGCATGAGCAGGTGGTTGCAGACTGAGTCGCCAGTCGAAAACACCCAGCATTATAAGAACAGGAAGGGAGGGAGAGTGGGCCACATGCGAAATCAATAGAGAGGAGAGGGGAAGAATCTGTGGAAATGGGCCAGCAGGTAGCAGGCCAGAGCAGCTGCGGAGCAAGCATCAACCTGTGTAGCTTGGCAGCTTAGCCCCAAGGCTATTGGGTCAATGCTCTCCCAGTAACCCTGCCTCTTTTCCCCCCAGCATGATCCTATACCTGCTCTAGCCTGCTACCAGCTGGTCCATGTCCACGTCCACAGATCCTTCTCCTCCCCTCTCTATTGATTTCCCATATGGCCCCTTCTTTCTCCCTTCCTGTTCTTATGTAGTTGGGTGTTTTTGACTGGGGACTTAAGTCTGCAGCCACCTGCTCACGCTGGTTCTTCGCTCGTGGATTTTTATACCCTGAAGATGGAGGCGATACGTCCCTCCGAAACGTCGGATAACACATTATCTACGCGGCGCCACATCCAAGAAGATGGCATTGTTCATAGTCACTGCCGTGAAAATCTCAAATCGTACAATCCAGTAACAGTTCATCAGCTCAAAGGAACTTGCTCCTTAGTCTTCAACCACAAAGATGGAAGCAATATGTTCCTCTGAAACGTCAGTATACACTACTGAACTAAATGGCATCAAATCTCAGAAAACAGTGCCTTTCATGGTCAAGATAAGTTACATAATGGAAATATAGACAGTTCATTTTCCATTTGAGGCATTTATTTTGAAATCTCTGAATTAATACTGTGCAGATAATATGAAGAAATAAAATTATGTATTAATATCGCAGGTCAGACACATTGATTTAACTGTCAGTTTGGAAATTTCATTACATTTTCCCCAAATGGTTGATTCCATGAATCTTAAGAATAATCACCATCTAATAATACTATCAAGAATGTAAACCCTTAAACCCAAACATCCAGTCTGTTTCATAATCAAAGAATTATTGTACACATGAGGTATAATAAAGTGAGTACTTTTTATTCCTGGGTTGTCACAATTAAAGCATTATCAACAGAGATTTAACAGAAAAATTTACCTTAACAGGAAAAAGAACTTAAGAAGTCTTAGATTAATACTGCTAGGAAAGAAGATTATTGGCATTTTAAATACACCTTTAAGTGTATGCACTGAGTTTATATGAACTCAAGAAGTGAATTTACTAATGTGTTTGCTCTTCCTGGTTACTATAAAACATGACAATTAGATGAAGAAAATCTGTATTACATGCATTACTGAAATATTAAAAAATTATTAACGAAGGTATCATAAAATAAAACAGTTAACTAACATAAATATTTGGCCCTCAAGTTGGATAATTTAATTTATTAATTGTGAATTAATAACTTATGCTACTTTTTTTTTCATTGGCGCTACAGCCCTCATTTGGGCCTAGGACTACCTCCATGAAACTCCGTTTCACTTCGGTTTACTAGATCTTACACATGCGGTAGGACCCATTGGGCGGGTGATCATCTCGTCGCAAGGCCTCTACCTGTACACAAACACAGAAAAACGCACACAAACATCCATGCCCTAAGTGGGATTCGAACCCATGATCCTGGGTTCCGAGCGAGCGAAGACAGTGCATGCCACTTATGCTACTTACCGATAGTAAATAGTCGTGAATTCGTGATATGAAACAAACATAAAACACATAAAGCATATGGCCGTGTTCTGTTGTAAATCAGGAAAAATCCAATACTGAAGTCAAGGGCAAAGCCATTTAAGTGAATTATCCAAAAATCCACCTGTTCTGATGTCAGTAAAACTCTACAAAATGGAAACATGTAAATCAAATGTTAGAAGTTACTCAAAGAACAACATTATTAGGTGATTATTCATTAGAGTAGACCGTTACAGTGTCGTATATTTCTGTTTGGCTATTACACATTTGTATAAGCAGGGGTATTTCAAACTTTAATTAACATTTTATTTTCAGAGAATTAAATGTAAGGGATTGTGACCAACAAAAGTCATAGATTGGAGTTAAATATTACAGCAAACATCTGAAACCTCTAACCTTTAATTATTAGTCAAACAAAAGGGCCATGTTGTCAGACCATAGCTGTATATTTTATATCCATATAGTAAGAGTAGTATCGGTTATAGGAAATTAGGGAATTGTTGTTTGTATGGTTGATTTAAGAGCTTACATTAAATTGTACATTCCTTCTACTGAATATAAATCTACCATTTAAATTAGCAGGATCAACCTCATGGGAGTTCTTTCTCAGATGAATTACTCCATTTTGCTGGATCAAGAATGACAATAAAATGAGAAATGTTTGCTGCAAACTAACAGTTTGTGCAACTTTACTGTGATTTTAATATAAATTTTGATTAAATGAAACAAATGGGCTCTACTAGACCTCTGCGCACATAGGTTCCAAGTAATTAATGTGTTACTTACTTAAATGGATCAAATATCCAATGATTGCTGAGGTTCTGCATTGAGTATCCATCTAGCCAATCTCGATCCATCTTTTTTAATCCAGCAAAGAAATATAAGACAAAAATTTGAAATCGTAGAATAAAATAATTCCATAGAGGTACAGGACTGTTACGTTTTACCTTCCCAAAGAGAATATCAAGGATTCTGGAAATACATAACAAAACAATAGATATATTTCAATGTACAGGGGTCAGGGGTAAGGGACATGGGCACAAATCGATATAATTTTGGTTTACTAAAATTTTCTATTTATAAAATCACAATGTTTGAGCAGTCTGACAGTGAGTACATGCAAACCATTGCTTCCTGTGATGGAAAAAAAAGTGTCAGCCAGCTGTGATCGGGCTATTATTCACCAGACTGTCAGAATGTTTACATCAAAATAACAGTTTCTCTTTTCACACAGAAATTAATAATATTGGTCACATTATAGTGTGATCTAAGGCCGCGCCATAGCTCAAGCAGTTAGTTGCTCGCTTCCCACCGTGGCAGCCCGTGTTCGATCCCGGGTCTGGCCAAGTGGGATTTGTGGTGGACAAAGTGGCGCTGGGGCAGGTTTTCTCCAAGTACTTCGGTTTCCCCAGCCAATCTTCATTTCACCAATTGCTCCACAATCACTCTCACCTATCATCTGGGGCTGGTACAATAGGCCAGATGTGGCCGCAGTACAAGGGACTTAGTCCCCAACCCCCCACTAACAATAAAAAAAAATAGTATGATCTGAAAAATAAGGTGGCCCTACTTTCTGAAACCTTAGAAAACAATAACAGTGTCAAATAAGATAACTGAATTTTACAACTTAATTATTAAAAAGAATCACCTATAAATTGGTACAGTATGGCTTATTTTCTTCATTTTCATCTTATCCTAGGGAACTAAACTTTTTAACAGAAAAACTTCTATTTCCTATGTGGTTTCTGTGTTACTGAACTCTGCATACTTGGTGGAACTTTTCTTTTTGTAATGCAGAGTCTATTTTCCCATATATTGAAACTGTGCCATCCACAACAGGGAGAGGGTTAGTGAATCCACATACATGCATATGCTACAAAGTGCTGGTACTTACGCATATCGATTAGCTTGTGAGCCTAATAGCAATATAGATATTATCCCATATAAATATGAATGGTTATTCCAGGAAGTTTTGTCCAAGAGGAAGATATACCAATAAGGAACTATAAATGCAAGGCAACTTGCATGGTAAAAGAACCCAATCATGATCCCGAATGCACCTTCAAAAGAAATATGTAATGTTGTTAGAAATATGTTCATATTTGTTATTAAAAACTGTATGGAATATGACTGTTCTGTTTGACTAGTTTCATTAAGAAAAGATACATTACATGTAAATTAATGGGTCTCTGTATTCTGCCTTACATTAGTATTTCTAATTCATTACTGTAGGATCACTGAGAATTTTCATATTTTCACATTTATAATTATATTTCAAATGAATATATCACTCAGCCCATGGTTTTAAAACAGACACATCATTACATATGCAATACATGTTCACTGGCAACTGGAAATTTAATATGACTGAAGGTACCTATCCACATTATGAGGTATACAATACACATCCACTGAAGTGGCAAAGGCTGTAGAAAATCAAATAATGGAAATCTACATTCATTTGGATCTCCCCAGTTTATATCTGCATCTGCCAAGCCTCTTTCTTCTGGGATATCCAATACCATCATGAAACCTGAAATATTAGAAAGATACACACATTTTAAAACAACACAAGGAGAACTAGTGAGGCAGAGTGAATTTCATCAGCAGCTTCACTGCAATAGTGCACATTGCTTTAACAGGCCAGTTGCTGGAAGAAGAGTACATTTGCAATTCTGTACTCTGCAAGCACCAACCAACTGAAGTGTGTTAACTTTCCTTGCTTGGCTAACATGGTAGTTTGGAATGCCATGCATTTTCTTCTCCCTCATGTCTACACTATATCATGTCTCATCTAACCATACCTGTGCTCACAAACTGTTAGTGTACACATGAATGTGCTGGCTTACAGTGCTCATAAAGGGCTCACCGGAGGTAGCAGAAGATGCATTATCTGATCACTTCTCTGCCAGTATGTGGAGTATCACTGAACCATGAAAGTAATAATATTTATTTTATTATTTGGAGTTTGGAGTTTCAGGTGGGCTAGCATGGTCAACATGAATGCTCAGTCAATGTTGCCTACATTTACATATTTATTAATGCTATCTAATTATTCCCACATGAAATTTAATTGATACTTTCTAGTTTACATATACAAAGAGCCCCTGAAGATGAGCCATCACTTCTAAATAATACTGTGTCATACTCACCAAACATTAATCTTACTAAGCCGAGAGACGCAGGATCCATTGGTTTGTATAAAAAATTAATAAAACTTTCCCAGTTCTTTATATTGGCCAAGGAAAATTCGAATTCTCCTTTAAAATTATCAGATTCCATTGATTCTGCTTCAGCATTGTAGGTGTTCATGCCATCTGCTGGCTTGGAGTTTCGTGTATCGTTCTCTTGCTTTTGGCATATCATTCTTTTTAGGTAATTTGTTTCTCTTCTTTTCCTTGCAAACATTTTAACGTTGGACCTGAAAGATATAACCCATTTAAGGCATAATTACATAAAATACTTTAATGCTGAACAAGTACCCTACTACAGGTGAAAAAATTTTGCTAAAATCAAAATAGAGTTTTCATTACCAACTTTACTCATAAGTATGGTAATTCAGATTGCAGTACTTATTTTCAAAGGTTACTCTAGTGCAGTGTTTCTCAACCAATAGGATGGGTGAGACTTGACAGTCTGCTGGGTGGGGCATGAAGTCTCAAAAATAATAAAAGTAATTGTTAAACAAAAAGTGTCCCGACATTGTATACAAAATCTTCTTACTAATGCTGCACTGTAACTGTATTTGTACTAACAGAGCTGTATTGCCTTTATATAATTACAAAAATAAAATATAAAAGAATGTTACAATCTTTAAGTTCATAGGATTAATCATTAATATAATATGAAGATATATTCTTGTTTTTAATACGGTTGGAATATGTCTTTTTGATGTAATGTTCCGTGAGAAGTAAAATTCAAAAGGTTGAGGAGAATGTCACTGTGCACAGTCATCATCGAAGCAAGTGCCCTCCCTGAAGCTGAGAAGATTGTTAACTTACTGAAGTTTGGAACATATGGCTGTGTACTAACTACATGGAAGGCATTGTTACTTCCCCACTAAGAAAGACTGTAAAAGCATAACGTGAAACTACAAGAGTTTCCAGCATAAAATGTATGTTTCATTTTATCTACAACTTTTGTTCAAAACGTTTTCTGTTTCAACAATTATTTAGCTTCATGATTTATTCTGACCGTCTTACAGTGCATACATTTATTCACCTTACTCTTCTCTCTTGCACTACATGTTTCAGCACAAAAGTGCCATCTTCAGGTGCTTTTCGATGTACAGAGTGAATAAATGTATGCAATGTAAGACGGTCAGAATAAATCATGAACATAAATCAGTGCAACAGGACGCTAAAATATAAAATTATTTAGCTACTTATACTTTACATCCTGAAGGAAATAGGAGAGTGGGAAGACCAAGCTTAAGATGGGAAGAATATGTGTGGCAGGACATAAGAATTTTGGGTGTAAAGAACTGGAGGAATGTAGCATCGAATGGAGAAGAATGGCGAGCAATCCTGAGGAAGGCCAGGGCTCACAAAGGGCTGTCGTGCCAGTGATGAAGATGATACTTTACATATGCAAAGAAGTGCATGCAGGTCTCCACATAAACCGCCTGCCGTTTTTGTCCGATTTTAATACAAATTTGAATGGTTTTTATTTGCTTTTAGTTTTATTACAACTCACAAATATCAAGTTTAATGATCATCCGTTAAGTGGTCCTTGATTTGTTTCTTGCATGAAGATGGAGGGGAACGCCTCTGTGGTCTAGTGGTCAGAGTTCCTGGCTATAGAGCCAGAGGTCCGGATTCGATTCCCGGCGCTACCAGATTTTCTGAGAAGTTGTGGGTCTGGAACGGAGTCCACTCAGCCTCATGCGGATAACTGAAGAGCTATTTCAAGTCAATAGCGAGTCCGGTCTATAAAACCGAAATAACGGCCGTGGGGATTCGTTGTGCGTTCTAAATGAATTTTGAGATTTCCTAGACATGCATTTTGTTACAAGAGACCTCGGTTTTTCTTATCATATTCTGTACTTGATCCCAAATCAAATTCCGAAAGACCGGATGCTGGACCAAGAAGTAGAACATAGTCCTGTGGCATTTCCCCTGCATTGTCAAATAACTGTTTCATGACAGAGGCTGATATATTTCACTCATAAATCGCAAGTATAATTAACAGAGTTCATTTCTTTTTATAATATGTAGGAACTATGCTACTGTCAACACAATAAATATTGCAATTATTACATTTAGATCTTTATTTTCTGCGACATGTTTCGGTCATACATGACCATCATCAGGCAGGAATACGTATAGTTATGGAATCTACGTAAAACCACCGCAGAGTGTAGAACACACCGTACACACCGAATGCATATACGCCCAGATAAGAAACATACGTCACATTGCAAAGTTTTATGTATAGGATACACAGCATGGGAATACCATACCAAATACCCACATACCATCAAACTTGTACATCATTGAAAGCTTGTCTTTGGGCCTCACATACCGGGCTTATTATGTAGAATTCTCTGCAACAAGACCCAGGCAACATACACGCCCAATTCTACACTGCAGCAGGATATCCGCTTAAATAATATTTTAGTTGGCATACAGACCCCTAACCCCACACATATTTTTTAAATACCTTTTATATACTTCTAACATACCTTTAATACGTTTTAATAATATTTCAACATTTTACTGCGACATGCCTTTATTCTTTCTTTTATCTTTTATTGTTATCTTTGTTTTTTATTCATCATATATTTGCTGTTTTAACTATACATTAATCTGAGGCAGAGTTCTTATGTTAATATTTAATACGACGCGTTGCACCGATAAGGATCCGTATCGGTATTTCAATAACTATACGTATTCCTGCCTGATGATGTTCATGTATGCCCGAAACATTTCGCAGAAAATAAAAATCTAAATGTAATATTGAAATATTTGTTGTGTTGACGGTAGCATAATTCCTACATATTGTGACATATTTACGCTATAAAGGACACCCCCCCTTCCAGCGGTGACGTAACAGCATCGGAGCAACTGCCGCTGCTACGGAGTGTTGACTGACCTGTTACCGTAGCAGCGGCAATTGTTTTGATGCAGTTACGTCACCGCCGGAAGGGGCGGAGTGTTTACTGGCCTGTTACCGTAGCAGCGGCAGTTTCTCCGATGCTGTTACGTCACCGCTGGAGGGGGGGTGTCCTTCATATCGCAAATACGTCACAATATTATATATTGTCTGAGACACGCAACAGGATGCAACCAATGAACATAATTAATTTCTTTTATTTTATTCGACTTTCACTTTCGTGTGTCATATACACATCGTTCTATTTTTAAAGTTTAAAGCTGCGTGTATACAATCAACATATACAGATTCAACCGTCAACGCAAAAATTATTTATTAACATATACAGCAGTACATTTGGGCCTAGGCCTACCTCCACGAAACTCTCCGTTTCACTTCGGTTTACTAGATCTTACACATTCGGTAGGACTCCTTGGGCGAGTTATCAGCTCGTCGCAAGGCCTCTACCTGTAGACAAACACAGAAAAACGCACACAAACAAACTAAACATCCATGCCCTGAGTGGGATTCGAACCCACGATCCCGGATTCCGAGCGAGCGAAGACAGTGCATGCCTTAGACCCCTCGGCTACCGTGACCGGCTTGGGAATCTTTTAGAACGCCATGTCCTTCTTACCGAGCTTATTTGAATTCGGTTAGTTAGTCCGAAAAGTGTAACCAGAGTAAACAGGCGTTCCATCGAAAATAAGGTTAACCTATCATATTCCTTTATTTTTACGAGTCCTGTAGTCCCCCAACATTCTCGTAAGATACGTATAATCAACAAGGCAGCGAAGAAACACAACAACGTTCAGTGTTATATAAAGGAAAACGTCAAATATTCCAAGTTAACAGTGGCAAACTAGCAATAAGTCGACATACGTCTTTTTTCATTCCTGGGGCACGGTGAGACTGATTCTACTGGGCGAGCAGGCCACTAATGGTCCTACTGTAACAGCCCCGAATGGTGATGACCAGGGCCCGGATTTTGATGACCTATAAAATGAAAGAAAAAATCCATTAAAATGACCTAAAATATGACCCAAAAATGTAATATGCAGGGCCCGGATTTTGATGACCTGAAAATATTTAAAAAATTACCTATAAAATGATCGAAAAAATTCAGAAAAAATTAACTAAAGGAGAAAAGAAAGAACACTTCGCTTCCATGTTATTCACATTTCAGAAAACATATGAAGAAAAATTCCCTAAAATGGCCAAAAATCACAAGAAATACCATTAAAAGTCCAAAAATTTACCAAAAAATTACCCCCCCAAATGAAAAAATGACCTTAAACCTAAGAATATAAAAAAAATTACAAAAAAACCTATAAAATTTACATTTCTGTAACCAGCAGCTCATATCCGAGATTTTATATTTAAGAGCATCTCATAGGATACAAGGAAAAAAAGATGACATGTCATCAAAATTCGGGCCCTGGTGATGACGGTGATGACTGTGATGAATAGAGTGGAGCAATTGGTGGAATGAGAATTTTGCATGAGATCCGAAGTAGTTGGAAGAAACCTGCCCCAGTGCCACTCTGTTTACAACAAATTCGATATGCTCTGACCCGGAAACGAGCCAGGGCGGCAGCGGTAGCAAGCGGGCGACTAACCACATGAGCTATTGAGGCCGCGTATTGCTCAAGCGGTTAGTCGCTGGCTCCCCACCGCGGCGGTCCTGGTTCAATCCCGGGTCTGGTCAAGTGGGATTTGTGGTGGACAAAGTGGCGTTGGGGCAGGTTTTCTCCGAGTACTTCGGTTTCCCCTGCCAATCTTCATTCCACCAATTGCTCCACAACCACCCTTACCTTTCATCTGTGGCTGGTACAATAGGCCAGAAGTGGCCGCAGTACAAGGGACTTAGTCCCACCCCACTAGCAATAAAAAAACCACCTGAGCTATGGCACGAACTAAAGGTACATTTAACATACCTCCTTGCAATTTAATTTAAATTTGTGCGTCGAGTTCGTTGACAGTGCGTGCAGGTCGGAGATGTAGGGTTGTCCTTTCGTTAAGAAAGTTGGCTATGGTTCACATGGAAATCTGTATAGCATCTCTTCTCACGGTAAGAACACAGACTGATTGTTTCAGAAAGGATCCTAAGGAGAATATTTTGACCCGTGACGGGGGAAGGAATAGAAGCGTAAGACTAGATTTCGTGAAGAGATGCTTTATAATGTGTACTTTTTTTTTTTCATTGGCGCAACAGCCCTCATTTGGGCCTAGGCCTACCTCCATGAAACTCTCCGTTTCACTTCGGTTTTACTAGATCTTAGACATACGGTAGGACTCCTTGGGCGGGTGATCAGCTCGTCGCAAGGCCTCTACCTGTACACAAACACAGAAAAACGCACACACACAAACTAAACATCCATGCCCTAAGTGGGATTCGAACCCACGATCCCGGCTTCCGAGCGAGCGAAGACAGTACATGCCTTAGACCGCTCGGCTACCGTGACCGGCCAATGTGTACTCTTAGCCAAATATTACAATACTGAAATTAAGGAGAATTGGATGGATGCAGAACGTAGCATGGATCGAGGTTTTGAGAAATGTTCTCAGAAATGCAATCAGAAAATCTGAAGGCAAGAGACTATTTTTGAAACCTAGAAGTATGTATGTAGACAGTAATAATATTAATCTTACAGAAGAAACGTATAAGGTCGTGGACTGAATTTATCTGGTTACTGAGTGATCCAGTCGGCGACTGTTGTGATTAGGTAATGAATCCTCAGATTTCATAAAAGTCGCGGAATTTTTTGAATAACAGAGGTGCTACATATATCAGCTTCTCAAGATGGACCCTGCCCCATGGAGTTGGTCTCATTTCTCATTAGATATTATCACGTGATAAATGATCATAGACAGTGTTTGGATTGATAATTGGATTTATTGAACACTTGCAGATCGTAACTACAGGTAACTACATCGCTATCGATAATTCACATGCTGTACAATTCACTACAGGACGCACTAAGTTTTCTCAGTCTGCTGTGTGTTCACTGGTTGTCAGGTAACGGCTTCCAACTCCGTAGCTCTCTCAGTTTCCATATTCATGTTCTTACTGGCCAGCGACTGTCTCACAACTAACTCGGCGTTGCTACGCAACAGCTTACAACATTGGAGGCTCTTCCGCCTCCCACGCCTCCACCAGGGGCGACTGTCTCACAACAGCCTCAGACTCGGACTCGTCTGTCTACCTGCAGATTCTTTCTAGACTCTCGAATCAGACTCCAGTTGGACTGCCTGGCTTCAAAATCAAAAATCAAAGTTATGTTACGACCAATGGTCATTCGACCAGTCCATCTTGGTGTCAAGCCCCATCTGGTGCCCAAGACTATATTTCTGTTACTGTCCGACAGTTTCGGGTTTGTGGATATGGGGGGGGGGGCTCTCTGACGAAATGGTGGTCTGTATTTTACAACTGCTTCTGGTCCTCGCCAGAGCAGTTATTTTTAGTTACTGCGTACTCTACGCCACTGCACTATTTTCTTCTTGCATTAATTAATTTGGGCCTGACAATACGCAACTCACTACTTACCGTTCACAGCAGCCATGCACTGATTGGCCACGAACGCTGCACGCCACTTCTAGCTCACAATAAAGCTCAAACCTCAGACTGGCTCAACTCGCGGACTCTATATACTTTTATCCAGGAGAAGTCATTCTCGAACCTTCTTGCAGGATCTCTGCCAACCTTGATCTCCCTTAGTTCCAGAACAAACCAGAAGGGGGAGGGGAGGGTCCACAAACGCTCCTCCTCCCCTCGGTCATACGACACTGCATAACCTCTTTAGTTAATACTACATATTGGCACTTAAATAAATTAATAATGATGACACAAACTAATTATAACACTAATAACAGCAGCAATAGAAATGATAATAATAATAATAAGAACACTAATGAAATCCACACTATTCTGATTCAACTTATTCATATTTATATATAATGGCATTTATGACAATATCAGTGTCATTATCATCCAGTCTGCTTGAGATGTTTTTTTTACCAGAAATATATAGATTGTTTCGTAAGTCATTTAACGGCATATATTATATATGGGTGGAATGCTTTTGAACAAAAGATGAGGAAAGAACGTGGCAAACAGCAGTCATTACCTATTTAAGGCGTTATCCCAGCATTCACATAGAGAGACTCACGAAAAACCACGAAGAAGCGTAGAACAAATGGTCTTAGTATTAAGAATAATCAGCTCTGGCCAAGAAAGTAGGCGAAAGTGTTAAATGGTTCGACCGCCACGTTCGGTTATGTAGAAAAATAATAAAAAAAAAGTAGTATGAATGGGAAAGACGTAAAAAGAAGCGGTCGTGACCCATGGTTCAAGTACAATCCTAGCATATTCTAGAAGGAATATTCGATGAAAAGAGCTGGTCTCTGGTTCGAGATTGAAGTATAGGAATCAGAGGCAGGAACGCTGCACTTCTTTCCCTTCACAGAATATAGAACTATAAGCTTAATATTTTTCTGCATTTCATGGTTGATGTATTTTTACGGGAAAATAATTCTTCTTACCGGATCGTGTGATAATTCTTTCGGCCTCTTTACAAAAGACAAAACACCATACGCAGACAACGTGGGAAGCTTACCAAATCCATAACTTCTACATACGTAGGTGTATGGGCGCGTCATAGCTCAAGCTGTTAGTCGCTGGCTTCCCACCGCGGCGGCCCGGGTCTGGTCAAGTGGGATTTGTGGTGGACAAAGTGGCGCTGGGGCGGGTTTTCTCCGAGTACTTCGGTTTCCCCTGCCAATCTTCATTCCACCAAATTCTCCATCATCATAATCACCCGGGGCAGGCTACAATAGGCCAATCAGTGGCCGCCGTACCGAGTGGACCCAGTTGGACTCCAACCCCACTAAGCGAACTAAAAAAAATTATGTAGGTGTATCCCACAGCTTCATAAGCTTTGTTGCGTTCCCGTCTCTGTCCGCCCGTTCACATGAAGTAACTCCATTTAGGACGAACAGATTTTGAAGCAATTTTGAATTCAGAACTCAGAAAATTTATCGATTAATTAAATTTTAACTCAGATTGGACAGCATAAACTAGCAATATAAGCCTATATGCATATCTTACATTTCAATCAATAGTGAATTGGTCAGAAAATGTTTAAAAAACGTTTGTTCTAGGGCGAAATGAAATTAACATTATTTTATAAACAGTTTCTTAACACAACTTGATTTCTTTCACAATCTATCAAAACATTAAAGCGAGTTTCGTTAGTACGACAACTTGTCAATTTCGGTTACAGCTCATGCAGAAATGCTGTTATTGGCTTGCAAAATAAGTTAGTGGCTGATTAGGAACCTTAGTGACGTTGCAGGGCATTGGCAACCTTCACGTTGGTATCACTGGTTGAGTGACGGTTTCGTTCCTAGTCTCGTGATAGTGTTTTGTGTACGAACAGTTTTAAGATGAGTGCGTGTCACAAGTGTTGTTAACTTACTGCAGAAGTCTTTCAAAAGTAAGTAATTATGTAGATTATTGAAATTTATGCTTAAAAGTTATAAGAAAGATGAGATATTTGCGAATAAGTTCATGGCAAATAGTTACACTAGAAAATTTGCATCACTGAATATAGGTTAAATATCGAGTTCCGAATGGTTACTCCTGCCATCTTGTGAAAGATTACGGAACTGCAAGACTATCCCTAAGGTCAAACATCTGAGATCACAGTTATCATACAGATGCAAATGCCATGCGTAACCTAGAATCATATTCCTTGCTAATTTATCTTTGTTTTGCGACATGTACTTCATGCTAAACGCCAAGAAATAAGTTAAACGTACTATAATGTGTATTTAACTTCAAACTTACGTCTTTGATTAATGTGTACACATTTAACAAAACACATAATGCACTTCAGTACCTAATACATAGTTTGGAACTTCGTATTACAGTGCCTTAATATTTTGTAACAAATACCATGCATTTGACCTTTATAGGTACTTACACTAGTGTCTTGTGTCCTTTAAGAAGCGTTGTAAGATTAAGTGTGCGCGGTAGCAGTGATAAAGACGAGGAAGTCATGTACTGATTGCCATAGCAACCAACATGTGGGAGTCTGTTGTCTGCTCTTAGGACGCCGCAGGAATAAAGATATGTACAGAAAAAAAAACATCCAAAATAATCAATAGCCTAGAGAACTGCTACCATGGTAACCGTGACGTCACAGTGAGCTATACATGGAAGACGATGTTAGTAACTTCGTGTCTGACGATCAAAACAGTCATGTATATTTCTACACGTCAGCTTTCTTATTCAGGACGAAGTTTGAGATGCTATTTTATCAGAAAAGGTTCTGTTTCTGGCGTATGTATATATAGGACGAATAGTCAGTATTTGACCCTTTTACATACTCGTCAGAGTCTGAGTGATTTGGTCAAAGAAAGACTAAAATATGAAGGAAATTATTTACTTACCGGTCTCTTAAATACAGACCCTTTGGTCGTATTCAAACATATTTTGTTTTATTCCCAAGCTGAGAAAATTTACCTGTATGTGCGTTCACAAGAAAGGTAAATAGCGCAATTCATATTTTTGAAGGTACTTTGAGGGAAATTCTTCTTACAGACAAGTAAGTAACAGGACATTTTTAGCATTTGTGTGTTTATGTATGGAAATATAGGGACGATGCAAAATTTAAGGTCTCGTAAAGGCGCGTCCACATTACTCGTGCTCGTGTGACTCGCTATGCTCGTGAGTAATGTGGACGATATGACAAGTCACGAGACAAGCACATTTAAAATTTTTAATTTAAAAACTATAACCAATAAATTAAAATACTACTACAGCCTATACACACTGCGAGTAAATACAAGGATCCTCACGCGCCGAAGCCTGGAGAGCAACTGAAGTATTGTGGACCAAGATTTACGAGTACAAGTAAAAGCCAGACGAGTCTCCCGACGAGCACGAGTAATGTGGACGCGCCTTAACAAGAATCCTTAAAGCTGACACGTGTTCCAGACCCGGGTGGTCCACTTGGGAATTGTGTTGGGGTTGGTGACCATGTATTTGACCCAATTTGGCATTCACCCACATGCTGTCATATACCGGCAAACTTGTCGCAGAATTTCCGTTGTATTCGCGTTTACAACAGATTCAGCAAAAACATAACGTAACGTAAAGTCAAGTAAAGTTTAGTTTAGTAAGCTAAACTAATATTAACATGCCATAATCTTCACAAACGTGACACTGAATTATGTATTTCGTTCGTTTGTCTATTTGTTTATTGACTGTCAATAGAACGAATTATGTAGCTTTGAATTATAAGATGATTAGTGACTGGTGAATTGGAATGAATGAAGCAGGAAGCGACCATGGCCTAATTTGAGGTTACTACCCCGGTATTTACTTATAGGGAGGGATGATATTTCAGTCAGGGTAGGCGGTGTATGGGCCTGTGTTTGAACTCGAGACCTCCTGAATACTCAACCGTGACGTTCTGTACCACTGAGTTTAGATTTTTCGTGGAAATTTCAAAGTATTCCAGAATATGAAAAATCAGGCTGTACATCTGTCGCGTAACAAGAGCCAATAATCAAAAAACAAATACATTTGAATAATGCGGACATGGCAGAGAAAGCGTACGTCTCTTTATCCCACGTGTATGTGCCCTCCCACAGTTCAGATGAGTAAATAAAAATTTGATATATGTTCCACACACCTGTCTGGTCGTTGTATGAAATTTGTTGTTGGTTTTTTCGTGCATTCGCGTTCTGTAAGATACAAGCAGAAATGTAGTTTATTTTTAAAGTTAAAACCAATTTTAGCATATGTTTTGGGTATGGGTGTAGGATGTGCGTCATATATCGGTATTAATACAATTCGCTTTTGCTGCGATGTTTATGTGGAATACAGCATATCTTCTAGAAATTTTTCCAATCGTATTATGACTCTCTGCAGGTCGTTCAATACGGTGCCGCTAGATGGTAGCGTGGTGTTCGCCTCTAAATACGTATCTATGTTGGTTGGTCAGATGGGGCGTGTCTTGTGAGAGACGTCACTAAGTTTGTCAAGGTCGTTTACCGATCTAATTTTGTTGTTAGGCACTGGGGGGATTTCTTGTTAATGGAAGCATCCAGGAAGTTTCGGGACGGATCTTCGACACTGTTAAAAACGAAGCCACGTGACGGTGAAGTTCTAGAAATCTCGGTTTCATAGTCCTTTTTAAATGCCAATATGGCAATAATAAAAGATTTTGGGACTAGTATTAATTGTGTGGCAAATTCAAGGCCCTATGATACACTAACAGTAATTTTAACTCCAGGTAGCGTATTCAGACATTGGCCAGTTTTAGAGCAAACATCACTAGTGCATAAATTATTAGAGCTCAAGCGACACGCTCTCGGGGCGTTAATTTATAGCTTCAAAATGGAGTTTACGTGAAATTAAGGCAACCAACTACATTAATTAGGAATGTATTATTATAGGTATTCGTATAGAGGCAAATTAAATTAAGATTTTTGCCCTAAACTAAAGAAACTAATTAAATTATATACTCGCATTTCGTTGGGTTGAAACCTAATTCTCTTTATTTGAATTCAGGTCCTCACGGATTTTGTCATCCTCATATATAACCGATAACTGATGGACGGCATTTTCCCAAGTGCGGTCTGCCAGCTAAGTGGGGAATCATTACAAGATTCGTATTAAAATGTGCGTTAGAAAGGGCAGGAAAGTGTGAAGTTAAGATACTTTATTGGAAAATACACGTAAATTATAATTATCTTACAAATTATAATTAGTTTATTATTGAAAATACATTTTTGCAAATTATTTGATCAAGGCAGCAAGCTAAACATGCAGCTGTTTCAGCATCCAAACCATATTAAAGGTGACAGTGTTAAGAAATGAAACTAAGATATATTTTAAATATAAGGAAATTCAATTTAAATGAAAATTAATGAGCTTGAAATAGTCAGGAAGAACATAATATCAGAGGCAAATGAATTTAATGAAAATTACCAGCCTAGACATAACTCTGTAAAAGGTGATCTGCTTTTAGATTCCCACAGCATTTTGAGTATTTGGAAAAAAAAAATTTGTCAATTACTGGATCATGATATTCGGCAGAACGAAATACACAAAACAGAGCTATTAGTAGGTGTGCCGACGTTAAATAATGATGTTGGACCGACCAAAATACACACAGCAGAGCTAGTGGTACTTGAGTCTAGCTGTTTTCAGTTTGAAATTGCTGTTGAAAAGTTGAAAAGGTATAAGTCGCGAGGTGCGGGTTTAATCTGGGCTGAACTGATCTAAGTTGGAGGCAGAATAGTCCATTCTGAAATCCACAAGCTTATTAATTATACTTGGAACGAGGAATAATTGTCACAACAATGAAAGGAATCTACAATTGTACCGATTTATAAGTGTGGTGATAAAACTGACTTAGGAAAGCTAACTATCGACAGCCCAATGTCGGCTTGTGAGAGACTCAACAGGTGGGGTTAGAATCAGATGAAACCTACACCTCATATTAAAGAAGAGGGGGGTTAAATTTTGTGTTCATGTTTAATTATGTTACTAACCAGTCCCTTGTCTTGTCGGTACTGAGGATAAATCGGCAGGGTTCTGAAGCTGACCTCTTACCTCCACCCAGTGCCGACGTTAAAGATGTTGGAGCTGTACCTCCATTCCCACATACATCTCCATGGCGTGGTGCTGGATTAATGAAGTGCAAGGAAATTTTTGTCTCAATTTGAGTTCACAAGAACATTTTAAACGAAGAGCCCCCCCCCCCCAATTGCCTTCGGCCAAACACTTTGTACAAATACAAACAATGTGTTCTAAATGTTCCTGATGTGTTTTGCCGTTTTGTTGAGCTATTTATGTATCTTTAGGTTGGAAAGCACCTATTTTTTAATATTTTCTAATATCTTCCCCGAAAACAGTGTTTCTAATAAACTTTCGCTTATAATCGTAGTACGGGCTCATCACTGTAAGAACACACATCACACAAACTTACTTACTGGCACAAAAAAGTCTAAAATGTTAACACGTGCTTTTCTGAAGCTGCGAAATGGAAACATTCCCTGGGAAGGAGAAATCGGATGTTTTGACAAGTGGGGGAGACACGAATAAAATCGAAAACTTACGAAGGTCGGCACCCGATGCCCTCCTCGAAAAAGGCGAGGGGAAGGCATGCCAACTATCGAGCGCCATAAGTATGTGGAAGAAACTTCCATGTAAAAGTGAGCTAAGGCACGTGGGGCAAGGGCCTCCATGAACTTTTTACAACCCCAGCGACACCTCTGCAGAATCTGAAAACACTTTTCATGCTATCCGCAATGTGAAAAAATAAGAAATTCGTCAGATTAACACTTGTAGGGTGGTGGGGCCCGGCCCTTAGTGATCAGCTGCCCACGAAACGGAGAAAAAATGAACCTTAAGAAACGCCGTTTTAACTTATTGCACGTAATGACGAATTTTGAAAGATAGATTTTTTGTCCTTGTTTCGGATAAGGAGATTTTCAGTAGCTCAGACTGTATGGCACATGACATATTAACAGAATCCGGTTTCAGATTGGGAACCTTGAATGGAACTCAAACCTACTTTACTCGAAAGATCCAACTTAAACGTGATACCAGATGTCTCCTTTAGTTCTCTGTAGATTCGTAAAGGTGTATCATAATTGCTGTAAGCGATTAAATGGGCTACCCTGCTCTAATACATTTTTTAATAACATTTCTATTCATTTATGACGATCTGAACGGTACTGGTCAAGTTTTCCCGCCTTGCGCAGTCGATTACCGTTGATTAATCTTGACTATGTTAAATTGCAGGAAGGGACGATCCATAACAATTGTATGGAACCACCTCTGTGTCTCTTTCGCAATTGAAAGAAGTAAACTTTCTAGGGCGAAATGTTGGTTGAGCATTCGTATCACAGGTAGATCATTGCAATGTCGTTCATTTTCGCGCCTGCTGGTAACTAAGAAACTTTCGTAATTTTATGGTTGTGTTGTTACTTTGGGCTAACTTTCAGAATATGGTGACGTATGCACTTACTACGTTATTGCCCTGTTAATATGATGTGTTGCTTTTGTAATACCAACTCCCTTAGATGCGACATTTGAATAGGCCGGACGTTTGAAGAGACTGGGTTAGTGCGTTGGTTAGGGTTTCAGTGTGGTACTATGCCATCTACTTGCCCTCTTTGGTACTTTTTAAGGTTCCACTGTTATGTTGGTAAGCTGTGCCGCTGACATTTGAGAGCATCAACGCCGTTAACACAGTCTCCGTTTCCTGAAGGTGTGCCTTATTTTGTGTTTGTTATTTGGGAAGGCCACTCGAAGACGGTAACCACCGCACACAGTACTTCCTCCTAAAATCGTTAGGAGTGTGTAAAATATGACTGCCGTCTGGAGAAGAGTGAAAGTTCTCGCCCTCGCCAACTGATACTTCTCGGGAACGGCCACCAGGCAGAGGCTAATAATTCCTTTCATTTAAACCCTCTCGTCTCAGACGTGTTGACTTTCTCTCTACGTCTTGCCAACATGAGACCGTTTGCTAGCCAAAAATTCTGCTAGTCTCTGCCGTCTTGTCTGCTTGGGTGTGAGTCATAAGCCGGCCACCTGGGCAACGAAACTATTCCAAAACAAATTCATGATTCCAACGTCTAGGATTGCATCCCAACTCTTAGTGTTCGTAAAGATCAGTGAGCTCTGACGTTGAATATTGTTTTCTAATTCCATAAACTGTTCAGCCATCTTGCTTCTAGATTATGGTCTAAAGTGTCTCTTTTATTAGCTTAACTCAATATTTCAAAGAGAATTAGTTCCTCTGATTCGAAATCAATAGATTTCAATCAGTAGCACTGTATAACCTTTGAAGTTGTGATATGTCATCACAGTCTCCAAGTTGCTCCTCTTTTACTGCAATCGTCACAAAGTGACTGTTCTTAAGAGGGCCATCTGGCCCAGGGATCGCCAGCCGTATGTCCAGAAGCATCCTGGCGTCATCGGAAGGGCATTTCGTAAAATATTTATAATAATGTTTTAATTGGTCGCTGATGATGCCAAAGGATGCGGTGATTTCCGCTCTATGAACCGAATCTCTGTCCAGTGCCGAGAAGTTCTAAGTGTTCAGATTACATTCAAGTGTCATATTAATTTATGGGTTTGGGTATGAATAACGGCAAGTGATATTTTCTAACAAAATTGCATTATTCATTACATTTTTTCGTGAGGTGGTGTGTGCCAAAGCAATGTATTGGAAGATGTCATCTTGCGAGATCACAACATACGTAAAAAGTAAAAAAAAAAAAAAAAAAAAAAGTAAGTAAAGCTATCCCTGTACCAGGCTGTGGAGGCCCATAGGGTTGTGAGACGTTGAGGGTCCCACGTTATCTAGACAATCGGCTGAAAGATGGCGGTAAGGTTGTCAGCCTTACGCGCCGGCCGCGCTTTTTGTCCCAGGAAAATTATTTAATTAATCCCTGGTACTCATTTCTGTTAGAGGCTAAATAAATCCCAGGGCCATAGTGCGGCTGGAAGGATTAGGTCAAATGAAAAAATCCAATGACCTCATCGGGACTTGAACCCGCGACCTCCTGGCTTGTAGCATAGCCCCTCAACCAACTACGCTACCGCCTGCCCCCACCCGCAAGATACGTAACTATTTTAATTCATATTTTCCTTCTTTCGGTAGTTTCATACGGCGCCTTATATACATAAAATTCTCATAGTTGCTTGTCACCAAGAAAAGTTTTGCTATACCTGGTCTGGAGATGTTAGAGCACCCTGTTAGCCAGTTTATTTGCTTCACACCCAAAGCAGAATAATATAATTTTCATCTATTACTGCTTTGCCGTTTCCGAAACGTTGACACTGCCTGAGCCTGTTGGAACCTATTCTAAAGATTCTTTTAAATATAGCCTACAAATGAACTTTCAGATTGATAGCATTTTCATGCGTTTAGCGTTCTAAAACGTGAAACAGCACAACATTATGTGTCAGTTAAATTTGTTCCACTGTTTCCCCTCTCCAAATTTATTTATTATTTTTATTTTTCTCAAGGAGTGAGACTGAGTCACTCAGTACTGCGGCCACTTCTGGCCTGTTATACCAGCCCCAGATGATAGGTGAGGGTGATTGCGGAGCAATTGGTAGAATGAAGATTGGATTGGGAAACCGAAGTACTCGGAGTAAACCTTTTTGTCCACCACAAATCCCACATGACTAGACCCGAGCTCGAATCCGGGCCGCCGCGGAGGGAAACCGGCGACTATCCGCCTGAGCTATGACACGGCCTTTAAATATATATTGAACCGCATTAATTAAATGTGCGTATGCAAAACCTTGATGTGAATGTACCTATATATTTTCTTTCAAAATATCCTTATTTGAAGAAAACTTCTTGAATTTAAATTTTCATTGACGAGAATTCTAAGATTATTCTTCAAGAACTCCGTGTGATTCTCCGCTAAAGCCATTATGTAGCTGCTCACATCTTGCAGGCAGCGTTGCGGTGAGAGGTGACATGTATTAGTAGCGGACTTTCTGAAAAGTTTCTCATACGCCTCATTCTAAGTGCTTGATTTTAGGGTTGTAGAATTATGTTGCCGGACATGCTAACACTGTCATTCTTGTCATTCGTAGACGTGTCTCAGTGTATCCGGATTTATGTCGTTAAAATTTTAACGAAATACATTTTAATAAAATATTGGAAAACTTTAAATGAAGCATCCAGAAGACGCACTCTTCGTTTCCGCATACCACGTCTGGATTACTTATGTGTTCCGAGGTAAGTACCGAGGTCAAGAATGGTGGAGCTATAACCTCCACTCCCCCCACGGTCTGATGGCGTGGCCCTTAATTTATTTGGTATGGGGGCAACTCTATCTTCTTTTACCTTTTATGTTGTATAAGAGACTCAACGACAAAATTACTGACAATTTCCTGTCGTTCTTTCAGCGGAAAGCGAATTTGAATGGCAGCCAATCCTATTCTATCCAGATCCTTCGTTAGGGCCAAGGGAACTTGTGATCATTTAATTATCTTCTGTAGTGATCCAACTTTTGACCGCCTCTCTGGTCTAGTGGTCGGAGTTCCTGGCTACAGACCCGGAGGTCCAAATTATCTGAAAAATAGTGGGTCTGGAACGGGGTCTGCTCAACCTCGTGAGCATAACTGAGGAGCTAATTGAACGGAAAAGTAGCGGCTCCGGTCTGGAAAACCGAGATTAACGGCCGTGGGGATCCCTTACGCTGAACACGCGACACCCTCTATCCGATACATTTGGCACTAACTTTGTCGACAAGCGGCGCTCGCTCGGCCGGTATAGTTCGCTTGCGGACTAAGACCACGGAGTTTAGTTAGTTTAGTTATCCAAGTTTATGTTAATATGCCCTCAATCTTAAAACGCTGAGAATAGTTCCACATACTTGGCTGATGTAACATATAGTCTTAGTTCTACAGCAAGCGGAAATCTCTCTAATGGCCGGCCCATAAAATAAACGTCCCATTAATGAATAAAATAAGTAACAAAATAACTGAATAATTAACTAAATGAATACCATAACAAATTAACTGATTAATTCAGCTGTATGTATAAATAAATAAGAGATGACTGAGTATGCTTCCCAGAATTCCTCGTTATCTTCCGTTAGTTACTCAGTTGCAAGAAATTTCCTGTTGTTTTGGTAGCCAAAGACTTGAAAATTTCTGTCTCCTGGAATATAACGCCGTGTAGTCCACTAAAAGTAAACTGACGTTTCGGAGGAACATCTTTCCATACTCAGGGTCGAAGAATAAACCAAGTAGCATGAATCATGTAGCGTTTACTACTTGTTGTCCCTCCGAAACGTTGGTTAACTTTCGAAGGAATACACAGCGTTGTATCCCAGAGTATAGAACTGTTCATAACCACCGCTGTGAGAACCTCAGATCCTACATAGCACTATATCCCAGAAGACAGGGCTCTTCATAACCACCGCTGTGAGAACCTCAGCTCCTACTCAGCGCTATATCCCAGAAGACAGAACTCTTCATAACCACCGCTGTGAGAACCTCAGCTCCTACACAGCGCTATATCCCAGAAGACAGAACTCCTCATAACCACCGCTGTGAGAACCTCAGCTCCTACACAGCGCTATATCCCGGAAGACAGAACTCTTCATGACCACCGCTGTGAGAACCTCAGATCCTACACAGCGCTGTATCCCAGAGTATAGAACTGTTCATAACCACCGCTGTGAGAACCTCAAATCCTACAACAAATAANCCGCTGTGAGAACCTCAGATCCTACACGGCGCTATATCCCAGAAGACAGAACTCCTCATAACCACCGCTGTGAGAACCTCAGATCCTACAACCAATAAATGAGTTATTGCTCTCAGCTCCGTATGATCCTAACCTTGTTCAGAAGGAAACAATGTGATTTGAGAATTGCAACTGAGGAGCGAATCCGTAGCAGGGAGGGTGTTGATATGCACGTTGGATGCGGACTGAACTGCACTGGCCGAGGACAGATGCCGGTGACGTGATGAGCCTTGCCGTGCTGCAGCAACCGGCGACTTAATAAGCAGATGAATATCTGTGAACTGCGTGCCAATGCCACCAACAGGAATTTGAACAGGAATTTCCAGTACTATGTTTACTGAAAATACTTTGTATGGAGAGGAGCCGGGGTATAGCGACTACAGGCTGGACGGCAGAGGGTTCGGAGTTCGAGTCCTGGTGGTTTCAAGAATTCAGTTATTTGACATTTGAAACTTGTGTTGTTTTTTTGTTACCTCGAACAGATATGTGTATGAAGTCACAGAGAATGGGACGAGGACGGTATATTGTGAGAACTGTAAACCGGATGGGATTTGCAAATGTACTCATAACTTAAGGAAAGTTGCCTTGGAAGTTTCGTAATGTACTGACTGAAACTTGTTTTTATTTGTTTCATCTGATCTGTTATTTGATGGGTATAACAAAGCATGGACTGCTTACATAATTATATACACAGCACATAACATGCAGCTTTACATTGCTACTTAACAATAATTTACACAACAAACATTCATTTAGCATATTTGTGTTGTGACATTTAAATAACTGTATGAATTATCAGAAGGGAAAGGAGAATTCTGGATTTGTCTTCTTCGAGGATATTCTTCCTAAAACCCTCTTGAAACCAGACTGTTTCATAAATTATTTTGTATATTCAAGATCAGTTTTAATTCTATCTATGGCTCTACATCCCTTGTGGACCTTGCCCCTGTTTTAGTTTCTTAATCTATACACAGTCGGTGGGACTCCTCGGACGGGGGATCAGTTCGTCGCAAGATCGCTGCCTACATAGAGAACGACACAGACACATAATAAACGCACACAGACATCCATGCATCAAGTGGGATTCGAACGGGCGAAGACGGTTCATGCCTTAGATCGCCCTGCCACTGTAATCGGCAGTTTCCAAGACAAGAATATTACCAGTGCCCTTCGCACGTTCCGTTGTAGAATATAGTCAAACCGGCGGATAAGAATGCCCCCCCCCCATTTTCATATCATGAAAGATGAACATGAAGATGGCTAGTCCATTGAACTGGGGCTACCTACCGAAAGGATATTAAAGTTCAGACCGCTAAATTTATGGTGTTAGTTGAGGCAGTGGTGTTTTTTTTAGCTAAATGCATCGCAGAAGGGGCGGGAACAGCCAAGGGTAGTGCAAGTGGTGACATACGAGTAGGGTATATCTGTCTCCTGGCATGAAAATCTCAAAGAAATAGGATGTGGGATTATAGGTTGAATTCTACTGGCGGGTTCGTGTGAACAATTATGAAACTTAAGGTTTCATGAACGGCCTTAAATTAGTTGACTAGCTAAGTGACTATTAGCTTCTACTGGCATTACTCATACAAGTAGTATGTCAGAAATATATGTGATTCAGACGCAGCACACCAGAAGAACGCCCTCGTGTTGCTGTTACAGATTTATGTCACTATGGCGTAGGCACAGCGCAACCGCGAACAGAACTTACGCCTTACGGGAGGAGAGTCCAACTCTACCGCCTGAGCCCGCGCTCTCAACAACGGAAATAGTTTGATGTATAATCCGAAAGGGACCTTCAGAATTTTTGCCCTCTTAAAGATAGTCGTATGGCCAAGGAAATTTTCGGCAAAGTACAGTCATCCATACTGTAGCTGGAAGTGCTCACTGTTATGGTAAGGTCGGATAAAATGCTGCTGGGCCTAGACAGCACAGTCATTCTTGGTCCCGGGTCCCACGGGATTGACGGCCATGTTTTTCTGTCTCATGGCTCTGGGAGTCATGCAACATAATCACTGGCTTATGATAGGGTTCTGAAACGGTCGAGGCTCCAACATTTTCTGGACAATCGGCTCACAGATCGCGGTGAGGTCAGAATTATACGCCGGCGGCCCTCTACCCCCCAGGAAGATTCCTGCTACTCATTTCTGTTAGAGACTAAGTCGACCCCAGGGCCATAATGCGGCTGGAAGAATGAGGTAAATTGAAAAATTCAGTGACCTCATCGGGAATCGAACCCGCAACCTTCTGCATTGTAGCATAGTGCCTCAACCAACTATAGACGTATTGTGGTACAACAAGGAAAACACACATTCGTTTCTCGAGTAATAAACGCGCACTTCCATTTTTATTGAATAAATACAAAAGCGACCCAATAGCTCAGTCGGTATAGCGACTGTGCGGTAGGGTTTCGATTCCTGGCAGGGGCAAGATTTTCTCTTCTCCGTAACGTCCAGACTGGCTCTGGGCCCCACCCAGCCTAACCAGTTTGTACCGGGGGCTCTTTCCCCCGGGGTAAAGCGATCGGGACGTGAAGCTGACGACTCACCTCCAACTAGTGCCGAGGTAAAGAAAACGTGGATCTATACATCCACTCCCTCATATGCCTTCATGGCGTAGTACTTAATTAGCTAAGCACAGGAACGACTTTATCTTTTACCTTTACATATCATTACGCATCTGGTGTCATTTACTTATATTTCATGTAAGGTTCGTACTGCAAGTTGTAATATACCCTTCACTTCATTAATATTGTGACGTATTTGCGCTAAGCAGGACGCCCCCTCCCCCGCCAGCGGTGGCGTAACAGCGCTGCCGCTGCTACGGTGACGGGCCAGTCAGCGCTCCGCCCCCTCCTCCGTGGTGACGTGTCAGCGCTTCCAACTATTACGTGGCAGGTGATAACAGTGACGTAGCGGGGGATGCCGCGGTTGCTATGCAGCAATAAAGAACTCTCGATTGCGTTCCCAGCAACACCTGTAAACACGGCGACTAGGCAACAAGGAAGCAAGGCGTTTTCCCGTTGTCTGGCTGAGGGTTTATAAGAGAACTACACTACCTAAGGAGTCAGTTAAAATGTAGCAGCCGCCGAAGATAGTTGGATTATAGCAGCAGTCGCGGGAAGAAGACCCGAACGCGGGGTTAGAAGATCTTATGTGATAGTGTGCGATACCTGAGCAGTCAGCAAGTGAAGACTTATTGTGTGCCTTCAAGATTGTGTGCTGTAGTACAGTTATATTGGGAGTGTGTAATTCACAGCGACTTGTATAGCTCCAGCGTTATAAATACGCGAAGACTACTGAGGATAGAGTGAATAGAATAGTGTGTAGGGTTTCTAAATTGTGTAAAGCAGCAACAGTGTTATAATTAATTGTAGTTACGACTTGTAGGTTGTTAAATAAACTAATTAACAATTCGAATGGCGTCTTCAGTAGCAAAACACGTTACAATATGTTCAGATTGTTTGTGAGATAATATTTTACATATTTTACTTACAAAACATATTTCAAGTCTTTCACAAGTCATCACTGTGTGTTCTGTTTAAATCAATGAATTCTCTCATTCTCTGTCGATCTTCAGTGAAATTAATTTAGCTCCCATGACATCATCCACTGACAGACTGCGCTCTCATAAAAGGTTACATGCGTGGTCTGATGTTATAATATTTTCAATTCCAAACCAGATATTTAGTATATTATTATTGTTATTATTTAATTTGCCTTTTTGGCTGCTAAGTAAGCAAGTAAATAAGCAAAGAATTGAATCATTATAGTTCTGGCACATACAATATTGTCGCGTATTGGGCGTATAACGCGACAAATAACTTCACGCAGTATTTAATATAGCGAATTTTATTTCACATTCGCACTTACAATCACCCAAATTACAGATTTACGATTACTGCTATCTGCAGTATCACAAATAGTACACTCCAAATGCCACAATACAACTGGCTGGTTGCTGGCTAACTCGGAACTAACTCGGAGGTAGCTCGAGGACTGACTCGGAGGTAGCTCCAGGACTGACTGTGAATAGCCTTCGCTGCTCCTTATGTAGCCTCGATCGGACAACTGTCGTCTGGTGCCGTGTTGCTAGCCACGCTGTCCGGAGTTGTTGACTGCTGCCTAGCAACCGCGATACCACGCGCTGACGTCACCGCTGTTGATTCGCTTTGCATAGCTTCAAGGTTGCGGGGACTCGGCTAAAGTCGGCTCCGCTCGGCTCACTTCGGCTCCGCTCGTGACGTCACCGCGCGTTGCGCGTTGCATAGCTACCAGGATGCGGGGTGATTACTTGCCTATTACGCGAGCGCTATGTTACCGCTAAGTGCAGCTGGGGGGGGGGACGGTAGGCGTCAACACGTCACAATATGTAACTAATCACTCTATATGAAATTGCGCCTTCAGCTGATGTTACAGTGTTATTATACAATGATATTAGGTGGAAAATACATTCTGTATTTCTGTAATTGTATTGCTTGTGCAATTTAAGTAACAGTCAGTGTTAGAAGTCTCTTTGTGCGAGTAGTTCTGTGAAATGGCGTTAAATTGTAGCTGAAATACAACATGCCAAAATATCGGCTTTGTACCTGTATATTGCTTTCAGACTAATTTACACTTGCTGTACTGACCTGTGTGTGAGACCTTCCATGATGACTTTTGTAATCTGTGAATTGAACTCGACCGACGGCAAAGAAGTGTTTCCCAAACAAGCCCACCCTAGATTAAAGTCAAAATGATGTTTGTAAGGGAAAGTTTTCAACTTTGTCACAAGTACTTGACGTAGTCTTATCCGCTATATATATGAAAGTTTTGTAATCATGAGATTTATCTTTATCATTATGCAGTTTCAGGTAACCATAGCAATGGATTGTTGAGAGTTAATACGTTTCGTAATAAATCGTGTAGTAAGTCACGCGTGAGAGAACAGTCTCCTGTTTCAGCTTATTTTGTTTGTTTTTTAATGTGGATAATATTCTGATATGAATATGTGAAGTGTAGTGTATAAAGGGGACGGTTTACGTTGAACTATTTGTGCGTGTTATTCGTGTGGGACGGCGTTACACGTTGACCTTGATGCCTCATTCGATAACATGTAGAGCTGGAAAGGAATATGGAAGAATTTAGCGGAAGGTAATAATACAAAAAAATTTATATAACAAATCATGACACTTCCCGTTGAATTTTCAACGGATGTTGCACTAGGTTTTATAAAAAGATGAATTCTGTTAACACCTGACGTATTATATGCGTGTTCTCTCTCCTCGTTTTTGGGCTATCTTTTACTTGTTCCTTCTACATACATCCAAAACAAAACTACGGATTCATGGTCAGATTAGGCATACAGAATACATTGGTCTGTTTTTGGTTTCAGGCCTTTCTGCTTTGTCCATTTTCGATTCAATTTTTGACTTCATTTGTAGGTTACTAATAAAAAAGAAAGGCAAATTGTCCCTGTGCTTAATTAAGCATTGTGCCATGAAGACATGTGTGAAAGTGGAGGCATAGCTCCACCATTCTTGGTGATGAGTGGTTAGCTTCACGCCCCAACAGCTTTATCCCCCGATACCAATTGGATAGGAGGGTGGGTGAACCTCAGAGCCGACCTAACGCTGTAGAGTAGAGGGAAACCTTGCCTCTGCCAGAAATCAAACACCGGTTCCAGCTATACCGACTGATCTATTCCGGCTCTTAGGCTGCTGATGAGGGACGTGATTGTTGAGGGCAAAGCTCGGAAACAAGGTGAGCTTATAAGGCAGTGTTTTTGGCTGTTTTATACGTATTTCTTAGCGTTTCTTGCGGTCATCTTGGGGTCATATGAACAGACGTATTTCTATATGAGATGATAAATTTTTGTTTTTCACTCCTCCGAAAAATGTGATTGACTGTTCCTTGACGGTCACTTGTAACACTTAGGGTTCTCATTCTTATAAAATCTGCCAATGACTGAGGTAAATATGGATTTATATACATAGTTTTACTGTGATAGCTGCACTGATCCCTAAGACTCGAAACCACGTTTGGTTGCCAAAAGTGAACGTGGAGAAGAGATTTGCGCACAGTCGTAATGTGCGGGCATGATTATTGAACAACTTGTCGATTAAAATGTTTTGTTACTAATTGTTGAGCACAAAAGAAATCGACTGAGAATACCGTTTAAACATTTGTGCTTACAGAGTTATATGGGTGCAAACTATTTAGTGCGAAACATGTTCTATATGACGACATTATAGTGCAATATGTCATCATCTGAACACTGATGTTTTGTGGATTGCTGTTGTGGGTTGTAAAAGTTAAAGTTGTCCCTGTGCTTAACTAATTAAGCACCACGCCATGAAGGCGTATGGGGGAGTGGATGTATAGATTCACGTTTTCTTGACTCTGCGCTATTTGGAGGTAAGTGGTCAGCTTCACGCCCTGGCCGTTTTATACCCGGTACGCATTGGATAGGAGGCTGGGTGGGCCGCAGAGCAGGCCTGGACGACGTGGAGAAGAGAAAATTCTTGACCATGTAGGGACTCGGAACTCAGACCTCTCAATTGTCCAGCCATTAGCCAGTCGCTCTTGTCGGAGAACTGATAGTTGTACTTGTGGGAAGACGGGCCCATGGTTTGAGCTGGGGCTTCTACTGAAGGTATCGCGCTTTAACCATTTCCTCGTTAAGTGTTTTGTGCCGGCGATATCTAATGTTCAGCACGACATATCGAACCAGAGGTAAAGTGGCAGGGTGTCTTATGTAGTGAAGTTGTCTTCCGAAATATTGGAAACTAATTGATATAATTAAGTATAATTTCTATGTATATCCCATTACATGTGTCATGGTTATGTCGTGTGTAGTTTTTTTTTTTTTAGTTTCTTGGTGTGGGGTGAGACTTAGTCCACTTGGTACGTCGGCCACTAATGGCCTATTGTACCAGCCCCGAATGATAGATGAATGTGGAACAGTTGGTGGAATGAGAATTGGCCGGTGAAACCGAAGTATCCGGAGAAAACCTGCCCCAGAGCCATTTTGTCCACCACAAATCCCATTTGACGAGACCCGGGATCGAACCGTGGCCGCTGCGGTGGGAAGCCAGCGACTAACAGCTACCTTTACCTTACTCGTACTTTTCGTACAGTACCTATCTTTCGTTTGGAGGCATAGATGTGCGGATGATAATAAAAAGACAAATAGATGTTAAACTTCGCAAGATGTTCCCGGCGACTACAGCAGCAAGGACTTAGTCAGGCCGTGACGTAGGTCTTGTGGCCCTACTTGCTGAGAAGCTCTGCAAAGTTCGTGAAAGTGTCCGACGGTGAACGTTTCATAAGAAATTCGTGATATTATTGGGATCTGGGCCGCGAATGTTGAGGGATGACTGTTTGATGAACGTTTTGGCTCCGTTAAAAATGACCCAAAATTAGACTAAAACTTTTTTATGCATTTTTATTTTATTAAATATGCCTTATTTGTTGCTAAGACAGGTAAATTGATTCTTAGAAATATTACAACAGCATCCAACAAAATAATGTCGACCTGTATGCAGGACATTCATGTGGAGGTTGTGAACATACTAAACAACATACAGAGTACTAGAACATGTGTGGAATGTTATTTATTAAGAAAACGCAGTGAAATATACATTAACTGAGATAAGGTCAGTGCACCTCAGGCGGCAAGACTTTTTTTTTCATTATATCCCTCTTTCAGGGACTAAATGCTGACTGCAGAGCTGTAGAAGAAAACGGTTAATTTGTACATTAGGCGTGATGCTTGGGTAGGTATGAAGTGCACTTCGAAATATACGGTTTTCCGCCTAGCCGATTGAGAAGCACTGACTTAAACTACTTTCATTTGTTTAAACATTGCCAATAAGCATTTGAACTCGTTGTTTCGACATTTATATACGGAATTGCATTCAAGCATGCTGTTTAGTTATGCAAGGCAAGTTCCATCCAGAATTCTCCTTTAACCCTTTAAAGCACAGTGGTTAACATTTAAAAACTCCGTATTTTACACACAGAGCGTGTTCATGGGTTTCATATAATTCTCATAATAAACAAAGATTATTTTCCCTGCACACCATTAACTAGTTCATCTTTGTAATGGAGATGCTGTGTATATTCTGTGAGGTAGGAACTGCATTTTTAAATGTTATTTAGACGAACATCGTGCTTCAGAGGGTTTTGTCTGCTGTTTTGTCTGCTGTCCTATGATATTTCTATTAGCTCTTCATTTTAAACATATAATTCTTATTAAATGAGAATATTCCCGGAAAATTATCTCCAAAATGTACACCATTGAACAAATCACATGTAGAACATAGATCCAGTATTTACATCAAGTTATTATAATAATAATAATAGTATTATTAAATACATTTTCTCTGGTCATTACTTGTGTTATGAAACTGTATAAATGAGATTTGGGGTAGCTTGACTTGTCACACATCCAGACCTTTCTTTGTTGTAACTTCGATGTGTCTTTAATGCATCTTCATTAACGTTTTCAGTATGTTTCGTGTTTGTAATTATGCGAAGAAGAATAAGAAGATATTTTTCTGAGGAGGCAGCTTTATGAAGTGGTTGGGTTAGTGTCTCTTCTTAAGTTTGTACGTTTTGTGGAGACGATGTATAAAGGCAGGCAGTTGCGGTTAGTGCCTACTTTAAGGAACAGCCAGCCACAGGTATCAAGTGCAGCAAGAAATTTGAAGGAGCTTCATAGTTTATATTCTTTGCCATATATTATGACCATAAAATCAAGGAAGATGAGGTGGGCGGTGCATGTGGCTTCCGTGGGAGAGATAAATGCTTACGAATTTATGTTTTTTGACAACCGGAAGGGAAAAGACCACTTAGGGCCCAGACATGTATGTGATAATGATATTAAAAAGGATGTGAAAGAAATAGGATACGGGGGTGTGAACTGAATTCATGTAGTTCAAGATAGGGGTCAGTGGTGGGTTCTTGTTAACACGGTAATTAACTTCCCGTTCCTGTAATAGGCAGAGGATTTCTAGACCTCACTAAACTAATATTAGCCGTAGATTCTCAAGAAAGGCCCTCCTCTGCAGTATCAGTTATATCTGTGATACAAAACCGGGTTACAGAATTATTAGCGAGGCCTTAATTGAAACTGTTTTTCAACCTAGGAAATAATTGATATTCCCACGATGTAATTATAACGGATACCAGAAGTTAACCAAGTAATCAACTCCCATAGAGCTGAATCCTTCTTGTGAAGCCGCCAGTTGCGTAGCTACTCAAGAATTTCTCAACATTTTATGGAATCTGAAGGTTCATTACCGTGTTCACAAGAGTTCTCCACTGGTCCATATCCTGAGTCAGATTAATTCAGTCCATACTACGCCATCCTGTTTCATGTATAGGACTAATGTATATAAGCAAAGTTTATTAGTTGTCAATCATTTTGTAAACAATCCCGCAACGACTTTGTATTCGGAAGCAAAAATTATCATTCTTGCCTTCCCGGACAAGTTTTCTTTTATAAATATTCAGAACCAATTTAATGCCATGATACCTGGATTTCACCCACACTTCTAGCTGCTCGTTATAATTTAGTAGTATAACAATCTATGCTACAAGTCGGAAGGTCGCGGGTTCAAGTCCTGGTGAGGTCATTGGATTTTCTTGAGTTGACCTAATCCTTCCAGCCGCACTAGGCCCTGGGGTTTACTCAGCCTCTAACAGAAATGAGTACCAGGAATTAATTAAATAATTTTCCTGGGGCTAAAGGCCGGCCGGCGCGTAAGGCTGACAACCTTACCGCCATCTTCGAGCCGATTGTCTAGATAATATGGGACCCTCAACGTCTCACAACCCTATGGGCCTTCACGGCCTCTTACAAGGATATCTTCACTTACTTTAACAATCTAAACACAGCTGGTGTCAAAATGGAAAATTAGGGCTTTGAAATAAGGAAATGTAAGTGAGACTTGAGGTTCTCACGGCACTGACCACGAAAAGTACTATCTTATGGAATGTACCGCCATCTAGTCTGGCGAAAGTTTACCAGCGTTTTAGAGGAAAGAACCTTTTCATACGGCGTCACAGCTCCAAGGACATATGATTTTTCGGCCCCAAACTTTGGTGCGGCAGCTGCTAAGATCAGAGTGATACCTTCACTGCGATTTTATGAGACACTTAGTGCGCCTGTGCGTCGTCGTATTATTGGATGGTTACACTATATAGCAGCGAAATATTAATTTGGTTTACATTTGTCTAGAAACTTCAAATTAGCTCAACACGTGACAATATGAATTTTGTACATACGCAGTCGGTAAAATTTCATCCCACAATATGCTTCAGATAATGGCACATTCTGCCGATCCCAGCGTTCGAGCGAGAGAAGACAGTTCAAAATAAGCTAACATAGACATAAGAAATCCGTTGTCGTATATGAAAATGTATGGGCACAGCGCAGTTGATGCCCTTTTAACGGATTGCCTTCTGCTTTCATTTAACAGCAGGTTTATACCCAGTGGTCAAGAATGCTTCAGTTAAGTTATTCTATTACGGATTAATGATTATAGAATATAATTCGGAAGGAGGATAGTTTTAATTTATGGATTAAAATTGGAACAGTAAAAGGTAAAGTTGTACCTATGCTTAACTAATTAAGCACTACGCCATGAAGGCGTATGGGGGAGTGGACATATAGATGCACATTTTCTTGACCTCGGCACTAGCTGGAGGTGAGCGGTCAGCTTCACGGCCCGGCCGCTTTACCATCGGGGAAAGAGCCCGCGGTACCCATTGGATAGGAGACTGGGTGGGCCCCAGAGCCAGTCTGGACGACGTGGAGAAGAGAGAATTCTTGACCCTACCGGGACTCGAACTCCTACCCCTCGGTCGTCCAACCCGTAGATAGACTAATCTCCGCGTTCGAATATAAGGTCTGGATGATGTGATTTTGATTGGAGACGTGGGAGTATGATTCTTAGCGATGTGATACTTAAAGCACATTACCATACACTTTATATTATTAACAGATGTGATTCAGATGTATATAATCTACATAACTTATTAAATACAAACGTCTATTTCTTGGCACTATTATTTCTTTAGCTTCTTGAAGCATTTCTGCGGATTCTTAACAATTTCTGCGACATATTATATTTTACGATATAAAACAGCTTTTTTATTATTATTTACATGTTGCTATCATGTTTTCATTTCCATATCTTACTGATTCGTTAGTCGATACTGAAATGCATTTACTTTTGTCTTAAAATACATGCTTCTGTTATGAAATGTTTTAATTAACATTCATGCTGCCACCCATAGCTTTCACTTATCGGTAACCAGTAGGAATACGATTATCTGTACATTACATCTTGACGGGGAACTGGTGTTCAGTTGCACAGTGTTTGGTACTAAAAGCATTCAAATACACAAAGCGAAGATCGTCATGCTTACAGGTTTCTTCGTAATTTTGTTCAGAAATTCTGGATTTCTGACTCGTTAAGTATTCTGTTCGCCATTCATATTCGCAAAGACGATTTTTCTATGTATTTCTCGTTTCCAAAGACGACCTGAAATTAGCAATTGGATCTTCATGTGTTATCGTTCATTATGTTATCGTTATTTGTTTCTATTTGAGCACTTATATGTAAGAACGGGCAGTTCATTTCCTACGAATAGTGACGGTTTAATTAAATCTACAATTTGTTAACACTTAGCCGTTCATTAACATATCAAAATCTAGGCATTTATCATATATGTGTAGGGCTATTGCAGTTTCTGAATGATTTTCTTTCTATATAATGACATGAAATAGTGGCTTTCAACCTTTGTTTACAGATCTATGATCATGGTTGTAGAACTCTTTCTTTTGTAATATTTTATAACATTACCTATCAAGATCTTTGCTATTTCTTTCGTTAAATATGCGCTTGTTTCGTTGCTGTCCCGCATCGAATAAAGTAATGGATATTACCTGTTAAGGTTAACTTTCTTGTGTAATAAATCAGTATTTGCATTCTGTACAGAATTGCAAACTAATTTCATAAAAAAAGATAAAACTATCCCTGTAACAGGGCATGGAGGCCCATAGAGTTGTGAGACGTTGAGGCTGCCACATTTTCTAGACAATTGACTCACAGATGGGGTGAGGTTGTCAGCCTTACGCGCCGTTCGCCCTTTACCCCGCAGGTAGATTCCTGGTACTTATATCTGTTAGAGGCTGAGTCGACCTAAGGGCTTTAGTGCAGCTGGAAGGATTAGGTCAACTGAAAAATCCAATTGCCTCATCGGGAATCGAACCCACGACATTCCGGCTTTTAGCATAGTGCCTCAATCAACTACGCTACCGCGTGCCCCAAGCTGATTTCTTAGTCATATATTTTAAATAAAACGCATGAGAATGTGTTACGGCTGGTTGATTACCTTAACTTCAAGGTAGATGATGTAACTGAAGGCCACAGTAATAATTAATCTTATGATAATTAGTCGCTCCATCAGGATTACGTTGTGTAGATTAATACTTAAAGAATGACTTCAACTTTTCATTGCGTTACTATTAGTGAAAGTGGAACTAAAACAGTCCTATTATCAATAATTCCAGATTAACATAAATTTTTTCTGAAGTTTAGTAATAACAAGCAAGTTACACAACAACGACAGCTTAATGAGGGCCACAGTAGAGCAGTTTCTACATGGATTATGCTACCATTTTTCCGTATTATATCCTATGTCTTCCAGCCTTTGCGGTACTTTTCAAGTTTCACGTAACTTGAAACTTCATTTGTAGCAGCTTATATGGAAAATCGTATATAGTCTTAATCTCTAGTTTGTCATGTTTCCAATTTCCTTCATTTTCCCTGTGTCCCATTTGTTCCTTACATCTGTGGAAGTAATTATTTACCTTCGCGTAACATTAGACCCTTTTCTTCGCTTTTGTTTCCAGTAAATCTTTTTTTATGTGTAAAAAGGTAAAGCTATCCCTGTAACAGGCCGCGGACGTCCATAGGGCTGTGAGACGTCGAGGCTCAGACATTTTCTAGAAGGCGGTGAGGTTGTCAGCCTTACGCTCCGGCCACGCTTTACCCCCCAGGAAGATTCCTGGTACTCATTTCTGTTAGAGGCTGAGTCGATCCCAAGGCCATAGTGCGGCTGGAAGGATTAGGTCAATTTAAAAATCCAGTGACCTCATCGGGAATCGAACCCGCAACCTTCCAGCTTGTAGCATAGTGCCTCAACCAACTACGCAATCGCTTTATGAATTATTGGTCCTTTGAACAACGGAAGAATCACCACTGTCGGTTTTGCGATATCTGTTGTTGTGTTTCATGTCCTACCTGCCCAAGTAAAAACTATTGGCTAGCATCCGTGTTCCTGCTGGCTTCCCACCGCGGCGACCCGGGTTCGATCCCGGGTCTGGTCAAGTGGGATTTGTGGTGGACAAAATGGCGCTGGGGCAGGTTTTCTGCGAGTACTTCGGTTTCCCCTGCCAATCTTCATTCCACCAATTGCTCCACAATCACCCTCACCTATCATCTGGGGCTGGTACAATAGGCCAGAAGTGGCTGCAGTACAAGGGACTCAGTCCCACCCCAGTAGCAATAAAAATAAATCAGTGTTCCTGAAAGTCCAGTCAGTAATTGATATTTACTGTTTTGCAAATAGATTTTTGATTTAATGCATTATTCGGACGTTTTTAAATTCAAGGCTCAAATAAAACCAAAACTATTTATCGGCGGGCAACTTGTGTACATTTAGTTCATAAAGTTAAAACGTCTCACAGAAGTACAGGACTACTGTACTAACAGGAGTTCTAACCAGTTTCGAAACTAGCTACCACATGAAGTAACTGACATTTATGTCCTCTTGTAACATATGCTCTACACGTCGTTCAAGCTATCACACTATTCCCTGTTATGTTAAACGTGTAATTGGGTGTTGAGTTCTTGAAAGTGTTTTTTTATTCCCCTCCTAAACCACCCATGCCATATGCTTAATAATAATAATAATAATAATAATAATAATAATAATAAAAGTGTGTGTTACATTTTCGAGAGTTGAAAGACAAAACAGGTGACACTGGTGTATGTTATTTGAAATAACTTAACAACAATATTGTTAAAATGTCCTTGTGTATAGATCACATACATTAAAGACGCTCCCTCATAAATTATTAATATTAGTCTTTGGTATGATTTTTTACTTTTTTTCTCGCGGACTTAGATTAACGATGCTATTTCAATTCACACTAGAATTGATAATCTGTATGAACCGTTAAATATTATTACAGGTTTTTGTTTTGCTCCCGCGCACAATAAAACACATACTATAAGCATCCCCTGAGAACTCATTCAAAATATTATGCTCTTGTTTTGATTTCGATCATAAAACTTTTCTTCCTTCGCTTTTGAGTTTATGGAATTGGCACCCATCCGGTTCATTTCTTGTTAATCTTCTTTATCACTGTACATATAACTCGGTCACATATATACACGACACTTGGGGAGCATTTGACTGTGCAAAACACTCTTATGGATGACGGACGATAAGCGTAAATATTGAAGGAAATGGTTCCCAGCATGGGTCTGAGTAAAACTAAAATTAATCCAAATGGTTACCAATACTCAGTGTCCCAGAAACACGGCCCCCACTTTGTAGAAAGTATGTAATATTACTTCATCACATCACCATGCAAGGTATAAGAAGGGAAATTGGAAATAACCTAGGCATTTTTATTATGCCTCATTTCCGCGTCACAAAAGAGAAATTTAACTATGTGCAGAAGTTGGGTTGGCGCCTCCGGAGCACAGTATACATACGCAGAGTTCATTTTATCATTGCTTCTAGCGAGATTATTATATCTTTATCTTACATGGTAGGCGACACATACAGAAATCCTTATTTTCTTCGTAGAAGGTACACTGAGGGGAATAATGTTTTTGTGTGTTCACGATTGTAAATAGTTTATATTGACACTGTTTCGAGTCTGTGGCGATAGATGTTGCCAGTTATCATACTGTAAGAGGATTTTATTAAATCCACGATATATGAATTCCTTGTTCCTACAAAATCAAACGCTGAAAGTATTGTTGAGGAAAACGTTTCTTTTTACTATTGCACGCCGCTCGAAATATTTAAGATGTTATTGAAATAATTTTATGTTTGAGATGGAGATAAACATTTGGCTTTTAACGTTACGTTTCTGCATAAATGTGCAGTGAGAACAATAGGATTAAAGAGATCAGTCTTAATCATTCGATACTTAACATTATTTGATGTTATACTTCTAATGATCAACGCCATATTAGCAGTGACAATCTCATAAAGGAGTCGTTTTGCATAGTTAATCCCTCCCCTTTTGTTGTTTCCAATAATTTAGATAAATAACGTAAAGCGATCATTAAAAAAAATAGCAAATATTCACAACCTATTCGAAGTGTCCTATATGGTCTACAAATATTCTGTCTCTTGCTGTTGCTTAGCGATCGTAGACCCGTCCCCTTTCAGAGAAGATGTCTGGGAAGGTGGCTGGGTGAGTCACGCTGACTGCTGAACAGCTCCAGAGCCATCTCCCCTCTCTGCGATCCGTTACTGAAACACACATCACATGGTGTCAACCTACAGGCCTGGTACATATTAGCGAGAGGTACGATGGCCTCCGTGTGTTATACTTGTATTTCGCTTGGAATAAATACACACATTTTAAGTTCATCCTTGTAGCCAGTCAAGAGAGATTACTTTAGCTCACCGCTTACCGGCGTTACATGATGTGAAGTAATTACGCCCCTGACAAGTTGAACCCCGTAGCCAACCAAGAGGTATGACGTGGCTCCCGCCTGTTATATTTGGCGTGGAATAAATATTGCCACGTGTTGGGTGTATGTCACGCGACAAATAACTTCACTCCATATTGGATGTAGCGAATTTATTGAACACTCGCCCTTACAATTACACAATTCACAATTTCCCAACTACTGCCATCGGCAGTATCACAAATACTTCGCCTGCCGTAGTCACTGCCATGCACTCGATACAACCCGACTCGGCGACTGCTAGATTGAAACTGACTGGTTACTCAGAGTCAGAATCACATTGCGACTGACGGTCAGTCAGTCTGTCTGTCTTGGTGTCGAGCCCCGACTTGGGCTCATGACCAGATTTCACCCTTGTAGCGAATCGAGAGAGGCGCTGTAGTTCAGCACCTGTTTTACGTGAAGCAGTTGCAAGAGTGACAAGTGTAACCATATACCAGTTTGTATTTGTCTCCTAAGCTGAACAGATTAGCTACCGGATTCAGTTCCACTTGTACTCAGGGTATACGTCGCTCGAATCTTTGCTGGGCCAGATATTCGGAGACCTTTCTTACTTCTTTTCGTCCTATTACTAAAATACCTGGCAGTAGTATCTAATAGTCCGTTATAGTGATCACATGTCTTTGAGACTGAAATAACATAAGTTTGAACAACTAGTTTAATGAAATTGCTTAGTTATGGACCTGGCATGAAATGTGCTGCTCGGTAAACTAGGCCTGACTCACGCATTACAGGAAGGCCTACAGGCGTTTCTTCTCACATTTCGAGCGTAACTCGCAAAATATTTACATCTATTTATCGGAGCGAAGGTTGCAGGGAAAAGTCCATATTTTAAGTCGACTATATTTTCGCCGAGTTTTTCGAGGTAACGAAACAAAAGGGACTCTTTTGCTGTGTCATCTAATAACTGNTTTCTTCTACCCTGAAGATGGGGGCGATACGTTCCTCCGAAACGTCGGTTAACACCACATATACACGGTGCCAAATCCCAGAAGACTGCTTTCTTCATAGTCACCGCCGTGAAAGCCTCAAATCTTACACTGTGAGAATTGTTGACTATACAAATATTATGTTTTGGACATTATCCATCATCTTATCTTTATCTAAAAATCGTCTTCTTTATTTTTCAAAACAGAACGTTTCGGAGACTGGTTTCTGTTTTCGTCTTCACGTAAATCTTCTCAGTTGGGCCAACTCGATAGAGCTAGTCGCTATCTCCGGACATCTATGCCAGCTCCAAGATTGGATACATAAATCAAACAAAGCACAAACCAGCTACGAGAGCTAAGAAACTTCTATATCTTGTTAACTGTTGACTGATTTTGTCACTGCATATTTTACGCTATTCATAAGAGAGCGTGAAAAGTTAACATTCCGGCTTTGAAAATCTAGAGACAATAGCAGAGCGGATACTTCAGCTGCGCTATGCATACTTTTCCTAACTTATTATGTTGAGTGTGCGAGTTACGTAGAGCGCATGAGATTCTGAAACTTGAAGAAAAGGGAGTTCGCAGTTGAATTATATCGTCAGCGAACTTGAAGGCAATCCCAGTTATAGTTTTCCCGTGAATAGTGTACATATTATCGTCCTGGCTACGCACTGGTTCTCCCATCAGGCTTTTCCCGAAGGTTTACGTGGCATATATTTTAATACTATATCCGTTGTAGAATATCACGCTTTTTACACAGTTTAATTGCCAGAAAAATATCTACGAACCATTATTTCCAAATGTGTTTTATAAACTAAAAATTTCACAGTTGATTCTCGCTCTATCTGTGCACATCGCATCTAAACGGGAGAAATAAATATTAGGGCAGATGGAGGTGTATAGGAAGCGTAAAGGTAAAACTGGATGCTTTCTGGTCCTCGGCAGTTTAGCTCCAGTCGCTTTACCCAGTGTGGTTCCCGTTCGTACGGGGCTGGCTGGGACCTAGGGCAGGTCTAGACGGGAATTTAACCCTGGTCGTTCTGCCGCTAGTTTCATTTTCCAAGTCACCGGAATGTGGTCATATCATCACTAATTATAGGCCTGCTTGTATGCTATTCTCCATGTAAGTTTCGTGTACTTTGTGAAAGCTGACGCTCTGGGTTCTACATGATCCCAGTTAAGCCCCATGCCATGCATACATATGCTTAACGTCGGTATTAGCTGGACGTAAGTGTAGTTGATTCAAAATTTTGTTCAAGGGTCGGTAGTTAAGAAGTGTAGCTTCTGCATACACCGATACATGGTGGGATGCAATGGCGATTCGTTCGAAAACATAGATTCTGAAGGATTATAGCGATGGTGTATAACATTCAGAATTACACAAAGACGTTTTTAAATCTCAGAATTACTGGGTTTTTGGATTTTTTCCATCGTCCGGTATTCTCTGAACTAGAAATCACAACGTTTCGGAAACAGATCCAGTTTCCGAAACGTTGTGTTTTCTATTTTCTAGGATACCGGACGATGGAAAAAATCCAAAAACCCAGTAATTCTGAGATTTAAAAACGTCTTTGTTTTCCTTAATGTTGTGGTGTATTAGCTCCATGCAGCCGTTGCTAAGTAATACACGCAAGCAACAACAGAAGATGCAATCCATTTCTAGGCAACGACTCGGTAAACACATTTCCGCATATCTGACCGTGCTATGCAAAGCGGTGACGTCATCAACAATACAGACGGTGTTCTCCGTGAGGTCTGTGCAGAGTGCTTATAAGACAGAAGACAGGAGAGTTCAGCAGTTGAGAGTACAAATACGAGAATGGAACATGTCTTTAGTGAATTGTGAAGTTTAGTTGAGTAGAGAAATACAAAGTGATTGAAGAGAAGGAGACTTCATAGTGATTTGAAGTGCTAGTTTCTGTGTTAAGATCCGTTGCTAGGAGACGACTACTGGAAACTGAGAATCCTAGTGCGAGTGCGACGGTGAACTGTAAATTGTGTAAATCATCGATATCGCTGTATTAATTGTAATTAAGACCGATTATAACCGAAGTGCCAATAAATCCAATCATCCGAACTAGAACCCGTTACTTTCGTCACCTCACGCGTACCCCCCTATATGTGACAGTGTCATCAAAATGCAACTATTTGCGACTCTTACCTGTTAATAAAATTCGGGACTGAGGTATCTGCCTGCTGTGGGCTAGGTAAGCCAGCCAAGCTCTCTTCGCCAGGTGTCTCTTAGAGGCCTTTGCACCGCCATCCACGCAGTAGTGTGAAGAACATCCACCAGGGGCGCTGCGGGTCTGGGCGCGCATAGTCCTCCAGGATGGCGAACTCTGTATCCCACGCTCCTGCTGCTGCATTTTCTTCTACGTTCTGGTGCGAAACGTGACATTAGGGGCACCGCAAAGGCTATGTTATTGTATCCCCGCCATGCTCTGTTATTCTGCATAGGACACTAATTTCATTTTCTTAGCCACCACCAACATATGATGCAAGATATGTCTGTTTTGAACACCTGAAGGGGGTATTATCTGTGTTTGAATAATATCCTATGTACGAACTGTCATTGCCAATATCATAAGTCCCTCTAGGGGACTATCGCATCCTGTCGCTGACCTTAGGCTTTGCCGTCAACAGAATTGCCGTATGATATTGTGTTAAAAGACGTATTACTAAATGCATGTAAAATCCTTGCTCTATTACATCTTGTTTAAGTGGTATAATTAATTCTCTTTTTTTTTTATTCGCTTAGTGTGGGGGGTGGAGTCCAATTTGGTCCACTGGGCACGGCGGCTACTGATTGGTCTATTGTAGCCTGCCCTGGGTGATTATGATGATGGAGAATTTGGTGGAATCAATATTGACAGGGGAAATAGAAGTACTCGGAGAAAACCCTCCCCAGTGCCACTTTGTCCACCACATATCCCATTTGACCAGACCCGGGATCGAACCTGGGCCGCCCAGGTGGGAAACCAGCGGCTAACCGCTTGAGCTATGGCGCGGCCTTTTAAGTGGTATAACTAGATGAAAGATTTATGAGTAGTCGATATAGAACAGTCGTGACTGTATGACAAACTTTGATTTATTTGACTTAATGCAAACACAGTAAGACGTTATGCGTCTATAATCCTCTGAATCACAGTGTACCACCTGTATTAATGTTAAAAGCTGCATTTTGCCCAGAGAATATATGTATATATTTCATATTATTCTTAGAATAAACAACGATTGTTTCCCTGAACTTCATTAATTAGTTGGAGATACAGATTGTTTCCCGTGAGGTAGGAACTGAAGTTTAAAATATTTACAAAAAGAATCGTATTTCGAAGAATTAATGCTAGGTTAGACTGTGAATAATCTCAGCTAACGTTTGAAGTTGTGTAGTCTTATTCCTGTAAAGAACTGACTGATCCTAAAGAATTAACATCATCATTTCATGAGCCGTAACTCTGTCATAGGAAACTCTGATGTTCTGGAAGTGCCTCTTGTCTCCTTCGGATCAAGGGAAGCAGTTAACTCCAAAATTCCCAAACGACGTTTTCCCTTCTCACATAATGTCCAACATTTAGAAAAACTGTACGTCTTGTGGGCTTTTATTTCCAGCGGAGCCACCCATATGAAGCTGCTTATGTTTTCTCACACTGAGCTCTAATGTAATCACATTTATAATGCAAGATTGTGAACGGTAAAGGTAAAGTCGCTGTCCTTAATGAAGCACCACGCCATGAACACGTATTGAGGAGTGAAGATATAGCTCCGCCATTCTTGACCTCGGCACTAAATGGAAGTGATTAGCTTCACGCCCCTGCCGCTGTACCTCCACGGAAACAGCTCCCGGTACCCGTTGGGTATGAGGATGGGTGGGCCCCAGAGCCGGTCTGGACGCTGTGGAGAAGAGGAAATTTTATTCCTGCCGGGAATCGAACCCCGGCCATCCAGCCCGTAGCCCGTCTCTGTACCGCCTGAGCATTGAAGAAATTTCGAATATTTAAGCATTGAATCTTTAACCTTTCGTTTGAGGGGTATGGCAGTTATTATGTCGGACTGGACGTTTATTTAGTGCAAATTATTCCAAACTCAGGCAATACTGGATACTATTCGTGAACCAAGGCACATCAGAACAGAAGGAAGAAGGTTCACTTGTAAGATTTATTTAGGTAAAAGGTAAAGTCCCTGTGCTTAACTAAGCGTTACGCCATGTTGACGTATGGGGGAGTGGATGGATAGATCCACGTCATCTTGAACAAGACACTAGTTGGAGGTGAGTGGTGAGCTTCACGGCCCGGCCGCTTTACCTCCGGAGGAAGAGTCCCCAGTACTCAATGGGTACGAGGCTGGGTGGGCCCCAGAGGCGGGCTGAATGGCACGGGGAAGGGAAAATTCTTCACCCTACCGGGACTCGAACCCTGACCCTTCTGTCTTCCAGCCCGTAGCCAGTCGGTGTACCGACTGCTTTATCCTTGCTCGAAGATTTATCTGCAGGCTGTAAAATTAGGAGATAATGAATGAGTAGGCCAGAGAGTAAATACTGACAGGATTAAAGATCTGTAGTTCTGATGCAGCTGCAAGCCTGTATTAAAATATTGGCATGGGGATGTTGTGGTGTAGTGTTCCACAGTTCCACTTGTTTGGGGACTGATAGATGCTACAGCCAGATGATACTGTTTCGTATTTTCACGTGCCAACGTCTGAATTAAAATTTTCATTCTGATGCGAAATTACCGTACATCGCTGCTGAGTGGCTACCACTCGTACGTTCCGGAGGTCCAGGCTTCAAATTTCGGACAGGAGATGGGAAATTCTGAAAGATATTTTGCTATTTTCTTTAGTATCTTCAAGAAAATTCCATGACAATACTTTAACATAGTTCATCCTCGCTTTCTTCTATATCGTTATCAGTTAACTGCAAATCATTCTACCATTCGACGTCACATAACCAGAGCAGTTGGTAAAACATCTATAAATACATAAAGAGAAGGACTTGAAATATCTAGAAATAATGTAATTAGTTCAGTGATGTTTTAATTTGATGGACAAACAATAAACATACAGTTCAGTCATGGTGTTTTGTTAGCTATCTTTTCGATTTCTGTCTCAATCTTCGAGGTGAACAAGATGGAGACACGGTGCATTCAGTAAGCAAGCAATTTTACTGCATATATTCATACCGAACCTCGGGGTTTAGTGTTTTGCATTCTGGAAGATCCTGATTCAATCATTTGCCTTCAATATAATACTCTGACTGATATTTCCCATTGTTTTCCTTAGTCACTTAATGGAAATGCTAGAACAATTTCCCCATTTCACGTTATGAGACCTGTACAGCTGTACACTTATTCCCATTTTTATCGAAATATCTTCGGCTCCTGTCACGGTAATTACGTGATTCGCCGACGTGTGGTTTTGACCTCTAGAATATTGCAAGGAGTTATTTTGTGACGAAGAGCGACACGCTGAGGGACTCTACCTGGGGCCATATCCTTTCGTTACTGTAGCTATTCACTGACATCAAAATTAATAATGTGGGTCCCTGGTCAGTTTCTATTTTTTTTTTCCTTGGCACTACAGCCCCAGTGGGCCTAGGCCTACCTCCATGAACTTCTCCGTTCACTGGGTTTTTCAAGGTCTTACAGATACGGTAGGACTCCTTGGGCGAGTGATCAGCTCGTCGCAAGGCCTCTACCTATAGACAAACACAGAAAAACGCACACAAACTAAACATCCATGCCCTGAGTGGGACTCGAACCCACGATCTCGGCTTCCGAGCGAACAAAGACAGTGCATGCCTTAGACCGCTCGGCTACCGTGACCGGCATGGTCAGTTTCTAATACTGTTTTGAATTTAGTTAAACTCATGTACAATATTATGACAAGAGTGTCCTGAACACTTGAAGAACAACTTACGCTGTTTAGAAATAACAAAGAATGCTGACTGTCATTGAGTGCTGATTCTTCTTGGCAGAATATTACCACTTAACGTAGTGGTGATTGTGACGCAATTACAGTTCCTCCTACTCATTGTCTATTAACTAAATATCTCCATGTAATACAGTCCTTCCCGAAGTGAACGGAGAAGTTCATGGAGGAAGGCCTAGGCCCACTGGGGCTGTAGTGCCAAGGGGAAAAAATACAGTCCTTCATGAGCTAGTAGTCAACACATCTCATCAAGGAAGTCCCCATCTCTTATGGATCTGAAGGCTTATTACCGTTCACAAGAGCCTGGCACTGGTGCCTATGTTGAGCCAGATGTATTCAGTCAGCATGTTTTCATCCTATTTCTTAAGACTCATTATTACATTATTCTTCCATGTACATTTTATATCTTCCAAGCGCCTCTTCCCTTCAGGCTTTCAGGCTATCTCTCCCATCCGTTTTACATGCCCCTTCAATTTCATCCATTTGATCCCAGTTGAACGTATTTAGTAAACAGTAAAAATTGTGAGACTCCTCATAAATCCTATACATTTTTCTCCTCCTCGTATTACTTCCCGTTCCTTACTACCATTCTCTTCAACACCTTGTTCTCAAACTCCGTGAATCTATGTTCTTTCAGGGTGCGAGAACAGTCTCACACAAATACAAAACAACAGGTAGACAATTTTATGGGTTTGTGTGTTGTAATGTTTACATTTTTAGATAGGATGCAGAAAGACTATAGATTATGAACTGAATGGTTGACAGCGTTTCAGTCGGTATTTATTGGTCTAAAAATATGTATATATATATATCTTCTCCAGCATAGCGGGGATATTATAAGATTTAAAAGTGCCTGTCCATTTTAAAAGACTAATTTACGAAACACACAAAACACAAAATTAAGTCAGAGTTAATTGAAGAGAAACAGAAGATTTTTTTTTCGAAGTGAGCTCATGTTTATAATAATCAGAGTAGTTTTTGACGGAAGTGCAGTTATGGAACACTATCAACGCTTTTTGATGTTACCAACAAGATCAGTGGTTTATCTAATGTTACCGGAAACTGGGGCCTTTCAGTAAGCAAGATTACTTCGTTCCGTTATAAAATCAGTTCTTACGCACCCCGACAATATCCAACATGTACGACTAAGTCGCGATGCTGTTGCGGTCCGATTAATTAATGTGTATGTCTACTGAAGAGTTACGCACTCAATATGTGGCCATCTTTCGAGGGATCTGATGTTATTTGGCAGACCTGGTATTTGAAATCTTATTTTTTTAAATGTTGCTAGCTTTTACTTATTGTTTACAAGCGGAAATCCTCAGAGTTTGCAAATCTACACCATCCAACAACATGTTCATAACATGGAACTAATACAACGTGATTCTAAATTATTGTCTGGAAGGAAATTGAAAACCGCTTAGATATCCTACCTACCACGAAAGGCGCGCATTTTGAAGTTGTTTAGCATTTTGGAGCATTGATTCTGTGGGTGATAAAACTTTTTGAGTTACGCTTTCATATTCCATATGCAGATTTATTTTATTATTTCACATCTGAAAATTACAGGCCACGAAAATACCGTCAATAATTTAGAATCTTTCTGTACAAAGTAAAGTGGAAGTAACACTTCATTTGTTATGGTGAAATCTAAAGAGTGTGATGTCCATGCAAGGGAACGGACTTACAGCACCGGGGATATGATTTTAATAATATCTTATCAGATAATGGTTTATGATTAAAAACTTTTCGTGCCATACTTCAGTTAAAGTCTCAAGAAGATTCGCAGTTATTTTGTAATGTTATGTACGATTCTTCAACAGTTGGCAGTAATAGTCAAGTTATATTCTATTTCCCATTGTCTGATGACTAGTAAAGATAAAGCTTTCCCTGTAACAGGCCCTGAAGGCCCACAGGTTTGTGAGTCTCGAGGCTCCCACATTTTCTCTAGACAATCGGCTCACAGATGGCGGTAAGGTTGTCAGCCTTACGCGCCGGCCGCCCTTTATCCCCAGGGAGATTCCTGGTACTCATTTCATAATGCGGTTACTCACCACAAAAGTCTTCATCCAGTTAAACAGTGCTTTCGTTTTTAATAAAATATTAACGTTTAAAAGTATACAAAGTAAAATAAAATTTGTTTCATGACAGGAAATAAAAAGTGGAACAAAAATGAAAGGAATTTCATTCTATTATACCGCCTTCTGGTGAAATATATTTCTCATGCACAGTTTACAGTAATGGGCTGTAACTGACCCCATATTTTTCATATATCTGTTTAATTAATAATGATACGAATTTGAAATAACTATCAACGTGTCGCTCACTCGTTCCATGGAGAAGAATCATTGAGAAGCTAAGAGTCGTTCAGCCAGCCAAAAAATTATCCGAATTTTGTGAAACTCGGAGATCCGTTTCCATGTTCACAGTAGCCTGTGACTTGCCTCTGTGCAGAATCAGAGAAATCCTCTCCCCCTCCACGTACCCTATTTCTTTAAGGTCAATTGCAGTTTTATTATTCCATCTTGGCCTTCGCATTTAAATTTAAAGTTTAGCCTATCCAGTCTATTTGTAATTAACTTAGAAATCAGTACCATACAGGTACTGTATACAGCTGTATACAGCGTGTCCGAATGAAATGTATCCAAAATAAAATAATTATATCTCAGAAAGCATTTATTATAGAAATGTATATGTTATTACAAACGGAATATATTAAAGTTTTTTCTCGGTATAGAACTTTCTCAATAAATTTCAATATGGGCTCCCTTGGTGGCACGACAAATATCCAGACGATATTCGACCTCGTTCCACGTTGCTTGAAGCATGTTTGGTGTTACCGTAGCCGCAATATCCCGTATGCGGGCTTTCAGGTGTTGAAGGTCGTTGATCGTAACCTGGTAGACAATGTTCTTCAGATAACCCCACAGAAAATCCAATGGGGTGAAATCTGACGATCTAGGAGGCCAAGCGATTGGTTCACCTCTGCCGATCCATCTCCCAGTCACCTCTCTGTCCAGATGATTCCTAACATGTTGCCAGAAATATGGCGGCGCCCCGTCTTGTTGGAGGATAGTTTGAGGTGGCAATTGGGGCAGCGCATACCGCTCCAGCATGTCCAAGTACGAACGTCCCGTCAGTGTCTTTTCCCAAAAGAAAAGCAGTCCAATAAACTTGTCGTGCATTAAGCTGGACCACTCGTTCACTTTGGGGCTGCCTGTCTCCAACTCACATGTGACATGTGGATTTTGACTGCCCCAAATCCTGCAGTTGTACCTGTTTACAGCTCCGTTGACATGGAATGTCGCCTCGTCCGAGAAGCACACTTGGCGGAGGAAATCGGGTGACGCGTCAATTCTTTCCAGCTTGTCCACAACGAAGTTTGTGCGTGCTACTTTGCCACTTGGTGTTAGTGCTTGAATTATTTGAATCTTGTACGCTCTTGGGCGGAGCCTTTTGTGTAGCACATCGTGCGCTGTTGAACGTGGAATTTGTAACTACAAGCTAGCAGCACGAATTGATTTGCGCGGACTTCGCTGGAATGCCTCTCTAATATGATTGACATTTTCTTCAGAGGTCCGTGTCTTTCCAGGAGATTTTACACGCAACAGACCACCTGTAGTCCTCAGTTTGTTGTCTCAGAACCGAATGTTTTTTTTTTGTTTGTTGGAGGTTGACGTCCATGTTGCGTTCTAAAACGATGCTAGACATCAGTAAGAGATTGCAACTCTGCTAGCCATAGCGCGCACTGAACCTGTTCGTGCGGTTGTGACATTTTTACTGAGCTCACCGAAGTTATCACAAGCTGGCGCATGCGGATTAGCCGGGCATGAAAAGACGTTTAGAGTTTTCCTTTCCGAAGACATAAGCCTGATACATATATGACAATTATTTTCCGAGATATAATTTTCTTTTATTTTGGATAACTTTCATCCGGACACCCTGTACATACATATGTCAATAATGTGTGAAGTTATGTGGATACCAGTACATGGGACCATGTCGTACTCTTGTCTCGTGGGAAAACGCCAAGGTACGTATGACTGTCTTGAAAGCAAAAAGTGAGTTTGTCGCCGTTGTCGTGTCGTGATATGTACCAAATGTGGACGTTTGATTTGTGCAGCTGATGGAAAGCAGAATTTCCAGTGGTCTGTACAGGTGTTACTGTTATATCATTTATTACTTGAATGCCTTCAAACATTTTCGATTGATTGTTTACGAAGCAGATTTTATGAAATAGTTTTTGAGAAATAGCTGTCAAAGAAAGGCGAACTGCGAACAGTACTGGATCAGAGTAAAGAATATTATTCCACAATATCCCACATGGAGCGGAGTAATATCGCTGTTACTCGAAGTCATCGTTGGCCGTGAAATACGTATTATAAATATATATATACAGTTATTTTCATCACGCGGTAGCGTAGTTGATTGAGGGGCTATGCTACAAGCCGGAAGATCGCGGGTTCAAGTCCCGATGAGGTCATTGTTTTGTTTTTTTTCAATTGACCTAATCCTTCCAGCCGCACTATGGCCCTGGGGATGACTCAGCCTCTAAGAGAAATGAATACCAGGAATTAATTAAATAATTTTCTTGGAGAATAAAGCGCGGCCGGCGCGTAAGACTGACAACCTTACCGCCATCTTTAAGCCGATTGTCTAGATAATGTGGGACCCTCAACGTCTCACAACCCTATGGGCCTCCACGGCCTGTTACAGGGATAGCTTTACTTTTTTTACTTTTTTATTGTGTTTACATGTCCTCTGTCGGGGAATAGGGGTTTGAAGAAATGGAATGATGAAGGTGATATGATTAAAGAATTAAAGCATTTTTGTTCAGATATTTGTGCAAGAGCGCTCTTAGTTCGGAAGAGGCAGACGGTGCCATTGCAGGACTAAAATCCACTTTCACGCCAGATAAAGAGACAGATGCTTATGAAAGGCCTCTAGAAATGGAAAGTAGTTATATCACGAATAATAAACACTGCTTTTCTATCAACTAAAGTTAGAAATGATATTACAAACGAATTCTCAGCTGTTAACCGGGCGAGACTGAGTTCACTCATTCATGAAACGGCATGAAAACAAACTCTACACACACACACACACACACACACACACACACACACACACACACACACACACACCCACAGGGGCATCAGGAGCAAGAGTGAAAGATTATGAAAAGAGTGATATAAGTGGATTTTTTTCTTACTTGCAAAAATATTCACTAGAAATTAATCATTGAAAGTAACCAACCTACGGTATTTGCTGAGATTGGCGCTTTCAGTTCGGTTGGAAGAGGATAATTAACTCGGAAAATTGTGGTAATGATTGAAATCTAGCAAAATCGTCATAAGTGACTTGAAGGTGACGGTTTTACTTTCAGTTGCCTATATACAAAGATTGTGATATTGAGAAGTTCTGTTATCTGGAATGTAACGCCGTGCAGTCTGTTAAAAATCAACCGACATTTCGGTGGTGAGACGTTCCTCTGAAACTGTTTTCTTCTTGTTGGGATGCCATGTGATCTTGCAGGCAGTTACCATTTTCTTCTGGTTAAGGGTACCATGTAGCCTCGTAAGTGGTTTTTATCTACTGACTCCCATACTTTTTTACTGTGTACGTTTCTGGCTGTTCCGTAGAAGGTTTGGGGCCCATATTCCCTTGCATGCCTTTGGGATTACATTGATATTAAAAGTAGCAATCTCACCTCTTAAAAGTAATCTAAGACGTTCTGTCTGTTGATTGAAAAAAATGGAAGAAGGCAGAAGAAGGCAGTACAGTAGGTACTGTATCAGAATAAAGGACAGATACATAAGAAAATGGAATTAGAAATTAGATCGGAGGGAAGAGAGAAGATCTTTGTTAGGGAGGGGGCGGGTGGTGTAGCTCTCCGGTGGCTGCAAAAGAATTAGCAAAGAATGAATGTTAGTAAAGGACATCAGTAATATTTTGTAGAATTACTCTCAGAAAATTAAATCGCTTGTATAAATAAAGTCTGGCATATACAGAGGACCTAGTCAGTGTTCCTTAAGACCAAAATCCCTTGTGGGGCTTTCACATTACAACAGTAAAAAACTGAATGGAAGGAACACAACTTCATATGAGATTTGAGGTTGTCCCGGTTGAGAAGTTGAGATTATGAACTTCTGGATTATGGTAATGCATATTCTCAGGTTGCGAATGTTTCGGAGAGGAGCTTACTGAACCAGAAGGAAGTCTGTCCTCAAGATGGAGGCATCGGCTTCCTCCAGCACTTTGGTAACCACCTGAGACTACATGCTGTCAATCACAATCTATAATTCAAATGTTGGATAAGTATTTACACATGGTAAAGCTAATAACCAAGTATCTATCTGTCTGTATGTCTGTCTCTCTATACCTGCTTAATCTAATCTATCGTAATCTTTATTCCTGCTCCTCCCACTTGGAGCATAGCACATCCGTGAAACGTTTCGTTTCACTTCAGTTTCTTAATATTAGACAACCGGTAGGCCTCCTTGGACTAGTGATCAGCCAGTCGCAAGGCCGCTACCTACACACAAGTAGAAAAATGCAGACAAACATCCATGCCATAAGTAGGATTCGAACCCACGATCCCAGTGTTCAAGCGAGCGAAGACATTTCATGCTTTAGACGGTGCGGCAACTGTGATTGACGAATAATTGGTTAGCATTACTGTAATTTCCTCTCCCTGTAACGGGATGAGCCCCGGGGTTAAAGATCGAGGATATAATACTGTGTTATTAATGTTTATACTTGGGGCACGCGGTAGCATAGTTAGTTGAGGCACTATGATACAAGCCGGAAGGTCGTGGGATCGAATCCCGATGAAGTCATTGGATTATTCAATTACCTAATCTTTCCAGCCGCACTATAGCCCTGTGGTCTACATAGCTTCTAACAGAAATGAGTACGCGGAATTTTCCAGGGGGGGGGTGAAAGGGAGGTCGGCGCGTAAGCCTGATAGCCTTACCGCTGTCTGTGAGCCGATTGTCTAGACATTGTGAGAATCTCCACGTCTCACAACCCTATGGGCCTTCACGGCCTGGTACAAGGATAGCTTTACCTCTTTTTACCTTTACGTGAATCGTTTGTTGTTGTTTTGTTACATATCGTATAAGATAACGACTTCCGGTGTTATGTAGGCAAGTTTAGAAAATTAATTCCTTCTGTCATTGCTGATTTCGACAGTTGGTCATGAGTCAGGAGTCAGTTACTTTACTAATTGACATGGCAGATAACATTTCGTGTAAACCAAACCATCACTGAAAACACAGTGGAAGAGTAATTCGTATGGCTTTCCGGAACCGAGCTCTTTTCCAAGCTGTAACTTCTTCAGTCCAAATAGCGATACGCCGTAGCCTTCTTACTTCAAGGGGACGCATTCAAACTTTGTTTCTACACTCTGGTCTTCTGCGTTATGACGCCGCAGTCTTGTAGATGGTTGCCAACGTTTCGGAGGAACCTGCTGCCTTCATCTTCCGGATACAAGAAGAAGACAGCATGATACTGCGAAGCGTTTTCCTCACGTATCAAAAGACCGTCATATCAATTTTAATTGCCGTGAAAACCCCATGTCTCATATATATGAGTGATCAATTCAAGAAATATAATCCGTTCCAAAAAGCACAACTTTCAAGACCCTTTGAACATCATTTGCTTCTGCTGTAATGTGAATTGGAAATGCCATGAGTAAATGCGACTGTATTTTGCGTTCACATAATCCAATCTATTTCAATTGACATTCTAATTGCATTTAAAGAATATACAAGGTGATTTTAAATTACTATCGGGGTTTCTGTGGCTTTTAAACGGAAACCCCGACAATAATTTAGAATCACCAGGTACGTCTTGCAGAAGTGTTTGAAAACATAAATACTTCGAATAGCTGTGCAACTGAATGCACCGAGATTTAAGTCTAGTTTTATATACAGCACAATTTTCTCGCGGCATGCAGTTTCAGAAACACTGACGTGCCCACTTAGCTGAAACCTGCACTACTGCACATTTTTTTTTCCAGTCCCCTGTATTTCTAATGCAGAAGAAATAATAGCACATTCGCACTTTTGGGACATTATTAGTAGTGTAAAAGTCTTAATGTTTGCAGATAGCTTACCTTGACGCTGGCATTCGCGTAACAAGAATGGTCCAGTGATGGTGTATCCTTGTTTTCTTAAGTGAAAAATTGTCCCTCAAGTCAGGTATGGAACCAGGAACCTCTTACAGTCTGTGATACCGCTCTAATGATCAGAATCTCCCTGATAAATTTTAGAAGGGAGAAGTGTGTTCTAGACTTGTAACATAAGACGGCTTATGGATTCATCGTGTCCCTCTGTCTGGGCGGTGCATCTTTCGCTTTTTGAGTTGGCTTCTGAGATCTACTTACTCTACAATATTGAGATGTTAGTACCGTCCACACTGAAGTGGCATGCTTCCATATGTAGCGAGACCATTTCTGATAGAGCATTCCACGAATGAGAGGCCCCAGGTTCAACCCTGCAGTTACGTACAGATAAATAAAATTCATACCTTGACATTGCTGATACACTTCAGTGTATTTCAGCCTTCACGGTTTCATAGCATTGCGGCTCTTAAGGGAGGAACAGCGAACAACGAACAAATTTTGACAATTCCCACAATAAGATATGTTTTGCTTGTTATTTTGTAAAAATGGATCTTAAAGATATTGGATTGTGTGGTGTGGACTGGAGGGCTCTTGTGAACACGGTAATGAACCTTCGGGTTCCATAAAATGTTGGGTCTTGAGTAGCTGCACAATTGGCGACTTTTCAAGAAGGGCTCAGCTCCATGAAGTTAGCTAGTTAGTTAGTTATTATTATTATTAATAGAGGGGGTGGGTTTCCCCATGCACTTAGACCAGTTATTGGTCCATTGTGCGTCCCCCTTTAATTTTCACTGTCGCCATACCCTACCGGTACTGGTGCGTACTATCAGCCCCGTTCAGCCAACGAGGTCGGCCTTCGGTACCTGATATTTCCCCCATCTACCAGAGGCATTGGAAACTACTTGGGCGGGAAACTTGTTGCCCCATTTTGCTCAGAGGTCTCCTAGAGACATGGGGATCATTTACGTGCCGTAAATCTACGACACGGGACCCACGGCTTAAAGTCCCTCCCGGAGGACTTGTTCCCTGAATTTTCCCGCCCTTAAAAATTCCACGACCTCCGCCGGGTTTGAACCCGCGTACCTTGAGTCATGAGGTGGGAACGTTACCCCTAGACTATGGAGGCCGCTAAGTTAGTTAGTTAGTTAGTTAGTTAGTTAGTTAGTTAGTTAGCTTGCTTGTTATTTTATTCCGAGTCTCGAATATCCCCGAACTTCAAAATGTATGTGTAATATACAATGGATGCCGCGTACTGTAATCGCGGATAATGTTATCACTTTTATTAAGTCGCGGTCAGACGCATTCTAACATAGAAAAAATGACGTTTATTGTAACTAGCGCTTCGGTTTTTGTTATGGTTTTATTGCCTTATCGCGGTCCTCACTCATGTGCGTTCTAAGTGCTTAGGTAAAATCCCGGCGTGTTCTTGAGCTCTGATGAGAATTTAAACGTTTTATTAATCACATTCTCAGAAAAGACAATCAAATTTAAAATAATTTTTCTAATTCGTTATTTTAATATTTTCTTTGCTTGTTTTTAATGGTGTATACGGATTTCCAGAAAGATTACGAATTTAATTCTTATTAAGGTCTTTCTCGAAGAAATAGAGGACAGTCAACTTAAAGGAATTTAATATTGTTTCATTTTAAAGAACTCTTTCTGTCCACCTCCATTTTTATGTATACATTTCCGCTCCGCATAAATAAACAACTGAACAGCTGCATTCTTATTTCATCGTTTAATGTTAGCAATTAAGCTATGTCTCGAAGCGATCATAAGAAGCGGCGTCCACTCTGTGTGTTAAAAGCTTACTTAAAGAACAACTTTGAGGGTAAAATTTCGAAAGGTTACAAGGTTCAGCGTCAGTTTTATGCGGTCACTTGATCTTTTCAGCAGACTGTGTATAGAATAAGTTTTCCATGTTATTGAGCAGTCTTGCCTGTGGACCGAGGAATTCTAACAGCAAGAAGGAAAGATGTCTCTTAAGGCTGATTGTATATAACGTATGTAAAATCGGAGAAATATCAGAATGGAGGGGGGGGATTATGCAGAGGCCCTGGGGTGTTAATCACGCCATACTTGAGAACTGGCTGCGAGCTAGCTGCAGGCTACAGTGTTGTGCTGTTCCCCTCTACTGTCTTGTAGTGGTTGTGTTAGTGATACGGTGCTTGGGAGTTGTTTCAGTAACGTGTAAAACTTCCTGTCTTACACAGTTTATTGAAAAATCTGTTAACGGCGTAAGTTGAACGGAGAAATTTGTAACCTTTTGAATTTTTACAAATAGTTCTTGTTTGACCGAGCTTCTGACCTATATTTATATCTACTTAACACGACGGAATAAAACCATTTAAATTTAAATTCAAATTGCATATTCCATGGCACTTGCATGATTCTAAATTTTCTGTTTACAGATCCTTCTGGGCATACCTTCTCAGACTGCGGGGGAAGAATCAAGGTAAGAGATAAAAATACAGATTTTTGGAACATGTTCTCCCTACCATCTACTATAACCTGTTTAACCTGGGCACCGGATTGAGTTCATATAATGAGTTTTGTTTCCTGTACCAAAATGAAAACTTGTGTGGTCTCTGAAGTATACTTTATTAAAGTTTTATGGTTCAGTGTCCGATACAACCAGATCAGTATTTCGAAATTACAAAAATACAAGGAACATACGAGAAATACATTTACCATGGACAGAATTTCGCTTTGCGAATTTGTCACAGTCTGCAGTTACCACAAATTCGCGTAATCTAATCACTAAAATTTCACGAAAATAATTTGATAACGAGAACACCTACGTTTTATCTAATATATAAGACACACAATTGCGCTACTTTACCTTTTCTCTTATTAGTGATTTTATAGTTTTTTCAAACATGTTTCAGTTTAGTACCTTTAAGGCATAGTTCATTTAATTGAATTTATTTCAGTTATTCTGAGTAACGACGCCAAATTTATCGCAATGCGAGATTGCAGGCATAATTACATATTTCATATTACTTTTTACTGTGTTTGTGGAAATGTACCAACATGTTACGAAGATAGTAAATATACACATTTCTGAATATACAATGAACATTTTATGTTGAACATATGATGAAGAAATCATGACAGCAAACCTCAAATTAGCCGAAGAAGAGCAGAAATATTTGTAACTGAGACGTACTTTTTTTATACTGGATCTACAGCCACCCTTGGGCCCTGGCTTCTGATTTTCACTTTCATGATCATTTAAAGACGGTAGGACTCCTTGGACGAGTGATCAGCTCGACGCAAGGTCTCTACCTAAACACAGGACAACACAAACATAGAATAAACACACATACATGCAATACACCCATGCCTTATGTGGGATTCGAACCCACGATCCCGGCTTCCTTGAGAGTGAAGACAGTTCATGCCTCAGACCGCTCGGCTACCGTGACCGGCACTATGACGTATTGTGTGCGTAGAGATTTCATGAATTTGTGAAAGATTTCTTTCCATCAGGGCATTTGTTTTTACACCTGGAAACACTTAATGTGACTGCTGTTGTTTAAAATTGATATTTGAAAAATTTAATTAGATTGAACTTACCTCAGTACAGCATTTATATCATATCAGTTGGTAGAAGGTGTCTTTTCCAGTAACACTAATAAAGACTAGGGAAATGATCTGTATTAGTACCTTTCACCAGATAGCTGGAAATATATGCACCAGGATATTATAGGATAGCCCTTATCGTGAAGATATATTTTAGATTAACCATTTAAAGCACGGTGATTACTATATATATACCGTTTGTTTTAACGTTAACAAATCTGAATTTTGTTCAAAGAAATATATTTATATGCTTCATATTAGTCTCAGAATAAGCAGCGATTATGTCCATAAATTGCATTGAGCAGTTGGTCTCTACAGTGAGGACGCAATGTGTTTCGTGTGACCTATGAACTGTGTATTTAAATACTAGCGTGGAGAAATTCGTGCTTCAGAGATTTAGAACGTGAATCTGCTGAGGTGCACAGGCACCCGAAACGCTGAGTGCCCTTCCATACCAAGTTATCCAGGAGGATCAGTTTGCCGGATGGAAACAACACGATAGAAACTTTAAAGCGAAGTTACAGGACTTCTTATGAGTAAAATGACCACGTTGGTATTCGGAAGTCGCCGAAAGTTATTTGCAAAGTGTAACACTCTGTTCTGTATTTACCACGTTTCGATCATGGTCAACTGATACAATTGCCAAAATATCTTCACAAACACGTGTATTTTCTTCTCCCTGAAAACGTGAACGTTTCAAGTCTCCACTGTATTGTACTTGCTTAAAGTAATGAATTTTATGTTGAAGATAGATAAGTGTAGGGAAGGGAATGTGTTAATCGACAGTTGAAGAAACTTTAGAGGCAGGTGAACTGTCTGATATTGAAAGTAAAAGAGGCCACAAATTCATGTTACATATTGCTAGTTTACATAGAATTTTATTAATATAGAATACGATTTAATGGTAGGCATACATACTCTCTCGCTAGCTCGGAATTTTTCCTAGTGAAAAGGCAGCATCCGCGTACTGGCATCTAGAGCCCACGAACCCTTTCGTACATCTGCGATAAATAACAGCAGTCACAAATCCGTACATAACAAAATGGCGGTTTACAGATATAGTGAAATGGCCGTAAGTATACTACGCTGAAGTTCCTGAAACAAGGAAATAGTCACTTTACCTTAACCAATGTTTACAGCATTAGACACAACACGAAAACATTTGGTTCCAAGGGGACACTATATTAAAACTGTGAAAATAATTTAATACAAAAAGACAATATGATAGGTTATAATGTTTCTGTTTTAAAATAGTCTGAAACAGAACAAACTCTAATGTTTTTACTAGAAACCTGGCGTAGTTGGTTGAGGCACAATGTTATAAGCCGGAAGGTCGCGGGTTCGATTTCCGATGAGGCCATTGGATTTTTTTTTTCAATTGGCCTAATCCTTCCAGCCGCACTGTGGCCCTGAGTTCGACTCAGCCTCTAACAGAAATGAGTACCAGGAAATTTCGTGGGAGGTAAAGGGCGGCCGGCTCGTACCGCTGACAACATCACCGCTATCTGTGAGCCGATTGTCTAGAAAATGTAGGAGACTCGACGTCTCAAAAGCCTGTGGGCCTTCACGGTTTGTTACAGAGATAGTTTTACCTTTTTACCTTACCATTACCCTGGACTATAGGCGGCTTTATGAATAATTTTACTAAGTCATTATAAAGTTTGGGTTTAATTCTGGTATAGTTCTAGACTTAATCATACAATTTCCTGGAGTCGACTTTTCATTAACAGGTCTGAAGAAGCTCAGATCTTCGTTCCAGAAATGTAGTTATTAAACCAAACGGCTTAGTGATTACTTGGTGAAGTGGAGCCGCTTGGCTGGTCAAGTTATTCTTTTAATGGAAAGGGAACTGCAGTAATTTTAATTTATAATACACGCTCATGAAGACTAATGGTAACTTAAAATGCTAGAAGTATGATGTCTGTATTTCTTGACTAGCTGGAAACAGCCATAGATCATCAGATAACTGGGACCGAAATTTCGAGTCGAATGTTTTACGTGGTTTTCTGTATAGAGGCGTTGCAATAATTGGATCCCATCTTCATAATCCTCCCGCCTGTACAATTTAGAATAGTTCTAAAATAAGGGAAATCAAGACTCGATTTCGGATTTAATGCCAAGAAGAGGTAACTGACTAAATGCATCTCTCTTTCATTGGACCAGTTACGGAATCCGAATACCAGACAACAGAACTACAACAGTCCTGAAAGGGAACGGTACCATCACCACATTTTTTTGTAAAACGTTCCATAAACTAATTCTGCTTTATGTATGATTTGAGGTCCTCACAGCGATAGCTATTGAGAGCACTATCTTCTGGGATATAGCGCCCTGTAGTCCGTTGAAAGTCAACCGACGTATCGGAGGAGTATATCGCCTCCATCTTCAGGGTCGAATAACCCGAGCAAGATACAAGCGTGAAAGCAGGTGGCACTCTGACTATGGCCACAGCATGAGAATGTTTAAAATATGTATCATGCTCTTTTGATTTATTTTATGGCTATATATATTGCTTGCAGTCAAATTTTATGTTAATTGAGTGTTAAGACGCTGAAGAACAATGAGTTCAGATTTATATCGGGATTTGGTTATTTGAAATAGCTTGTGATATTTCCTTTTATTTTTACTTATAAAATAAATGTTGATTTTAGTGACAAATGTTAAAAGAGTCCCTGTTTTCAATTACGTTCTTCTCCCCTTAAGATGTATGAAGGGTATGCGTGTAGCTCCACATATTATCAGCCCTTTAATTAAGACGGATTTAGAATCCTGAGTCTGAGGCCTTATGTGTGACGTTTGTAATTATGGAAGAAAATGTATTTGTAAGAAATAATTAAATTTTGATATTTCTTTAACATTCCTATCGCCGTAAGGTTATGTATTTTCAGGTAATATACATGGGTCATTTCATAAGTAATGCACAGGTTGGCAACACTGCGGATTAGATGATGCAACAACAGTGAGCCTCACGTCAGTTACAGTTCAGGGCTTGAGAAAGAAGCGCATTATTTTGTTTCATTTATAATATACTCTGTTCTTAAATAACGTGAGTTAGAAATGAAGCCTGCACGGTACTCGGATATTGTGACTGTTGAAGATCAAAGGTCGTACATGAAGATCGAAACTTTACGTGGAAAAAACCCGGCAGAAATCCACAGCTCAAATCACAGTCCAACGAGTGGAGAGGTCCATCTTCCCAACGACCAAAGAAATTTCGACGATCTCAATCAAAGGTCAAACAAATGATGATCTTTGCTTATGATCACCAAGGAATCATCATGACAGACAGAGTTCCGTGCGGGAAAAGTGTCATAGCAGTTTATTATCATGACTTTATGCAAAATCTGTGCTGAAAAATGCACAAAAACCGACCTCAGTTGCTCGAGGCTGGGACGATCAGTCTCCATGACAACGCTCGCCCGCACATCGGGAATGTCGTAACAGAAAAGCTGCTCCAATACGGTTGGGAGGCCTTGCCTCATGCTCCCTACAGCCCGGACATGAGTCCACCAGACTTCGACTGATTCCCAAAGTTGAAACAGCCTATGCGAGGCCGTTGTTTTCCCTCTCTGGAAGAGCTTTCTGCTGCAGTACCCGAGCCTTCGACAGATAAACAAAGGTGATGTCCTGGATGGAATAGTAAAGCTTCCCACACGTTGGGACTAGGTCATTGAGAAGCAGGGGGACTATATTGAAGGACTGTAAAGAGATATTAAAAAAATTAACATGGACGTAAACAAAATATTGTGTGCATTATTTCTGAAATGACCTACGTATATCATATATCAAGGGACTGGGGGAGAAATGTGGTATCCACGTGGAGGAACTGAAGAGAAACAAAAGAAATCTGGATGTACGGCGGACATCCTTGAATGGGAGTCGAAATCTGCATTCATTGAGCGTTTGCTATCGTATATTACTGTATTAGAATAATCTTGTGTCTCTTTTTTTCTTTTTCAATAGAGAACTCAGTACACCAGCCCTTCATATCATTTGGGGCACGCGGTAGCGTAGTTGGCTGAGGAACTATGCTACAAGCCGGAAAGTCGTGGGTTCGAGTCCCGATGAGGTGGATTTTTTTTTTCGATTGACCTAATCCTTCCAGCCGCACTATGGCCCTGGGATCGACTCATCCTCTAACAGAAATGAGTACCAGGAATATTCTTTTAATGTTCTTGGGGGTAAAGGCAGCTTAAGGCTGACAACCTTACCGCCATCTCTGAGCCGATTGTCTAGAAAATGTGGGAGCCTCAACATCTCACAACCATTTTGACCTCCACGGCCTGTTACAAGGATACCCTCATAGCCTTTGACTGAGTCGGATTTTCGTAGAAGAAAGCGGTCGGGTTCGTTTAGAAGCTGAAGCTTACTTTGAACATGCGTGTGAAATGTGAGTCCTAATTGTAAAATATTTTGGTCGTAGGAGACGTTTCAGCCTTTATACTTTATATTGATAAACGTAGTTGTTACTTCTAGAAATTAATGTATATTGAGTAATCCCCTCTTTAACACAGAAGTCTCGATGACGGGCCTGTAGGGATTAAGATGTAAGGCAAAATTTACGCAGCAAATAAAGTTTCTAATTACTACTATATGACTCCACTACTTCATTATTACTTTGGCCGTAATTCTTACCTGAATTTAGCTTGGTGATAACGTACGAACATAAACTTGCATGAAATAATAGATATGACTTAAAAATGTCGCTTAATACGTTGACTTTAATACACTGGCAAAAGTGCGGTTTGAAAGAAAATTCAAAAGACTGCTGTATTAAAGCTTTACAACAGAGTAAGCATGCGCCGTAATGAAATTAGTGTGCAGAATACAGAAGCAGCTACTCAGAACAGAACATTGCAGCGCTAGATGAACATCAAGCCATGTTATATATTGCTAACACTAAATTAACCACAGATATAAGTGAAACAATCTCATGTACATTGAATATTTTCCTTTCGCAGTTGACCTACAGAGGAAATAAGAAGGGGCTGGTTAGAAGAACGTGCTATAGAGTTGTTAGGAACTTCAAGGTTATTTTAATCCTATTTATAGAGAGGAGAAACACGTAACTAAATACTGACAGAATATAAACTCTTCACAAACGTGCATAAACAATCGATATTAATTTATAATGCATAAACCTAGGCCTAGATAAAATAAAATGTGTTCCTAGAAGGCTCATGTCCTAGTGCGCCTGAACAGAGCCTCTTCATATTTAAAGTGGCGGATTTTAATCGTACCTGGTATAATTTTTCAGTATTCCACATTGAAGTTGTTTAGTTAATGAGCGAATGGTACACTAAGAATCATGTTAATGAGGGAGGGAGTTCCTACGGGATGGGAAATTGCCCTTTACCAAATTGGAAAATAAATGAGACTGTACAATTTATAATAAGCAGCAGCAAGCTGTATTTTATATAAATAAAAGGAAGTATGTTTTGTACAAAATAAATTATAAATAATTTTATGCAGTGGTTTTACACTTTCTCCCGATTGGCGTTTCAACCTTCTCACAACAAATGTAGGACCTGCCACATATTTTAAAATTATGCCAGTATGATTTACATATAATTATATTAAGATATATTATTAATGTCACATGTAGACCCATTTCTAGGAAACTAGTTGACGAACACGTTTCCTGGGATACGAAAATAAAAGATGTAGATTCTTGGAAACAGACTCGTTGCTGTGGAATCAAGAGGCGTGTCCATGGATACGAGTGATCAACAAACATTTCCTATGATACCGCAACGCTATATAAGCGTTTCACGTATACAGGCAAATTTATGGGATGGTTCTCATTTTACACATATTTCTACGAGGTACACAAAACTACGATGAACGTTTAGTAAGCTACAGTTTAATTTAATGGAAAATAGATTATTATTCTTGTTAGAGGAAATTTTCATATAGCCACATAACAACTTGCTACTGTAGTTCTTACTTTAACAAATATATTATAAATAATTTTGGTCAGTCACAAATAGAAAACAGTAGGAAAATATTTGGAAAGATTTCTAAGAAAAAGAGATAATTGTGAGTCATTAAAACAAATATAATTAAATGTAGAAAAATAAATGCATTTGGTAAATATAACTACACGTTTCTTTCTCTTTGGTAGATTCTGTTTTATATTTTCAAAAATAGTCTTCTTTTTACGTACCTATCGACAAAGCGTGGAGCGAGGACATGTTCTAAGCTGACCGCCGTTGAGTCATGTATCTTGATCTTCCCGTAGAACTCCATCAATCATCATTCCACTGCCTTTACTTTAGAACAAAAGTCCATTCTTTCGATTTCTGTAGACATGGAGGTCATCCTTAGTTCGTTACGCAATCTCCACGGTCGTTTGTTATACAAACAGTTCTCAGTCGCGTTTCTTTCTGAACCTGATCGCGCGCGATCAACGATCGTCGTTCACAAATTTTTTGCATCATCCTAATTTGTTGTGAGTTGGATGGAAGTATAAGTTTTGGTCATTAATAATTAAAAATAAATAAATTATATAAAAGCTAAAGGCTCAACTGGAAATTTGTTTTCATATAAAACAACCAGCAGCAACTGTAAGTTATGAGAGCAACTTTAGGAAAACAAAACAGCGACAAAAACATTTTGCGCCGCGAGTATTTTAATATAATCTTTGGTTTTTGTTCAATTTTCGTCAGATTTTGTATACTTTAGCAATAAAACGAGGATAAAAAGCCTACTACGTTACAGAACTTAGGCCTATACATACTCCCACGGTTGAAGACGTCTTTATTCTCACATCGCTGTCCCTTGTAGCCGTCGGCGCATCTGCAAAACAGAAAATATATGCAGATAAAGGAATATGTCATGTTTCACCTTATGTTATTCAGCTCCCAGTGATATAAACGATCTACGGATTTCGAAAGACTAATGACTGATATGTTTTGTACTAATGTAGACTTACATTCTATTGAAATTCATCCAATCATGTTACATCGCCCCCTCTACCAGAGATTTCTACATATTCTGAAGCACTGAACTAACCCCATGGAGCAGAGTCCTTGAAAATTTGCCAGTAAATAAAAGTTCTCAACTGAATGGTAGGAAACATTGCCCGAATTTAATATTCTCTCAGTTTCCTCACGAAAGAAATTTTGAAGTTATTGTCTTTCTCAGCTTCGTCATTTTCTCACAGGACCTCTTATCTCTCTATAGTTTATGATTTTGTCCTGCATCCTGGTGACTACACATCGACATGTACCTTGTTTTCCGTCTGTTTACATCGAGGCCAACCTCCTTACTACATAAAAAATAATCTTAATTCCACAGTTCCTTTGGAATATATAACGGTCATCATATCTTTGTATATTCTAGAAGAATTGTGTAATTAAAATTGTTTTTATTTCAACATAAGACATCTTCTCCCTTACACCTGTATTAATGTTGGAACAAGAAATCATCCAATGTAAACATGTTTATTACAAAAAAAAATCCAATTGTTTATATGGCCTTCCATCTTTCGGTGTTTGTCTCGTCTGCTCTTTTTCTTCTATCAGTAAATTAGACTTTTCTATAAATAAATGTAAAGCTATGCAGAAAATGGAAGTCATGAATATTAAAGAGAATTTCTACATATATTTATGTGTGAAGTCATATTTGTTGATACAAGAACAAAGAACAGACGACATCTCTTTTTCTAAATAGCCACAACACACGACACTACGCATGCGCCTATCAATACTGATAATATTACACAAATCCAAGCACCACACCACCTCAAGAACCTTGAGTCCAACATATGCACTGGCACTGTACGGATCCAACAGGGCATCCAGGTATGAAACATTTCTAGTATTAGTTATTAATATCCGATAACACCGTATGACAGATGTTAAAGTACCATTCCTCTGCGATACTTGCATACAGTTAACAAGTAGCAATAAAAACATATAAATCATAAGATACACAGTGATTATGAATAATTTTTGTCGGGGTTTCCGTGTCCTATAAACGGAAACCCCGACAATAATATAGAATCACTCTGTACTACTACTTCCACTACTACTACTACTACTACTGCAACAACAACAACAAAATATCTTTACCAATAATATTGTAACAGCCACAATTTAACACCGTTCTGTCGTTAAAACTCTATACCTTATTATACTAAGACCCTTAGCAATTGTGAAGCAAATTCCTTTTACTATCGAGCCCCTGAAGATGGCCGCGAAAGGCCGAAAGATGTAAGACCATACAAATAATTTAATTATGCGCATTTAAATTATTTACACTGGGTGGCTTGTCATATCAAGATCGATGGTTATATTTCCGCTTTCTGTATATGAATTAAATCGCAAATTTCTATTAAATGCAGTATCATGCGTTTTGAAGTCACGAGACGCTGTATTCTGATTTTAGAGTTACTGCCTTCAACGACAGAAACATCTGAGGTGGGATCTCTCTACTGTGGTTGTAAAGTATAAGTAACTTTGTAGTATTTGAGGTTCTCACAGCTGTTATAAAGAGTTCTGTCTTCTGGGCTAGAACGCCGTGTAGTCCGTTGAATGTAAATGGACATTTCGGGGGAACCTCAGTCTCCAGGGTCGAAGAATAAGCCAACCAAGAAACCAACGTGAACCAGGCAGGAGTGACTTTCAACAGACTACACGGCGTTATATGCCCGAAAGTATAAACTGCTCATAAACAACTTTTGTTAAGGTCATTTTTGTGGGAAGTTGAAAATAAGAAGACGAGGCACGGGAAATATTTGTTATATATCAATAAGTGTGTCATTATAACTAGGCACGTGCAATTGGAGACATGTCTGCAGATTTTATGATTTTTTTCTGTTAAAATTACAAAATTACTATTTCTCAAGTCTTTGAGTTTCAGGTTAAGAACAGAAATTACCACTTACGCCTTATCCAATCTAATTTAATTTGCTGAGAGAATTTTATGCCGATCACAGTGGGCGCGCGGCCTGAGGCATGAACCATCTTCGCTCGCTCGAACACTGGAATCGTGGGTTCGAGTGCCACTCGAGGCATGGATGTCTGTGTACGTTTATTTTGTGTTTATGTTGTTCTGTGTATAGGTAGCGGCCTTGCGACGGGCTGATCCCCCGTCCAAGGAGTCCTACCGACTGTGTATGGATTAAGAAACTGAAATAGACAGATAAATAGGTAGGTAGATAGATATATAGATAGATAGACAGATAGATCGAATTTTGTTATATGATCACTTATTGACCCATGTACACAAACAACATGACAGTGAAAGTTAACTTTAAACTTTAGATATTACCTCATCCTGACAGAAAAGATATGAGTAGTGAGAGTAATGAAAAGCAAAATGTATAAAAATCTATATATTTGGTCCGGTCCCGTAATGGGCTCTTGTGAACACGACGATAATAAAATTTCGGGTACCATAAGACGCCGGAAATATCGTGACAAGCTTAGCTATCGTTAGCTTCTCCAGGAAGATTCGCCTTATGTAGTTAGTGTAATGGATTTTGTGTGAACCAAACAACCCCAACTTTTGTTGAAAAGGAGGGGGCGGAAACAAGTTGCCGAGACCTGACGAAGTGTCATAGTAAATAGAACTAATGACAAAGGTCAGATAATGTTGAAGGTCCTGAGATGCAAATAGTATGGATGCAGAGCCTGAGTTGACACAATCAGCCTGCAAAGGCTGTGGAAGAATAGTTTATAGGGCACCGGTGGCCAACCTCCTTCGGGTGACGGGCAGTTAGAGGAGGCGTAGAAGCGCCATATGAATCTACAGAAAAAAAAAATAGCGAATTGAGATACAGGAATTCATCATCATCTACGGTAACCCATGGTTTTGCCAGCAACAGCATTTTATGTATCTGCGGTTTTTATTTATGTATCACAGAACAAATCGACGGCCTCCTCACCAAGACATCCATATTTGTAAGATTTGAGGCTTTCACGGTGGTGACTATGAAGAAAGCAGTCTTCTGGGATTTGGCACCGTGTATATATGGTGTTAACCGACGTTTCGGAGGAACGT
>NW_019738954.1:464470-616362 GCF_002891405.2 Cryptotermes secundus | reverse complement strand
AGCGCTATCGCTAATTCACACTCTGCAGTTCACTACAGCACACTTAAGTCTTCCCAGTCTGCTTTGTATTCGCCTATTGTCTTATAACGGCTTTAACAAGGTCTTCTGCTTCCGTGCTCATGTTCTTATCGGCTGGCGACTGTCCCACAACTGTCGACTCTCAACTCAGCTCACTTCTACTCGACTCCTGTACACTAACACTAACTGAACTCGGTCTGTTGAGTGATATAACCTCAGAGCGGAGCCAACAGAAAACATCGTTCTTCTGTTGAAGTGGGTGACGCGGTATCACGTGTTCCACTGCAGCGGCACTATCCACCTGGTGCCGGACCGCGTGACAACACTGCTTCCTGAAGTTCTCCTATTGTTGCGTGACGTCACCGCGGACGTGTTCCTCTGTTGCGTGTACAATCACTGTTACGCTGATAAGTTGTTTACTATGTTGTAACATAGTAACGGCTCTCTACACGCCACGATATTTATACCTAATGAATCTATAATTCTGCAGGGACACGATTTGATTTGTTTTAGACCTATTGTTGACGGGGTTAGGGATCGGAACCAGGAATGTGGAAGGATGAGATGATAATTAGTAGTTCAGCTACAGGAAGTGGCGATCTTGTTTTATGCGAGCTTCAGGTCGCATTGGCTCTGGGTAGCACCTGGTAAGGTTCCCTTCCCAGGTTACGTGGCGGGTAGGTATGACTCCTTAGCAATAGTAGGTTACCTAAGTGAAGGAAACCCTGAATAAAATCAATGGTCCTCCAAGATAGGGAGGGGGGCGGGGTTCAATCAGCTGGTAACCTGCTCAAGCAAGAAAAGAGTTGCTCGTAATCCTCAAAGATGCTTCTTGTTTGAGGATGGAAAGTGCTAACAAGCAAACCCCTTGCAGGCGATGATGATGACATTTGCCTGGCTCACCTTCTGTTGTTGGTGAGGTGCAGTACGTTGCGGATGCTACCCCAAATTTTGAAGGGAAGGGGATAACCCATATGAACCCTATTGATATTGCTGTGTTTCTTCGGACCTCAGAGTACCTTGAGATGATGATGAAGTCCAGCGACAGTGATAATGGGGAAGAGTCTGTATTGGAAAAAGAAAACGTAATGTCTTTCGACGACCTTAGGAGGAATATACCGATTACTTGCAGTCTTGCCAATCACATTACGCAAATCCATCTCTTTATGGAGCCCTAACCTAACTCCAGGGAATTAATGCGCCCCTGACGTGAAGTGCAGAGGGATCGATCAAAAATGAGGCAACCATCATCAATCCTAGACTTCTTCTTTTTTCGAGAAAAATCTCCAACGATGCTCCCGCAACATCCATCACTAACTTCAGCTCTCCACCAGCTAAGATGCCATTGCATAATTCATTTCCTTTCACCGACAGGATATCGGTGAACCGTAAGAAGATAAGAACAGAGCAAGCACAACCATTAGCGTCGCCTTGGCAAACTTCTTATACTTCAGCTATCAGTAATCAGATGTCTTAAGGGTAAATAGTCAACAGAACTTGCGATTTCATTGTATTAGTTAGTATGTTACGTAGCTCTTTAGTCAATAAACAGACAAGTCAAGTTTTGACGACAGTTAACAGCGGCCATTTTGCACAAACGTCCGGTTTCCTATAAGACTTTGGTCTTGCTAACCACGGTGAATCCAAGAAAGTAACCCTTGCAGTTGGCAAGGAACTCCTATTATCAGAATACGAATAGCTTTAAACTGTGTGTTCTCACATGAATGCATTTTCAGAAATGTTGTGGCACACTCCATCTCACAAAAAAATACTTAACGAGTAATATACAAATCGTCGATTTGGAAAATACTTGTTATTATCGTTAATATTATTACTTGCATTGGAGCCTCTGAATATGACACCCAAACGCAATCTAAGGCTGTGTCCACATTAGCGAGCCGAGGTTCGAGCCGAGCCCAGTCGCGAGCACATAACTCCCCATGCGGCTCGCAGTTATGTTCGCCAACTATGGACGTATTTAATGCTCGCGACTGGGCTCGGCTCGAAGCTCGGCTCGATAATGTGGGGAGACAGCCTAAACATTGAGAGCTACACACTGGACCGAGTTTCGGTTGACAGAGCAAAACTTACCACATGCTTTGGGATTTTCAGCGAGGAATTAAGAAATAGTCATAAGCGTGTTAAAATTCTGGCGGGCACATTTTTGACGATACTGCTGTAGGCCTTATGCCACCTGTCGCCCTCGTGTTAAAGAGGTGGGGACACCGGAGCCTGGCTTACTCTTCAGTTTCTGCCATGACAAACTAGCGACCAGCCACCGGAACCATAGTTCGATAAAAAATACTGACTTTAATTATAAAATTCAGTCTTCTGGGCTATAACACCATGTAGTCCGTTGAAAGTCAAACGACGTTTCGGAGGATTATATCGCCTTCATCTTCAGGGTCGAAAAATAAGCCGAGCAAGAAACTAACATGAAGCAGGCAGCAAGTAAGTTCTGCTTGCTTATTCATCGACCCTTAAGATGGATGGCATGTTCCTCCGAAACGTCGGTTGACCCTCAACGGGCTGCAAGGCGTATATTCCAGAAGACAGAACTCTGCACAACCACCGGTGTGAGAACCTAAAATTTTATTTAAATTAATTAGTTAACGAGCGTTAACGATACTTGAAATATCCAAATGTTGAAGCAAGTATTGTGGCGGGATCACCGTGCTGGGAACTTCTTTTTTTGTGGCCCAGATTCTGCACGTCTGCATAAACTAACGCCATAAGGCAGATTCCTTAGGTGCCTGACTGGTCAAGTAGTACTTCCCCTTTCATGGAATCCAAAGGTCATAACTGTGTATATATTAGCCTAAAATTTGGCCTATTCTGAGCCATACGAAGCCAGTGCACACCCTTATGATATAGTTCTTTACGATATATTTTAATATTAACATACCACCTACGCTTCGATCTCCCAAGAAGTATTTTTCCCTCAGGCTCTCAGATTAAAACAGTATGTGTATTTCTCATCTTGTGTTCATAGTTGATTATTAAATCGTCATTAATTAACCGCTGGTAACATACTTAAAATTAAATGACGAAATCGTGACATTTCCGTGTAAGCAATTCTTTGAGGACAGCGTTGTATTCTTAAGTATTTTATGATTTAGTGTTAGAGGTTTCAACATTGTATAATAGAAAGCTATTTCTGTATCCACAAATGCATTTCGCAGATATACTAAAGATTTTGTGGAAAGAAGAGAAAGCATTGGAGAAACTGTTGGCATTAGAGTCTAAATTCTACTGAAGGAGTCGAATTTGTTTAAGATTTAAAACCAAGTTTGTTTAGCTAGTCTGACAACACGCCGTGGCGCATGTGTTTCTGTTTTTATTCTGGGAATCACAGTCACAAACGTGCGATGGCCAGATTTTTTTATTCTCTGTTGGATTTCCCATCATTCAGCGCAACGTTTCAAAGTGTATAAACCCGTTTTTCGAACATATTTTTCCCTTGAAGTACGAGTATCAATGACGCGCTATTTCATTTTCAGAACATTAAAATATGTCACCAAACCCTTAAGCTTACCCTTTAAGTTGATTCACGCAAACACGTTTGTAGTTTTGTCTGCGTTCATTACGTTCAGCAGAGTATAATTTTGTCTCTTTCCTGCAGGTTTTATGTGTAATAATGCCGTCAAGAAAACCGAGATTAATGGCCGTAGGGATTCATTGCGCTGACCACGCGACATCCTCTATCCGCAAAAGTTGGCACTAACTTCGCCGACAAGCGGCGGTCGCTCGGCCGGTATAGTTTGCTTGCGGACTACAGGTCACGGAGTTTTTTATTTTAATGTGTATGCATTTCTAGTCTCCATATGTGCTACATATCCCACTGATTTCATCACTCTGTAATATTTGGGGAAAATTAAAAAAGTGTATGCCGGTCGCAGTATCCGAGCGGTCTAAGGCATGAACTGTCTTCGCTCGCTCGGAAGCCGTGATCGTGGGTTCGAATCCCCCACAAGGCATGGATGTTTGGTTTGTATATGCGTTTATTCTATGTTTGTGTTGTCCTGTGTTTAGGTAGAGACACTGCAACGAGCTGATCACTCGTCCAAGGAGTCCTACCGTCTGTAAAATGATCAGGAAACTGAGAAATCAGCCCTTTGCTCCAAAGTAGGAGCGAGAGGAGAGAGAAAAAAAGTATGAGGATCCTCATGAAGTAATATAATCATCTTCTTGCTGCATATATTCACAGCATCCTGTTCTTAAACGTCCTCAATCAACGAAGATCACTGATATTTAGAGGTGATGCCGCATAGTCTGTTAGGCCTTTACCGACATTTCGAAGGAATGTGATTCCTCCATTTTGACCATTCAAATCAGCCTATTTCAATCATTGCTATACAGCACCTACGGTTGATACAGCAGTATTAAATTGACTGCTGCACGTTATTTTTTATGACGTCGCACCTCCTGTGAGGAGCAACATGATATTCATGTCGTTCTTTTTACGTGGTACGAGATAATCTGCCTTTTTCATTTCGTCGCGTCATTAATTTTGTTTGGTGCACTGAAAACTTTTCCTTGTCGGCTTTGATGAGTATGGCCCCTAAAGAGAGGCGCTTTCGGCCTGCAGCTCCTCAGTGAAGTGTTTGAATCTCGCCCAAAACATATAGGTTCTTCGCGTTTTTCATCGCTGTCTGGTGAATGTCGGACAGTATTCTCCCAATCCTGTCACTGGAACCTACTCAGTTCCACCTAAAATCTTATACGATGCTACATGACTTTTAGCCTTTGGTCTGGAGCAGTAAAATAAGCGAATAAACAGTGTTCATCACTGACACCATTCTACCCCCCTAACATCACCACATCATTTAGGACAGCCCTCACCACGACTAAAATAAAGATTAAATTAAACGTTCGGTCAACGTCGCTGGTTGAGGGGATGGACATTCTGAGAGCTAGTTCAAGCTATGTACATTCTGGGTTGGTATTATAGTTACGGCTGAGTACGATAGGAGGCACTAGTTGTGGTTGTATGCGTTCTGGGGGCTGGTTAACGCTATGTGTACGTACAATGCTAGATGCTAGTTGAAGCTAATCACATTCTGAGTTGGTAGTTAAGCTAAGTATGAAATGAGGCGCTAGTTGTAGCTGTGTACCTTCTGGGAGCTAGTTGTAGCGGATGTGAACGCTAGATAAGGCCTTGTAGGATTTGTGACCCACTGCGTATTATTCGCACGAAGTTAGAATTCCAAAAAGTATTCCGGTGATAAGACGAAAACGTTTCACGTTTCAAATCTCTTTTAACATACTATGTAGTATATGGTTGGTTCTTCATAAATACATTTTCGTAATCAGTATGTTCTAACTTTTATCGCAGTTTAAATTGCAGGATCATGGCATATAACTTCATGAACATTTACGAAATATGTAAATGATGCTCATCGGCCCAACAAAAGGTTTTAGTCCGTTTTGTGTGTAAAATCGTTTCATTATTTCATGAACACTTCTAAATATTGCAGCTGCTGAGCTATTCTTTTAATTGCTTGCCTTATCGGAATACACATAGCTTCTTCTATTGTTGAGAGCGTAACTTCGGGATTGTTTACGAAGCCGTTGCCTAGCAATGGTTATGTGCATCACAATATAGTAGAAATCTAAGTTGTTTTCAGAACAGGTATGGATACGCTGTGTAAACCGATCTGTTGAATTAAAGCTTTTATAAGGGAGGGGCAGGAACTAAGAACACATTTTGCCCATAAAGCCCTGTTCCCATGCACAAGTTTACATACGCCGAAAACATCCGATTTTTGTTCCAATTTTGGTTCAGATTTGCACGTATAGAATTCAGACAACCCCCTTGTGTCTGTGGTTTTGTTGAATGAACGCTGACATGTCTTTACGAAATGTTCCAAAATAGCAGGCATTTTTTAAGTGTACTCGTTTACTTTTACTTTCGCTGATCGATAGTGACTTCAGATCACGTGTCATTGTAAAGAACTCTGAATATACTCTGCTGGAACTCTGTTTAATAATCTTACATTATTTAGATCGGTATCTTCTGAGATGTAGTACCGTGATGTATTTTTCTTTATTGCTAGTGGGGTGGGACTAAGTCCCTTGTACTGCGGCCACTTCTGGCTTATTGTACCAGCCCCAAATGATAGGTGAGTGTGATTGTGAAGCAATTGGTGAAATGAAGATTGGCAGGGGAAACCGAAGTACTCGGAGAAAACCTGCCCCAGCTCCAGTTTGTCCACCACAAATCCCACTTGACCAGCGACTAACCACTTGAGCTATGGCGCGGCCTTGTGATGTATGTTACACAGGTATAAGATGGTGTCGTCGTTTTCGGCCTCTGATCTCTGTGAAGAGGAACCTCGGAGCGAGTAATTAACTAGAAGTTTGCTGGAATGGATGGTAGCAGGCCTCGTACAGTACACTCCAAATAAAATTGAACATCATCATGATATATAACAGAGGGAAAGTTGATTTAACTACACTACATGTCACTAGAAAATTAACACTGCGCAGAATATTAGTTAATCTTCTTCAGAAATGTCTTTTAGTCCTTTTGCAGTTCTTCCAGCCCTGACAGACTTTCGCTTTCTGACATATGGCACTTGACGCTTGACTGTTATTGCTGCTGTCCATTTTATTATCTTCAATCATGATTCATTCAACAGCGGCTCCTCTTATACCTTCTTGCTCGTAATAAAGACGTTCTAATCTCTTCTCCCACATGCTGACGTGTGTTCTTCCATGCGTCTTGCCCTGTTTCTTCTCTGGCGACACAGTTTGCTCAGCGTTCTCTTTGTCAACGTTGCGTTCGTGTTTGCAGCGAACATCCGCTGACCAGGACACTCGGCGGTGTATCAATCGGGACGGAGGAGAGGAAATGTCAACACAGTAGGTCCTTTTTCTGCTGAAATCTGATAATTTCACTTATTTAATTCCATTAAAGCATACAGTTGAGCTTTCACCATGTTATCAGAAAATCTGATGTGTTTATTTTCTCTCTGTCTCCCACCAGTAGCCAGGCTTCCATTTCGTCGTCCTTTCAGTTCGATGTTGGCGGTTTGTCGGTCTGAATGTAGCGATACGAGGCGTTTTCGGTGACTAGAACGCAGTTTGACGGTAATTTGGTATTAGCATTGTCTCCAATTAGGGGATATAATTTTTACTGCCCATTTCATTGTGATGATCTCCGGTTTTCTGCCTAGATTTATACATATAGAGAAGTGCGTTAGAAATAAAGTCTACTCTTCCTCCAGTATGAACGACTGGAATCACTACGGTCCGCCAAATTCTTCAGTCTGGTATGGCCTCCATGAATGTCTTCGAACATAATTGGGCGTGCATCCGCTTTTATTTGTATGTTGTCTCTCCTCGTCTTCTTCCACCTACATCCAAGGTCCTTAACAATTCTTCTGAGGCTTGAACAGCTTCCATTAAAATCAGTGCTCTCCTCCTAGATTTTTTGTATAAATAATGTAGCGCAGTTGGTATAGTGACTGGCTACGGGCTGGACGACCGAGGGGCTGGAGTTCAAGTCCCGGTAGGGTCAAACATTTTTTGTTCTCAACGTTGTCCAGACTGCCTCTGAGGTCCACCCAGTCTCCTATCTAATAGGTACCGGGGGCATGAAGCTGACCATTCACCTCCAACTAGTGCCGAGGTCAAGAAAACATAGATCTATACATCCTCCTCTCCCCCATACGCCTTCATGGCGTGCACAAGGACAACTTTACCTTATTTACCTTTATGTAACAGTGACTGGAACCGTTCCATCTTGTGCATAGAAATTGTGGATGGTGCGCCTAGCAACACATTTATCAAAGTTGTTTGTTTCAGTTAATCGCTTAGGCACGTGTCTCGTGTCATGTGTTCCAAATAAAATATCTTCTTCAGCGTGCTCCCCTAGCACTTTCAGAATAATTTTGTCCTTTCAGACACTCCGGTAACTTCTGCCACCCTTTTCTGCACTCTTTTATCTAATTTATCTAATTGCGAACGCTTGTTGCTGTTCTTGCCTCCGGCTGTGTAATGTTTTGCAACCTAACTTGAAACGAAGAGGTTGCATCTTGTGAACGCAGCCAAGTCGCAAGGCAGCAATGTTCATGTTAGGCATCCACACTGATTCATTGACACAGGACTGTACTGACTGACCGAAACATGTGGCAAACTTATTTTTTTCCTTCCTTCCTTCCTTCCGTGGTCAGCATGCTGGACTGCCCTATAAAGGTTAGCAGCCAAAACCGGCGATGGCTACTATACCTATCAAACCGCCGTTAGAACTCTAAGTCTCATAGCCTTACATTATTGTTGTAATTTCATCCTTCGAGTAGGACCTCTGGCCTTTGAAAATGCTACATTTGTATTATTATTATTTTGTAAACATTAAAAATCTCTAGACAAATTCAGATATCGGAATTGTTTCCACTGGAAGGACCTGAATATCGTGGCCAGAAAATTTTCCAAATAATTATGACAAATTGGCATGAACTGTGAACTGCGGTACGGCATGAAGCGACCATGTCGACCAGACTTCCATAGGAGACCTGAGCATCTGTGTAACAGAACTCTGGAAGGACTGTCTCTCTCTGCATGCAGAGATCTGTGGTCGAACGGGGCAGCCTCTTGACTCTCTGCCAGGCGGGTGACAGCTCATGTTTACATATCGTTGTTTGCGGTGTTATTGTCGATATCGAAACGATGTATCGAAATATATTAAATCTGTTATAAAGCAGTCCGACCTGTATGCACAAACATAAATACGGACGTATGAAAGTAAGTGCACTGAATTAACGTTATGTTGGGTATGTTGTCAAAGCCTTATACTCAATTCAGGCCTCAAGGTATGGACTGGACAGTCTTGTGTTTCATTTCAAACTGGGTAATCTTGATTTTCGCCGATCATAGTGGCCACACGATCTAAGGCATGAACGATCTTCGGTTGCTCGAACGCTGGGATCGTGTGTTTGAATCCCACTCAAGGCATGGATGTCTGTTTGCGTTTATTCTGTGTTTGTGTTGTTCTATATGTAGGTAGCGGCCTTGCGAGGGCTGATCCCTCGTCCAAGGAATCCTACCAATTGTGTAGAGATTAAGAAACTGAAAAGCGGCCAAGGTCCAACAAAGGACTATAGAGCCATAGACTTGGGCTTTCCCTTTCGCCAGTGTTTCTAGAACTACCCTGGAGCTTGTTCAGACAGCACCACATGATTCCCCATTGTGTAGTCAGTAGATCATTCGCGAAGAAGACTGTCTTATGGGTAGCTGAATGACATCCCAAAAGTCTTCATAGTCACCGCTGTAAAAACCTCTAAGTCGACAATGAACCACTCACGTTTTCTCGACACGTCTTTAAGGTATGATTTGTATAGTAACAGACATAATTTTGACTGAATACATATAGTAATCCAAGGGAAATTAAATTTCCCATCTCGATATACACACGGTAGTATATCAATTTGAAAATTTCCTGCCTATGTTTTAATTATGCTCAAATATACCGACTGACATCCCCAGTGGAACATTTCTTGGTATGTAGCAACTCGGCAACGGTTTCCCAGAAACTTATTAGCCATAAATTCAGCATTAAACCTCGGTGTGGAATACTTACTGACAGACTAGCTCTCCCACGGTCTCGTAATAAAAGCACGTGCCTCCATTCAGGCAGTATGTTTCTACTGGACACGGCACGCCATACAGTGGCCACAGCGTTGTAGCTGTAAACACACAAACAATTCACATAAGTTATGTCTAAAGCTTTCTGACAATGGCTGTAATAATATCTCTGACTTGATTTGGACATTGTCCTTCGTCTTGCGTTCATTTTTAAAGCGTAGAACGACGTTTTGGAAACTTGATGCCGAGCAGAACACGACTTTCTACAACGAGGCTGAAAACATTAGACTGATTTATCAATCATTGGTTACGTTAAATCAATTCCTTCAGCGAAACAGGACAAACAGATCGGTCTCATATACATTGAGCACTTGCTGCCACTGTGGTCACTCGCTGTGTTAAGGGCATATCTCAGAAATTCAGGCTCATTGGGAATAAATACAACAGTGGGACTATTTTCAAAACCAGGTTTACTCATTTTAGTATTTCTGTAAAAACTAGATATTCAGGATACAAGATGTTTTATCTATAACATCACCTGGTGAATATGGCAGGAGTAACATTGGTGAGACGGATAGGCTGGCTTAGAGTGGGTCGCAAAAATACTAGTGTACCATGCTTATTGATTGTAGGAGTAGTGGTTAGGTGATTTATTATTAATGTTGATTCAATTCTTGGGTTGTTACACCGTATGGATGTAGGTGATGTTGCCAAAGTTTCTGATATCTATGCTATCTCGATCTTCACGGTTTACCCCGAAGATGGAGGCAGCATGTACCTTCGAAACATCGCAAATATCGCACATGTCCACACACTGTAACGACCAAACAACAGACCCAGTACCAGTATGATGAAGGTCGCCGTATAAACTGGTATAAGGCCGGGGTTTTACAAATGGAATCAAATAAAGTCTTCTTCTATTCCTGTTGCTCCAACTTGGAGCATAGGACATCCTTGAAATGCTCGTTTCACTTCAGATTCTTAATCTAAGACAGTCGGTAGGACTCCTTGGATGGGGGGCCAACCCGTCTCAAGGCCGCTACCTAACACAGACACAGAATAAACGCAGATATCCATACCTTAAGTGGGATTCGAACCCACAATCCCAGTGTTCGAGCGAGCGAAAGTATGTCATGTCTTAGACCATGCGGCCACTGTGATCGGCAATCCAGTAAAGTAAACCTACTTAAAAATAGAAGTCTAAACGTCTAGTGTGACCAGTCTGATGAACCAACACGAGTGGAATTTTCTTCCTTTGTGTACCGCTTACCATTAAGTCGGTAAGTTAGAGGACAGTTCGGTTTAGCCTGTTTTCTATATTTTTGGTGGTCGTCTGGTGCAATTTCCTCTTTTTTGTATCACGTTGATCTGTTTTCTTGCCTCTTATAGTAGATATTTTTTTTGCCTCTTATAGGAGATAATTTTGCCAGTTGTCTATCCCTGTAGTGAGTCTGGAACGGGGTCCACTCAGCCTCCTGAGGATAATTGAGGAGCTACTTCGAGGAAATGGCGGATCCGGTCTAGAAAACCGAAATTAACGGCCGTGGGGATTCGTTGTGCTGACCACATGACACTTTCTCTTATCTACCGATGACAATGTTTGACGTTAACAGATAACTGTCTGCTACCGCTGTCTTTAAGGCGTTTTATAGTAACCGTATGGTGGATTTTTATTCTTCCTATAGGTGAGTTCAGAATTTCTTTTCTTATAGTTCATTTTTTTTCCTTGGCACTACAGCCCCAGTGGGCCTAGGCCTACCTCCATGAACTTCTCCGTTCACTTCGGTTTTTCTAGATCTTACACATTCGGTAGGATTCCTTGGGCGGGTGATCAGCTCGTCGCAAGGCCTCTACCTGTACACAAACACAGAAAAACGCACACACACAAACTAAACATCCATGCTCTGAGTGGGATTCGAACCCACGATCCCGGTTTCCAAGCGAGCAGAGACAGTACATGCCTTAGACCGCTCGGCTACCGTGACCGGCCGTTCATAATTTTTACTGAAATTTTTTCTTATCTCCCGCTGTTGAATTTTGGTATCAGCGAAGTACATTATCCGCTTAAACAAGGACAGAGAATAGCTCCTTCTCATGGAATACCGAGTATTTATTTTCTTTTATGCATGCTACGAAAACAGACCCAGTTTCCGCAACCTTTTTAAGAAATTCACGGCAATCGTTAATGTTCAAAATAATCGTCGTGCTTTTTATATAAGCGTTTATGTATGTACCTGGAGGTCGAAACATATAGTGGATTTTTAAATCAAAACATTAGGCACCGCAGAGTTAGGCTGATAATCTTATTAATGTGTGTATCTTATTTCATTTTATTTTATGTCACTGGGAATAACACTAGATACTCCACGTGTTTATTAACTTTCTCCACTGACTGTCTATATTGAATATAAAAACTGGCCTAAGTTGGCACCGATGTCAGACTGCCTGCCTGTTTGCTTGCTTGGTTTATTTTGGACACCGCGCAGTTTCAATCGTTCTCCCGCACACCACACACCATCCCCCTACATGACCGCACATCGCGGTGTTACGCGTGCTTTCCTGCTGAACTCTTTGGATGTTAGGGATAACTTTGTGATACTGACATTTCTCCAAATCCAAATCTTCTGGAGGTGAATAATGGACAGACTACCTAGAGTGAGATAAGGCAAAGGTAAAGTTGTCCCTGTGCTTATCTAATTAAGCAATACGCCATGAAGGCGTATGGGGGGTGGATTTATGGATTCGCATTTTCTTGGCCTTCGACACTAGCTGGAGACGAGTGGTCAGCTTCACGCCCCGGCCGCTTTACTCCCGGGGAAAGAGCCCCCTGTACCCATTGGATAGGAGGTTGAGTGGACCCCAGAGCCGGTCTGGACAACGTGGAGAAGAGAAAATTCTTGATCCTATCGGGACTCGAACTCCGACCCTTCGATCGTTCATCCCGTTGCTAGTCGCTATACCGTCTGAGCTATCCCGGCTCCTGGAGTACATAGCAAAAGCTACTTAAAACGGAATTCCAACGAATATGAGTATTTTCTTGGTTTCAGACAGGTTTCTGTTAACTTAATGTACCTCCCTAGAAGTTTAATATTTCACGATACAAATTCAATATTTTCGCATACTTATGTCGCAAATTCACGAGTATTATCCACGCATTGCTGCGTATTAGAAAATATCTGTTTTTTATTTTCCTTCGTCTTCTTGTCCAGTAAAAGAAAAAAAAACAAGTTGTCCTTATGCTTAATTAAGCACCACGTCATGAAGACGTATGGGGGAGTCGAGGTATAGATCCACAATTCTTCACCTCGGCGCTAGATGGAATTGAGTGGTCAGCTTCACGCCCCAAGCGCTTTGCCTCGGGAAGGAGCAACCGGTACCCATTTGATAGGCCCCAGAGCCGGTATGAACGCTGTGAAGTAGAGAAAAGGCTCTTGCCCCTGCTGGGAATCAAACCCAGGTCGTCCTGCCCACAGCTTGTTTCTATACAAATTGAGCTATCCCAGCTCCTCTTCTTATCCAGTAATCCACTAAAGTATTCTGTACGTATACTGCTGACGGCTGAACATAAATCTGTTTGATATAAATTCCTTCTAAAACGCATGTCTCTTATGCACGTCGAAGCAAAATTGTATGAATAAAAAGCAATGTCTAACAGTCTATCAGTACTGAGCCCGTTATGAGTCCAACGGAAAATGTTTAAAAACAACAAAAATACTCAACCTTTATAACTTAGCGGTGTTCTAAAAATACAACTCCTNGCCCGTTATGAGTCCAACGGAAAATGTTTAAAAACAACAAAAATACAACTACAGCTACAATAAGCATATACATTAAGCAGTACTGCTATCTAGAAATATTTCTTTTTGGTAGTTAGTTAGTTAGTTAGTTATTGGGGAGGGTGGGTTTCTCCATGCACTAAGACCAGTATTGGTCCGTTGTTCTCCCCTCTATGATATTCTACCAGTCTCTATAACCTACCGATATTGGTGCGTGCCATCAGTCCCGACCGAGCCAGCGAGTTCGGTCTCTACTGGCTTGGCGGTATCTATAATGCTTCCGCCATCTGTCAGAGGCGTTAGAGACTACTGTTGGGCGGGAAATGTCCTTCAATTTAGCTCAGTGACCTCCTTTGGAGATATGAGGTTCTTTTACGTGCCGTAAAGCTACGACACGGGACCCACGGCTTAAATTCCCTCCCGGAGGACTTGTTCCCTGAATTTTCCGCCCTTAAAAATTCCACGACCTCCGCCGGGTTTGAACCCGCATACCACGAGTCATGAGGTGGGAACGTTACCTCTAGACTAAGGAGGCCGCTTTTCTTTTTGGTAACTATGGGCACTGTAATATTGACTGAGTATACCTTCCCTGGTGTCACCTTCTGAGCCTGCTCGTAACTACTTGCTAACATTCAAAAGAACATATATAATACCTAATTGACGACATAAAATCGTAACCTCACATTACGTTTCACAGTGAATTCTGCAGACCAGAGAATTTTTCCGGCGAAAGTAAATGTCCTTTTAATGAAAGCTGTACATTAATAATGATTTTTAAAATGATTTGAATTATAAATAAAAAAGGTATTAAGTACATATCATATGAGTTGCCCTTCCTCCCCCAAAACCGAGACTGAATGTCAACTACACAACTAATCAGCGATCAGTGTGTCTGTATTTCACGCCTATAGTTACTCGGCTTCTAATGTTGCCATATATTATGTCTTAAAACTATACGTATAGTTTCATAACATGACGAAACATAGCTATGTTTTTTCTGTGATCATAAATACAGACGTTGAAACCAAGTGATTTGCGTCTTTATTACGGACATACTCGAGTCTGAAGAAATTCCTTGGATTAGTTTCATCATTCTGACTTGTCGGTACGTAACCCGCGAGCCCATATCTTGAATACTCGTACAGCATTATGGTTTTGAAGTTCAGATAAGCAGCACGCGATCATGTGACTTTGTTCCAACGAGATTTCATTTCTTTTTGCTTCGCGAGCTGTGTGCTGCAGTATAAATGATGAATTAATTCCCTCCTATTAAGGAACCCGACAGTTCGTGCCGTGTTCACAGTGTCTCGCAGTTGTGCTCTGTATTAAGCTAGTTCAGATTAAGTTTCCTTTTTCAAAATCTGTTCCCGTAGGATCCGTTCAGTAATGCTTTCCCATCCACACATAATTTCGCCACCAAAATACAGCATACCAGCAGCATAAAATTCTTTGAGCTGCTGTCGGAAACAGGCGGTGACTTCCCTTTCTTCAGCTTCATCATCAGAAAAATGTTCAGCCGAAAGATGATGTTTAAGAGGGCCGAATAAATGGAAGTCGCTTGGAGCAAGTTCGGGGCTATACAGAGGATGCTCGAGGACTTCCAACTTGAAATTTCGCAGCGTCTCATTTGTCTTGTTGGCAGTACGGGGACGCGCGTTGTCATGTAAGAGCAACACGCCTTTGGTGAGGAGTCCTGGTCGCTATAGCCCCGATCTTGCTCCAAGTGACTTCCATTTGTTCGGCCCTCTTAAACATCATCTTTCGGCTGAACATTTTCCCGATGATGAACTGTAGAAAGGGAAGTCCCCGCCTGGTTCCGACAGCAGCCCAAAGAACTTTATGCTGCTGGTTCTCAGGGGCTTGTGAAACAATGGGAGAAGTGCCTCAATGTACAGGGAGATTATGTTGAGAAATAAAAGCATTTTTCAAATTAGTACTCTTATTTGTTTAAGTTCTATATTCATTTGTAACTTACCTACGTACTTCAAATTATACAGCATGTGTATTTTATGGTTCCATCCAACTTCTATTAATGACAATTTTCTTCCTGTTGGGGTACTTAGCGAGATACTCCCCAAATGTATTTAGGCCCTTAAGGAGAGTGGTCCTTAAAATTGAGAAAATCTAAACCACAGTGAATGTCAATCCTGCTTTACCAAGTTCAGTGGAAATGTGCCCAGTAGTTCGGTCGCTGTTACTTGCGGACAGACGAACGTGACCAAGCTAATACGTTCTTTTTGATAGCTTGAAAGAGGAACTGTTCACTGAAGCCTGTACGCGATGTGAGCGCACAGGGGACCCCGTGTATACATTTTTGTGCCGAAGTACAATTGTGTACGTGCTCGTGTCTTTAAGAGAGTGTGTGATCTGCACGCAGGTCACAGATTCCAATAGCCACCTCAACTGAGCATTTCACTAGCACTTTCCAGTGCTCGTGGTCAACTTTGGAGCTTTAGAACAAAGATCTGGGCGTCTTAATATAATTTTAGACGGCGACGCCTTATATTTGTGAAATATGGCCGAACCAAAATTTAAATTCTGTTATTTCTGTTACTGGAATATGTTAACTAAATAAATCAGAAAAGATGGAATAGAACATATCATAACATATTTAAAACTATTTGAAAGTCAAAGGAAATTATTAGATTTGCACGATTATCTCTCTCGGCCCTGGTATTTTGGGCCGCAATGCCCACCACCACAGTAAAGTTCTTCTTCTGATGTTATTACAAAGATATTTTATTCCAAGAGACATATTCCTAGATTTGTTTTAATCTTCCTGTCTGTTCCTTTGTCTGTAAGTAGACATTGTCAATGCTAGCTATTTGCCCACTGCATCACTTGTCACTCCTATACTGCTGTAAGATAACTTCACAATGACGAAGTCCCTTATTTCAACAGTCTGATGTAATTTCTCATAACGTTGTGGTCACTACTAATTTGAAGGAACTGTACTGGGGGTCACATCAAGGCCCGCAAATACTGTGCTAGGAGCCACAGTATGATTCAGAGATGGCTGGTGTTGAATAGTAGAGTGCAGGACCAAGTCGGAAAGGAGTCTTAGAGGCTCTGGTTTATTTTGCTACAGTCTTGGTTGCCTTGATAACTGTTTAGTTAAGCTTCTACATTGGACCCACGACCCCAGTCCTGCATTCTCTCTGTTAACTAGCTCACAACACCGTACGTGCTTACTCTAACACCGCCCGCAGTCTGCGTTTTCCTCACGGGACTGGCTTCATTGTAACGAAGTATACAGGAAATATTGCGATCGTAACAGAGCCCGTCTCGAGAAAGTAATAATAATTACGTTTTAGATAACTCTGAATCCGAAAAGAAACGTGTCTCTTTAATTCTGAAGAAGTTAGATCAGTTTAAATTCGGGGGAATGTCTGCTAACATTCAGCTGGTAATCTTTCATCTGCTAACTGAAATATCTGAACAGTAAAATATACAAAATTTCAATTGTACCTCTTATAAGTCTGTGTGGATGTGCAGCTTGGTATCTCACTTTAAAGGAAAGATCATAGGTTGAAGATTCTCAGCGTTCTGAAGACGATGTTTGTACCTGTTAGAGATGAAGTAGCAGGAGACTAGATAAAAAAAAAACAAAGTCTCTGGTTTTAGTCCGCAGGCGAACTATACCGACCGAGCGACCGGCGCTTGACGGCGAAGTTAGTGCCATCTTTATCGGATAGAGGGTGTAGCGTGGTCAGCTTAACGAATCCCCAATGCCGTTAATTTCGGATTTCTAGGAGAATATATACAATTACAAAAACGGGGCGTCTTGTTACCTTGGCAACTCGAGTCAGAAGTCCGTCTCTCATGCCATCCCATACCTACGCTACAGTTTTCCGCGTATTAAACAAGTAAATCGGACAAAGTAAAATGAGATATTCGTTCTGTGTTTCTTTGTATAAAGTTAAAATCAGTACACAATTGGGACGTCGCGTCTTGTATGCCCGCCTTACAGAAAAAGAATTGGGTTAAGTCTGGTATTGCCAGACCTCAGTAATAGCTATTCAGTGAATCTTGCTTTGGTTTGATTGATCATACTTGAACTTTACACAAAGAACTAGAATTTAATATATTTTAAAAATGTAGCTTATTATACAAAATGTTTTTCTTTATAAAACAAAAAATAAAGCTTATTAAGATTTGCAGATATTATGGATGGTATTGTACCGTTGTAAGATGGATACTTAAAGAAACACACGGCAGAATATCTTCTCAGCATTACAGACATATTTGTATCGCATCTAACGTGACGTAATTAACTAGTAGCATCCGTTTTTGTTGCTGGAAAATTGCATAGATACTTTGCGTAGTTACTTTAACGCAACCCATTTAAAGGTTCTTTCTTTCATTCCTCTCGCTCCAACTTTGGAGCATAGGGCTGATTTCTCAGTTTCACTGATCTTTTTACAGACGGTAAGACCCCTTGGACGGGTGATCAGCTTGTCGCAAGGTCTCTACCTAAACACAGGACAACACAAACACAGAATAAACGCATACACACACCAAACATCCATGCCTTTTGTGGGATTCGAACCCACGATAACGGCTTCCGAGCGAGCGAAGACAGTCCATGCCTTAGACCGCTCGGCTACCGTGACCGGCATTTTGAAGATTAAGAGGACATAATCCACAAACTTAGCTTCCAGCAATTCATGTTTCCTTCCAGGAATGTGACGCCACGTGGCTACCATCACGACAAATGAGAGTACAAACCTCCCCAAATCTGTCAAATTGAAGTTAAAAACTTGTATCGTGTATCTAGAAGACACAGAAATATATGAATCTGCACAGCAGCAGCAGTGTGATCTTTACTACATCCTGGAAGCAGAACACTGCTTTCCACTTATGGAAGTCAGTCAGCTCAGCCACAAATCTAGGTCTTGTTTCTTGTACGCAGTATCTATCTGTGGAGGGCAACATGGAGATTGCGATGTACTCGTAGTCAGAACAGGACGAGGATGAAACGCAGGTTGGGGAAATAGGCGCAGGAGTAAAACGAGACAGAGACAAACGTAACTAGGTACGGTGAACGATGGATGAGAATGAGGACATGGGGAATAAGGAGTATAAATTGGAGCAGGAAGAGATGAAATATTAAGAAAAATAGGACAGAAGAAAGAACATAAGCAGTAGAATAATAAGAATAAGGATGAAGGAGCATAGAAGCAGTACGATGAGCATGAAGAGCGGGGTAGTAGGAACAAAAATAACAGGAGAACAATGGAAATTGACGAAATAATAGGAGAAAGAGAAGAATGACGATCACATTGGCCGCGCGGTCAAAGGCATGAATCGTCTTCGTCCACTTGAAAGTTGGAATCTTGGGTCCGAATCCCACTCTAGGCAAGGATGTCTGTATGAGTTTATTCTGCGTCTGTGTTGCTCTACGTATATATATAGCGGCTGTGCGACCGGCTGATCCCTCGTCCAAGGAGCCCTACTGACTGTATACGATTAAGAAACGGGGAATAAAGCGGGCACGGTCCAAAAGCCATAGAAAGAGAAGAAAGAAAGACGATACAAATAATGAACATTGGGAGCAGAGAAAGAAAAAGGATGAATTAATAGCTGGAAGAGAAAAAAAGAGGTAAATATGATGGGTATAAAGAGTGGGGTGGAAGAGTAATAAAAAATAAAACTCCGTGATTTTAGTCCGCAAGCGAACTATACCGACCGAGCGACCGCCGCTTGTCGGCGAAGTTTTAGTGACAACTTTTTGCGGATAGAGGGTGTCGCGTGGTCAGCGCAACGAATCCCCACGGCCGTTAATTTCGGTTTTCTAGACCGGAGCCGCTATTTCCTTGAAATAGCTCCCCAGTTATCATCACGAGGCTGAGTGGACCCCGTTTCTGACCAACTACTACTTCTCCGAAAAAATCTGGTAGCGCCGGGAATCGAACCTGGACTTCTGGATCTGTAGCCAGGAACGCTGACCACTAGACCACAGAGGCGGTCGAGAGAAGAGTAATATGGAAACTAAAATGGAACTGAGAAAGAATAGGGTTAGGATAACAGCGAATAAACATAAGTAATAGAATAGGGAAAATAATAACCGTAGATAGAGAGAAGAACGGGGGAATGGCAGTAAAGAGTGGATCGAAAGAATTTCTCCTCCCTGTCGACTCCTTGTCGCATTGGTCTCCTTTCCAAGAGAACTGAGAGAAAAAAAATATTTATATGAAAAGGAACAGAAAAGGGAAAATGAGGTGGGATATCTTTTTCTCTGTAGTTTTGGTCACATAATTAATATCCTGCAACATAGGCTGATGAAGAGGATGAGTAAGAAAGGATGCGACCACAATTCCATCGTTTTGCTGCGAGGACTTGGGGTGACGGGCTGGATAATGGTGGCTCGGAACTCGTGGACTGCGACGCCCGTCTATATGGCGACTCCTCGAGGTGGATATTGAATATTGATGATGGTACTATTGAGGATCTGTCATCTGTTGCATACAGTCTGTAGAAGGCTGTACTGACGTGGGAGGGGCCACACAATGGCGGCGGTCTGCCTGGAGCGTCTCTCGTCACACACGCACAGAGCAGCGTCGCGACGACGTTCCTCAACATGTCTCATTTATCTTCGAATCTCCACGCATTTTATTCTGTAGACATGCTACGAGCTGCCTTATATATGCATTGATATCTGCTTGACCCACAGCTCGGGCCAGTGAACGGGTCAATGCACCAGATGCCCGATCTAAGTACCAAATTTATATAGTGACCCACTCACTCATGGAGCCGAGACCTTCTTGAGAAGCTGCCAGTTGTGCAGCTACTCAACAACTTCCCAGCATTACCGTGTTCACAAGAGCCCTCTACTGGTACCTATCCTGGGCCAGATCAATCCAATCCTTACCATACCAGCCTATCTCTCTAAGATCCATTTTAATATTGTTCGCCCACCTACGTCTGGATCTTTCCAGTGGTCTTCTTCCTTCTGGCTTTCCCACAAAAGCCCTATATGCATTCCTCCTCTTCCCCATTCGTGCTACATGCCCAGTCCATCTGATCCTCTTTGACTAGATCATTCTAATTATACGTGGATAAGAGTACAAGTGCCGGTCACGGTAGCCGAGCGGTCTAAGGCATGTACTGTCTTCGCTCGCTTGGAAACCGGGATCGTGGGTTCGAATCCCACTCAGGGCATGGATGTTTAGTTTGTGTGTGTGCGTTTTTCTGTGTTTGTCTACAGGTAGAGGCCTTGCGACGAGCTGATTACTCGCCCAAGGAGTCCTACCGAATGTCTAAGATCTAGAAAAACCGAAGTGAACGGAGAAGTTCATGGAGGTAGGCCCCACTGGGGCTGTAATGCCAAGGGGGGGGGGAAAGAGGACAAGTTCTGAAGCTCCTCATTATGCAGTTTTCTTCACCCTCCTGTCACTTCATCTCTTCGGTCCAAATATTCTCCTCAGCACCCTGTTCTCAAACACCCTGAGTCTATGTTCCTCCCTTGAAGTTAGAGACCAGGTTTCACACCCATACAGAACCACAGGCATAATTATAGTTTCGTATATCCTCATTTTTATGTTTTTATACAGCAGACGAGAAGACAAAAGGTTCTGAACTGAATGGTAGCAAGCATTACCCGAATTCAGTCTCCTCTTAATTTCCTCCTCAATCATGTTTTGATTTGTTGTCGTCGTTCCCAAATATCTGAGCTGTACCACATTTTCAAAATTTACGAAGAATTGCAAGAAGCCTCGAACCTGGCCGGATTCATTTGTACAGTGACCAGGACAGGTCTTGTCAACCGTCGCTGTGCATAATTGAAGAGAGACCAACGCATTCATAAAGGGTTAATCAGCGAAAATTTACGCCGCACGCAGAATAATGTTTTAAATTTCATGCCTTTATTTTTCTCTCTTTATTTCCCTGTTGCGTATAAATTGACTAATGCTGTAATTTACTGTGAGATTTACGCCCACAGTTCCTATAAGAATATAATGAGAAACGTGAAGGGGGACAGAGAGATGGTTGTCGCCATGTACTCGTGTTCTCGACCCAATTTTTCGCGTGTTATACGCCATCAATCTGTGATTTCATTATGGCGCCTTCGTCACACTGTTTTACTTATAAGTACCTAGCTAAGAGATGGAAAGCCCTTGAATGCTTCTGTTGTTCATTTTAATGAATTTTTGGATGAAAAACAAAAGGGATTGTGATGGTCCAAAAATAAATACAAGTTTAGTACAACAATTTTATGTCCTGTGACAGGACCATTAAATTATTTTTTTATAATTGGAATCCATGAAATGCTACTCCATATGTACTGACAGACTTATGTTCAGTACTTTATGAACTCAGTATCGGAGTATGAACATTCTTATTCTATATTTCAACATAAATAAATACATCAATTACATAAATAAATAAGTAAAAAAACAAGTAAAGCAAAGCTATCCCTGTACCAGGCCGTGAAGGCCCATAGGGTTGTGAGACGTTGAGGATCCCACACTATCTAGACAATCGGCTCAAAATGGCGGTAAGGTTGTCAGCCTTACGCGCCGGCCGCGCTTTACTCCCCAGGAAAATTATTTAATTAATTCCTGGTACTCATTTCTGTTAGAGGCTAAGTCGATCTCAGGGCTATAGTGCGGCTGGAAGGATTAGGTCATTTGAAGAAGATTCCAATGACCGCATCGGGACTTGAACCCGCGACCTTCCGGCTTGTAGCATAGTACCTCAACCAACGACGCTACCCTGTGCCCCCCAATAAATAAATAAGAGATTTTGATTACAGCGTTTAAGATTGAAATAAACTTAAAATACTGATAAAAATATTTCAGAACTTAAGTTATGAGACAATTCTTGAATATGCAGGCCCTTTTATGGCTTTACAGACTTCAAGCAGTCTGCTGAACAGAAATTTTTGTGTTATAAGATACATATATAGATTACGTACATACCACAGAAGCTCAAATGCTTCGGTACGATTCCGTGTTGAGGTTTCCATTTGAAAGTAGAAAATTTTCAAGAGTGTGATACGCAAAAAAATGTATATTTTTCGAGGGTTGAATGTTTAGAACGTAATTTTTCTTTCGAGGTAACATCAGTTGGACCTCTGCCTCTGACAGTGGATAGTGCCTGAGAAAATTGAAGGGCATTCTTATTTGGAATGAATATTCTCAGTAAGAATGACCAAAAATAGACTTACTGTTTTCTGGTCTTGTATCGGAGACTACAGTGACCCTCGCAGTCATGTTAGCGTCCGCTCCAATGACGCTCTTTGCTTCACATCGGTACACACCCGCGTCCTCGGGCCTCACCTTTGGAATCACAAGTGTGGACCGCCTCCTGCGAAACAACATTATCCCTCATTATTAATTCAGTCGTGGCTCAAAATCTTCTGTAAATTATATCTGATGTTTCTTGAAGAAACTTCCTTTTATAGCTAGGTAATACTTTGTAGTCACTGTGCTTCGTTTTCGCAAGGTAAACCCTACCGCGCTGCAATCTAGGCTCGGATGCAGGCTATTTCTAATATCCATATTAATAATATATTCACAACTAGGCCTCCGTTTATTAAGTTATCTCGTCCCATGAGGCGTTTCAACACAATGCCTCGTGCATGCTTGCATGATTTTAGAGCCTTCCCAGTCAAAAAAGATTATCCTAAGAATGGGGCGTGCTGTAGCGTAGTTGGCTGAGGCACTATGCTACAGGCAGGAACGCCGCGGGTTCGATTCCCGATGTCACTGGATTTTTTCAACTGACCTAATCCTTCCAACCACACTATGGCCCTTAGGTCGACTCAGCTACAAACAGAAATGAGTGCCAGGAATCTTCCTGAGAGGTAAAGAGCTGTCAGCGCGTAAGGCTGACAACCTCACCGCCATCTATGATGCGATTGTCTAGAAAATGTGGGATCCTCTATGTCTCTCAACCCAATGGGCCTCCACGATTTGTTACAGGGATAGCTTTACCTTTCTTTACTCTTAGAATATTACGCGAAGAGTACAAATTATGCATCTGTTATGTAATTTTCTCCCTTACACTATAATTCGTTCCTTCCCTTGAACAAATATACTTTGTTCTAGAACATATTCATTGTCTGTTCTTCCCTCAGATTTGAGAGACTAGGTTTCACACCCAGCACAGAATTCTGTATGTCTATATTTTATACTGATATTTGGAAAAATAATATTAGACGAGAGCATAAGCCGTGCTGAATTGAACTGTTGAATGTGTTTACCGAACTTGAGCAAGAAATTACATCTTTAGAATATTGTCAATCAGCAATGACAGTATTGGAACATCAAACATTGGTGTTTCAGAGGAATTAACTGTATTCATTGACCCACAGTATTACAAATGTTAATACTAGATTACAGAGTATACCTTTAATACAGTGAACTGAACATTCATACCAAAGTAATATCAACATTTATGTAATAATATGACGATGTGCAATTTACAGTGTGCATTTCCCATTACTTAAGTTATAAAACAGCGTGGAAGTGGTTGGAGAACGTTAAGTATGCCTTCATCGCAAAAGACTAGTTGTCCGATATTTCATTGTTCAAAATGGAAGGCGGTGCCTTTACATTTGCGTCTTGTGCTTCCCTGCTGTGACAGCAAAATATATACAGGTACAGTGTAACTTCTGCAAGAAAACCACCGAACGTTTAGCCCATAAGTTGTCTTTTACAGGGGCGGCTTCGAGTAGGGGGTGGATGGGTGAGAATTGGGTAGTACAGTAAACACCGTACATGTGTCTTGCGCAACAACCTATTGCACGAGTGTATTGCCCTTAATATTACTTTACTTGACTAGCAGATACAATAGGCAACTTCAGTGAAGTGCTTATAATTAAATAAAAACATACATAGGCATGTACATGTGTATTATATACATTATTCCATTGGTCTGTTGGCTTTAAATCATGTCTAATGAAACTTGGTATACAGTTTTAATTTGTTTTTTACAGCTGCGTTCTCAACTTTATCCTCAATTACTTTTATAATGTATAAAAGTCGAGTTCGTACCTTACAGGAAACACATTACGTCTCCGCTACAAAAACCAGCCGGTTAATGCTGTTTAGGGAAATAGTCTCTGTTTATTATGAGAACAGTACGGACCACACAAGTACACTCTGTGGGCAGAGTGCAGAGTTTAGTATGTTAAAGCAGGTGACACATGTAGGATCCACTGGGATTTGAAGGGTTAACACAGAATGGCGGGAGATGGGTGGTTTCAGGTGTGTTGCTCTTCACAGCATTGGCGAGTGCAGAGGCCAGGGATGGGAAGTCCCGTTGAGATGGTCGGCATAGGCACTGGGCGGGTTTATGGATGATTTCTGAATAGTGGGTTGCACTACACTAAGACGGCCTAAAACGCAATCCATGTCACACAAATGTAGTCTTTCTGGGAAGTCTCGTTATATTAATTTAGAATCATGTTGATGTAACGAGATGTACGAGTATGAATCCTGGTTGACCAGTCTCCCTGCCTAAATAGACACTCTTGTTTCCACATATTGGTAGGTTTTAGCATAGTGGAAATGTGAGTTCGGACTAGCCCGCAATGTGCGAGCTTAAATGTTGCGTTTACTTACCACAGAAAATGAAACCATTACATATTAACCATGGCCAAAAATAATGGCTAAGCCGGAAGATAATCTTCACATGCCATCTCCGATATTTATTAAGTTAATGGAAAACAATGAATGGACATTTCTACAGATAATTCAGAATCTTTGGTCTTTTGAGTTAGTAAACGAGTCAGAAACAAAACTGTGATCAGCTTTATGAATAACACAGGCTCAATTATCATTTGCTTTGGAGCCTAATGGTTTTGAGACGTAAAACAAATGGATTAAAAGGTACCAACTTCCTTAAAAAATTGTGGGATAAGGGGATAATATTTCTGAGCAATGTAAACAATGAAAGCTATAAAAAACATTACTTTAATATTCATGTTCTCTCGATCATAAAACGGGCTGAGATATTACGAAAGAAAGTAAACAGATTTGAGGCTTTCACGGCTGTGACTATGAAGAAAGCAGTCTTCTGGGATTTGGCACCGTGTATATGTGGTGTTAACCGACGTTTCGGAGGAACGTATCGCCTCCACCTTCAGGGTAGAAAAAAAAATATATAAGAAATCTTCTACCCTTAAGATGGAGGCGATACGTTCCTCCGAAACGTCGGTTAACACCACATATACACCGTGCCAAATCCCAGAAGACTGCTTTCTTCAAAGTAAACAGAGTTCGTCAGAATTGTCAGTGGCTTGGTCATGTAATGAAACACCGGCCAACTGCAAGAGGGGCCCGCGGCACAGCTCAAGCGGTTAGTCACTGGCTTCCCACCGCGGCGGCCCGGGTTCGGTCAAGTGGGATTTGTGGTGGACAAAGTGGCGCTGGGGCAGGTTTTCTCCGAGTAGTTCGGTTTCCACTGCCAATCTTCATTCCACCAATTGCTCCACAATCACCCTCACCTATCATCTGGGGCCGGTACATTAGCCCAGAAGTGGCCGCAATACAAGGGACTCAGTCCCACCCCACTAGCAATAAAAAAAACTGCAAGAGGGAACCAAGGACGATCGATGACGTCATTACTGGCCTAAACGATTCACGAAGTGGCATAATCACTTTATTTTAGATAATGATGCAGATTATCATATTTTAAAGGTGTTCATGCATTTTCTGTATGGAAATCGTTCAAGAGTTTAAAGGTTGAAAGCTTTAACAGTGCGAGTTTCTCCGTTTTAACAAAGAATTCATGTTACGGTTATGCATGAAAGAAACCATAACTGAGAAAAGGTCCGAACATAACCATGTAACGTTGTTTTTATTTTTAAATCTCATGGTTTGATATACATCCGTATAGGACAAGATAGGACAACCTACCAATTACAAACGTGCGATCCGCCATTTCGGTGCACGCGAACTTGACAGGTTTTAAAAATAATATTAGTACTTAAGTAAGAGTTAGATCCTTTGTCTGTACTGACGCGAAACAGCTATATGGGCCAGAATGTATGAAGGAGGTCTTTATCTTGGCGTTGACAAATATAAAGTAGGTCTGGTGATATGGCAAATGAATTTCACAAAACTATGCATCATTATATCGAACTCACCAGTACATTAACTTACCGATAGAAGAATCTGAATCTTGATTCGTCAAGCCAGGGAACTCACTAAGGCAAATACCACATGGAACTCACCAGGAACTCAACCTAGAAAGGAAGAGAGAAAACTCACCAGGATATGGAACTCAAGCTAAGTCACCCATCAGAGCAGGAACTTTTTCTTACAGGCAAGGAACTCACCAAGGTGAGTGAAATGGGCAGAACTTACCCCAGCAAAGGACAAGGAACTCATTAAAGTTAAATTTATGAAAGAGAATGTTGATGTTAATAAGTAATGATGTCGCTTCCTTGTCCATACTTTCTGATCGCGTTTTCAGAAGTTTCAGAGTTCCTTGTCATATTCTGAACAATTTATCTTGGTGAATTCCATGTTGCAGCGATCCTTGTATCTGAGAGTTGCCGTAGGGTGAATTCTTTAACCTGGTGAGGTTTCTTTTTGAAGGCCATTCGCCTAGGACATCCCTTGGGGCTGAAGTTAAATCTCTGTATGGTGAGTTCCCTGTCTGAGGATCGTCTCACACAATGTGATAACTTGATCAAATTAAGACCTGTTGCATAAACAGCATGTATTTCCCGTATCATGTATGACTGTATTCACCAATACAAAACTACCGTGTCGGACTTTGTCTGTTGCCCTAGTTATATTTTTAATTATATGTTTCGAAGCTGGTTCTGCTTCCGTCATCAGGCTAGTTATGTTTAACGGGCTCGATTGAGTGGGATCCTTTCCTCTCTTTACACCTGACGACGGAAGAACTAGCTTCCGAAACGTTTTATAATTTAAATACCATAGCTAAGGCAGCATAATATTATAATTTTAACTGTCGCAAGCCTTTTTAGGATTGTACTCGTATTCGCTGTCTCAAATGAAACCGTTGTCTTTATTAGCCTACTGTAATAGACGCTGCCTAAATGAGTACAGGTGAAGGTAAAGGTAAAATCATTCCTCTGCTTAATTAATTAAGAACCACGTCATGGACGCCTATGTGGAAGTGGAGGTACAGGTCCACTCTTCTTAACCTAAACACCAGAAGAGAGTGAATGGTGAGCTTCATGCCTCTGCTGCTTTACTCCGGGGAAACATCCGCCGGTACCCATTGTCTAGGAGGCTTGGCGGACCCTAGAGCCGGTCTGGACATTAATGTTTTTATGGATGTTACCTTCTGGGAACATTGTACTTTTTAACAGTAACATTTTTTCATGTGGTAAAGTTTACTACGCCGGTCACGATAGCCGAGCGTTCTAAGGCATGTACTGTCTTCACTCGCTTGGAAACCGGGATCGTGGGTTCGAATCCCGCTCAGGGCATGTATATTTAGTTTGTGTGTGTGCGTTTTTCTGTGCTTGTTTACACGTAGAGGCCTTGCGACGAGCTGATCACCCGTCCAAGGAGTCCTACCGAATGTGTAAGATCTAGAAAAACCGAAAGTGAACAGAGAAGTTCATGGAGGTAGGCCTAGGCCCACTGGGGCTGTAGTGCCAAGGGGAGGAAAAAAGTTTACTACTCTAACTCCATTATCATTGCTAATTTCATGCAAACTCTCATTCCCAATCGTTGGTTTGAAAATGTCTTCCCTCCATTCTTCGGCATTGAAACCTCCTAATAAAATTTTCATGTGGCATTTAGGAAATTTATCAAGTACAATTCTTCGTAGAACCTGTCCCTTATATAATCAACTTTATCTTCTGTTGAGGCATGAACATTCATAACGATTATATCACACAGCGACCTCTTAGTATTATGTATGACATCCTATCACTTACTAATTCTACTCTCTTAACTGCTAATATGATTCTCTTCTATAGTGATCTGTACGGTGTGAAAATTAGCCATAGTCTTGTAGTTGCTTGTAGTTAGGAACTGTAAGTCGTCAGTAAACCCAATCTGCAATCGAAAACCCCGTCTGTAGTCACTCATACACGTGACAATACATTTTGTACTGGGCAGTTGTGAAGCTTAATGGACTACTGAACATCGCGCCAGTGTGGGGAGATGAAACAAATAGTGCACAAAAAAAACATGTTTCAAGATGACTTGTGTTGCTTTTGGATTGATTATATCTGGCACGCAATAGATGCAGCCTGCTTCTATTTGTAACATGTCCCAGTTCAGTTCCGTTCAGTGTATTGGGGTGGTTACATCTTCGCTAGGCACCGCCTGGGTTCCATAAGCTGAGAATGAAAAGCAATGTTCATAATTCTAGGATGCGTCTGAAAGCTTTTTTTTACACTGTTTTCAGAATTTACTAATTCTTATCTGAAAAATAAGATGGTTCATTCAAACCAGTTAAACGACAGGTCTACGATTTACTTTTTTTTCCCGACTTGATCATGTGGAACAAACTTCCCTTACTGATGTCTAATTAAATGCGTCTATCGAAAAGATGAACGATTTGTTGACCTTAACTTACTCATGGAGCTGAGCCCTTCTTGAGGAACCGACAATTCTGCAGCTACTCGACAATTTCCCAGCATTTTATGTTACCCGAAGGTTCATTACCGTGTTCACAAGAGCCCTCCAGTGGTCCTTATCCCGAGCCAGATCAATCCAATCCATACAATCCCATCCGATCTCTCTAAGATCAATTTTAATATTGTCCACCCACCTACGCCTTGGTCTTCCGAGTGGTCTCTTTCCTTCTGGCTTTCCCACCAATATCCTATATGTATTCCTCTTCTCCCCCATTCGTGCTACATGCCATGCCCATCTTATCCTCCTTGATTTGATCATTCTAATTATCAGGGCCCGGATTTTGATGACATGTCATCTTTTTTCCTTGTATCATATTCGATGCCCGTAAATATGTATATCCCGGAGATGGGCTGCTGGTTACAGAAGTGTAATTTTTATAGGTAATTCTTTGGTCATTTTTCGTCATTTGTAAGCTGTTATGTTATTTCTTTCGGGTTTGGAGTGCTTACTGAGCTACTGAATGTAATAGCAGAACAAAGAATTCTTGAACGTTCCCTGACTTCTGTTTAATTATGTGGAATACTGTAAGACTTATTGTAAGGGTGTATTTAGGTAGTTACGCTTGTGGTGCGTTCAGAAATGCATGAAGTCTTCATTTAAAGTGTTCGTTATTTTTGTCGAATTTTAACCCAGGTCAGGTCAAGTGGGCTTTATGGCGGACGAAGTGGCACTGCGGCGGATTTTCCTCAGTACTTCTATTTCCCATGCCAGTTATTTTGCCATCAGCTGCTCCACGTTCATCAAATTTTTATATGCTAAGAAAAATGTCTCATCTCCTCAGAGCTGGAACTGATGTGTGAGTAGGTGATTAAAGACATATGGCTTGCCCTCCCTGAACGTTAAACGCTAATTTTTCGTGGCATGGAAATGGTTAATTTTCCTATCATCGACGCCACAGTCTCGATACTGACGTCTTTAACTGACTTGAAAAATAACCGTATTTGTAAGGTATTGACAAATATTACTAGAACTCCTCAATATCAAAATGAAAGCCCGTTCAGCTGTTATCGAGTTGTTACATGCTATAGACGGACAGACTGAGGGAACTTAATGTCCACTCTACAGGAATCCGAATTCGCACTAGAATTTTGACGTCTGTTACAACATATATGCGACACGTCGTCCGGCCAAGATAGTCGCTCTAACAGCTTCAAACAGAAATGAGTACCAGGAATCTTCCTGGTGGTAAAGAGTGTCCGGCGCGCAAGGCTGACAACCTCACCGTCATCTGTGGGCCTCCACGGCCTGTTCCAGAGATAGCTTTAGCAAACAGCAACACAAGCAGGGAACTTCACAAGGAGGCGGTTATTCAGTATATAAATTTGGTGAGTAAGGCTTAACAAATGTAAATACAGCGTTGTGGAAAAGAAAAGGAACACGCCTATATTTATACACGATGTCCCGGGAGGAAAGGTCAGTATTCTGAGAGTCATAATATCGACAATTCTAAGCAAACAGTGTTTATGTACATATTTCCTATTCCGAACGGTTTCTGAGGTAGAGCTCTTTCACTGTACAGTTCCAGAATTGTTGAAAAGAAATAGATATTACATGCTGTTTCTAATACCGGTATTTATTGTTCAAGTGGAATAGTTGGTAAAATTTATCTAATATAATCTGTTTTCTGGCATGTACTGTCTTCGCTCGCTTGGAAACCGGGATGGTGGGTTCGAATCCCACTCAGGGCATGGATGTTTGTGTGCGTTTTTCTGTGTTTGTGAACAGGTAGAGGCCTTGCGACTAGTTGATCACCCGCCCAAGGAGTCCTACCGAATGTGTAAGATCTAGAAAACCCGAAGTGAACGGAGAAGTTCATGGAGGTAGGCCTAGGCTCACTGGGGCTTTAGTGTCAAGGAAAATAAATCCGTTTTCTAAAATTCCACCGTAAACATCAGTGTACTTTGCAACTCGTGTGAGGACAACATATCAGCATATTCGGTAATTGTGAAGTGTGCGGCATTTTTCACAGCACTCCTACAATGTCACTATCAACAGTCACAACGGCAAATTGACGCTTGACGGCGATTCGTATACGGGAGGCAAAGACATTATAGGGCGCCAAATCTAAACTGCTCTACAGTGAAACAGCTCTTTCTCAGAAACCGTTCGGAACAGGACACATGTATATATATACTTTTTTTTTGCTTATAATGGCCGATACTATGACTTCCCAGAATACTGACCTTTCTGCTTGGGACATTCAGTATATGCGGTTGCCCATTATTTGGTGAAACAGATGACAATTTAAAAAGAAGACGTATTTAACTGAAATTAATAATGTAACAATTTTACATGAACGGTTTTGTTGCTGAAATGTTAAGGCTGTCTTCAAAGAGGAAGAATGAGCGATATGTAAGACTGGGGTAGGAGGCAAGTGACAACACGCAGTTATAAAAGCTGTATGGCGAAGAGCTAAGAGGAACAGCGAAAAAAACACTGAAAAGATTATTTAAAGTTAGTAAAAAGTAACGTCCCTATGCTTCGCTAATTAACCACTGCGCCATGAAGATGTACGGTGGAGTGGACGTATAGATCCACGTTTCTTTGACCTCGGCACTAGCTGGAGGTGAGTGGTTAGCTTCACGCCCCGGCCGCTTTACCTCCGGGTAAAGAACCCCCGATACCAATTGGATAGAACCCAGAGCTGGTCTGGAGGACGTGGAGAAGAAAAATTTCTTGATCCCTCCGGGACTCGAACTCCGACTCCTGGGTCATCCAGGTCGTAGCCAGTCGCTATATCGACTGCGCTATCCCGGCTCAAATTTGAAGTCAGTAGAGGAACTAAATGCCCGATCCGTGAAGATAGAACGAAAAATAAGAAACCAGTAATTTAGAAAAATCCACGCAATCTTCGTGGTAATATAATTGAGACGTTGATGCCATCAGAAAATGCAACACCTTTTATGACACGCGCTTTCATATTTTGTCAGACTATGTGACTTGTTTGACAAACGATAAAGTACTAGATGTAGTGCTGAATCCAAGTGCACACGTGCCCCAAGCCATATGGGCCTCCCACTGCTAAGGGGAGGATGAGATGTCACTTGCCCACAACACGTGCCAGAGTTTCTATATACGTTACATGCACCGGGTAATTAACACTTTACGACAGCCAACTGCAAGTATGCCACTTGTCTCGCCTCGTCTCGCTGCGCAGCGCCGGGTCTGATCTGGCGCGCTTACGCCGAACGTGGAGTTGTAGCAGCGCTGGGAGCGCTGGGAAGCGCCGGCCTCCAATTTCAGTCCCGAGACTGCTCGCCCGTGTTCCTCAGTATCTTAAATGAGACGGCTGCTGATTGTTCAGTGTGTTACCCTTTTCATCATTTATTGTCATCTCATGATTCAGCGGAAGTGTCGTAAAATAACCCAAGAAGCAAGAAGGAAATTTACATAAAGCGAGTTTTGTATGAGCCGATCACAGTGGCTGCGGGGTCTAAGGCATGAACAGTCTTCGCCCGCTGAAACCCTGGGGTCCTGGGTTCGAATCCCACTCGAGGCATAGATGTCCGTATGTGCTTTTATTCTATGTTTGTGTTATGTTGTGTAGGTAGCGGCTTTGCGACGGGCTGGTCCCCGTCAAAGGTGTACTACCGACTGTGTATACCATTAAGAAACTGAAAAACGGCCAAGGCCCAACAAATGGCTGTAGAGCCATAGATAGATAGATAGATAGATAGACAGATAGATAGAATTTTATATGAAGGCTGAAATATGGAACGTAGCTTTTCTCGAGAAAGATTTCAACCATTTGGTTTAAATTGAATACAGTGGCCAATTTTGTGGACATTATTCACTGGAAGAATTCTAATTTCTCCGTGTCGTCCGAACCGGTTCTGTAGTCCACCCAGCCTCCTGTACAATGGGTACCGAGGGTTCTTTCCCCGGGGTAAAGCGGTCAGGATGTGAAGCTGACCACTTACCTCCAAATAGTGCCGAGGTCAAGAGATTCTGACCTATACATCTACTCTCCCATACGTCTTCATGCCGTAGTGCTTAATTAGTTAAGCACAGGGACGACTTTTACCTTTTTTTTTTTTCCTTGGCACTACAGTCCCAGTGGGCCTAGGCCTACCTCCATGAACTTCTCCGTTCGGTTTTTCTAGATCTTACACATTCGGTAGGACTCCTTGGGCGGGTGATCAGCTCGTCGCAAGGCCTCTACCTGTACACAAACACAGAAAAACGCACACACACAAACTAAACATCCATGCCCTGAGTGGGATTCGAACCCACGATCCCGGTTTCCAAGCGAGCGAAGACAGTACATGCCTTAGACCGCTCAGCTACCGTGACCGGCCCTTTACCTTTTTACCTTATCCAATTTTCTTTGGCGACTGGATACTGTATCCGAAACGTCGAATAAAATTTACGACGCTGTATACTGTCCAGAATATTGATCACTATACTAATAAACGATCATCACGAAGTTTTAGGTTTTAAGGTAAAAATAAATTTAAGTGATACAGTGTTCAAGAAAATAAATAGTTTTTTAGAGTATTTATTTCTTAACTCAAGTACTTTCATTTGAATTTAAAGAAACTAAATAAAATCGCTACTAATGCAAATGTTAGCAACTTGACTTGCAAGAAAGTCAAGCCTGTCTACTGCCATAGTAGTCGTCGATTATTTTATAAGAAGTTTCATAGCCTTGTTCAGTGTCTGTTTTAATGCTTTGGTCTCTTTCCTTCTGTTCTGCGTGGCCGTGTTTCACTTCTCATACCTCTCCACATGTTCGCAGTTTATTTAGTTCGGTTCTTTGTTGAAACACAGTTGAGAATTTTTTTTCTACCTGTGGGTAAAATATACTAACATTCATGTCAGTTAAAGAAGTTTTATGCGAATTCTTTCAAATGTTAGTTTGTATGAATTGCTACCCATGAAGAAGCGCAGAGGGCATCTTTGAAGCAGGAACCTCGTTTACACAAACGTTCAGTGTGTATAAATGTGGTTACCCTCAAATATAGACCTTGTGAAGTCTGGTGATACAATATCGCCTGTGTATATTACAGCTTTCGGTAATTAATATCTGAGTTTGCTTTAATATTTACCGTACCACTCAAACGTTTTTTGAACCAATACCGCCTCTGTGGTCTAGTGGTCAGAGATCCTGGCTACACATCTAGAGGTTCCGGGTTCGATTCCCGGCTCTACCAGATTTTCTGAGAAGTACTGGGTCTCGAACAGGGTTCACTCAGCCTCGTGAGGATAATTGAGGAGCTATTTCAGGATGTAGGGTCTCCAGTCTAGAAAACCGAGATTAACGGCCGTTGGGATCCGTTGCGCTGACCACGCGACACCCTCTATCTGAAAAAGTTGGCACTAACTTCGGCAAGCGGCGGTCGCTCGGTCGGTATAGTTCGCTTGCGGAATACAAGCCACGGATTCTTTATTCTGCCCGTTAGTCTGTGTGTCTGTGTTCATGTTCGTACTATGCTGCTACGGTTAAACGCAGGTTTATGACGGAAATGGAAAAAAAATGATCATAAAATTACATTTTTAAATTGGATAATTTAACATGAATCCATGATTATGAATTTGATTCTTCTACGGTTTTATAAAAATAAAACTCTTTATTCATAAGCGTCAACGAGCAGTATGGTGGAGTATAGGTCTAAACTTCTCGTTTAAAATCATAAACGCTTGATCGCCTAGTACAGTGTGTCCACAAAGTCCCGTCGGGGTTTTGAAAAATTGTGGCGCGCAAACAAATTGAGTTAGCCACAAGCGGTTTGCGGCAGATCATACTGAAACTCTGGAAGTTTTTTTACTGACCTCGGTAGACCTTGATGTGGGCCCTCTTGGTAGCACGGAGGGCGTCCCGACGATATTCGAGCTCTTGCCATGTTCTGTGGAGCATGTTAGCTGGAATAGGCGAGATCGCATTCCTGATACGTGTCTTCAGGGCATCAAGTCCGTTAACTGGTGTTCAGAACGCACTGCTCTTGATATAACCCCACAGGAAAAAATCCGCATTCCTAGACAGGACATTTACGGGAAGATGAATCGGCAGAGACGGTCCAAGTCTTTGGCCTCAACGTTCACCAGACATAACACCACTGGATTTTTCCAGCAGTTCACAAATCACTATCTGTCACACTGTGATATTTATCCGACTGGACACTCCACGAGGACGATTTTCACTTCCAATTGAACTGTCAATTAGTGTTGTCTTCTCGTTATGTAGCTTCGGGTCGCACCACAACACAGAAAACACATCCGTTGCCTAGCAAGGGATATATGCGAAACACTTAGAAACACCTCTTGCGACACCGATTTCATTGTTGCATGCGTTTATTGCGGACGTTTCCTAATAATGGTTCTACTTTGTTGTTGGTTGCGTATTTGTTGCGGGCTTGTTTACCGGGTCGTTCCCTAGCAACGGGTCTACACGTCACAGTACTATATTTGAGCATTCATGTTCCACTGATGTGTCACTCAGTCATTCATCTCCACCTTTAATGCAGTGCGACGATTTTCAAAAAGTGAACAGTTGCCTGAGTATGGCCAAATGTGGCCGACAATGTAGCAATCGGTGTGATTTTAAAATTATTTTAAATTAAAGACAGACTGTGAACATTTTTAAGTTGCATTAAACAGGAGATGAATGAGTGAGTGATAAACCATCAGATGTCTTCCGGCTATAAAACGTTCTTTTATTGAAATAGTGCACGTTTCTTTTCTGTTTTTGCCCTGCTCATTTATTTATGGGCAATATCTCCGGTACATTTGCAACTATCAAATACGAGTAGTGTTCTGTATATCTCTAAGCTTCAGTTATGCCACAGTGCTTGTACTATGCCTACGCGTGGAGCAGATGAGAAATGCATACATGATTCTAGTTGGAAACCTGATGGGAAGGGACTATTTGGCTTATTCTCCGTCCCTGAAGTTGGAGGCTCCATGTTCCTTCAAAATTCTGACAGTGAATAATATCCACTAAAGTTATCACTGTATTCAATTTAAACCAAATTGTTGAAATTTTTCGCAAGAAAAGCTACGTTCCATATTTCAACCTTCATACGTGTATAAAATTCTATCTATCTCTGAATATTTATCTATCTTTGTCTATCTATCTATCTATCTGTGGCTCTACAACCATTTATTGAGCCCTGGCCTCCTCTTCAGTTTCGTAATATTTTTTACACAGACTGTATGGCTCCTTAGACGGGGGATCAGTCTGCCACAAGGCCACTGCCTACACACAGAACAACACAAATACAAGCTAAACGCACACAAACAACCATTCCTGGAGTGTGATTCGAACCCACGATCCCAGCGTTCGAGCGAGGAAAGAAAATTCGTGCCTTAGATCGCGCGGACACTGCGACCAGCTCTATCCCCTTCCGACTCTCCGAATATTGAATTTCGATTTCTCGTATCACGACGCCAGACAAAGTTTGCTGTGGTACATATACTCTCAGACATTTGCTGAAGAGTTCACGTGTTTAGTCGCTTGAAACGACGATGAAAGTGTAGGGACACAATTAGATGTGGCGGCTGTGATATAAGCCTCCATACATAACCTCAGAATTGAGTCACGGGCTGGCAGTGGTCAGTTGTGCTGTTGTGACGTGCCAAACCGCCTCTGTTGCTAACTACTCCAATGTTATTCTTTACGAAAACTGACCTTCATGGTTCCTCGTGGCCAGCGGACAAAAGTAAAGTTTTCATTACCAAGTAGTCTTGATGTTAGTGGGAAATAACTGTATGGAAGTTCGGCGTTCAGACTGGAAAACAGCCTATTTATTCGTTTTCAGTAGGTGAATCATATATGTATTATTTAGTCCCTTCTCCCCAGAACGTGGAGGCACTATGCTATAATCTGGACGGTCGCGTGCTCGATTCCCGACGAGGCATTGAAATTTTTTTCAATTTATCCAATCCTTCCAGTCGCACAGTGGCCCTGGGATCGACTCAGCCTCTAATAGAAATTAGTACCAGGAATCTTCCTGGGGAGTAAAGGCGGCCGGGGCGTGAGGCTGACAAACTTACCGCCATCTGTGAGCCGACTGTCTACAAGATGTGGGAACCTCGACATCCCACAGCCCTATGGGCCTCCACGGCCTGTTACAGGGATAGCTTTACCTTTTTTAACTCCAGAATGTCCTTAGAAATTTTCTAGATACAACTACTGTTATTGAATCCTAGGGAGGAATTAACAGAAGTCTGAGAAAGTTTCATAATGAGGTGTCTCGTAATTTATGGTGATCAGATCAAAGGGGATGAGACAGAAGAAACATGGCAGCATACGTGGATGGAGGATAATATTAAAATGAATTTTACGGAAAAGGATTGCGAGAGAATGATAGATTGAACTGATTCATGATGAAACCAAATGGCTTGCACAGCACTTATGATGACTGTGATGAGCCTTCAAATCTTACAATAGGCGAAGAATTTTTTGACTGACTGAACGACTACTAGCCTCTCAAGGAGGACTTTTCCTATGTGAATTTGCTTAGTATGCCTATTGTGTAATTGGAGCAAAGAACTACTTCTGACAATGTTGCCTTAATTGTTACAAGGGAACAGGACCGTCTACATCACAGGTTGCACAGTGATATCCTTTTTGTTGTAGCCTGGGAACCACAATCGGCTTAAAGAAGTCCTAACACGATTATTATTAAAGTGATAGAATTCAGTCTTTTTTAAATGGAATATGAAGTTTCACAACAGAAGCCTTTCGTTGAACCTTAATCTGACCCTATTCAGTCAGTTCACAATTCATAGCCCAATTCCGTAAAGCACTATAATGGATTTGCTCAAAGCGTTGCTAGGCAATGGCTCGATGAACGCCCCGCGATACGCGCACGCAACATTAGAACGAATGTTACAGCTCGTTGCTAGGCAGCAATCAGCGCGCCAATGGACTGGCGAGATAGCAATCATGTGACTTGTGTTTCTGTGTGGTCCGTGCGGAATTTATATAACGAGGATCTACTGTAACTTAGATTAATGTGTAGTGCAGTTGAGAGTACAAGGACGAGAATGGAGCATGCCCTTAGTGAATTGTGAAGATCAGTTGAGTATAGATGAGGACAGAGGAGTACACAACGATTGAAGACGAAACGACGAGAAGACTTCATAGTGATCTGAAATGGTAGTTTCTTTGTTGAGATTCGTTTCTAGGAGACGACTAGTGAAGATGGAAAATCCGAATGCGTGTGCAACGGTGAACTGAAAGTGTGTAGAAAAGAGATAGCTTTATAATTGAGTGTGAGTAAGAGAACTTGTAACCAAAGTGCCAGTAAATCCAATCATCCAATCTAGAACCCGTTTTCGTCACGTCACAATACATTTTAGTGTTATTCCCCCAAGTTCAGTTTATTCTCCCAGGCCGTATCCTACCACAGCAACTTGGTAAATATAATTTTGTCTGCGTTTCGTATTGCCCTAGTGTTGGAAATGGGCCCTTTTTCACCACCCATAGCGCGTCCACGGGTTGCGGGTGGAGGATAGCTCTGACTGTATTGAATAAACAGTCGAGGAAAGCCGACAAAGGGTGGTCCTCGATCTTAGGGATTTGGCGTGGGAGATAAATTCTCCCCATGAAAAATGACATGCTGCAAAATATCTCACAGAACCTCAGACTTCGGCGGGTTCGTTGAAAGAGCCCGAACAACGGACAATTGGCATGGGACGTGGAACTTGCAATATCAGAAGTCTCTGAAGGTTGCGTGAAGGTTGCGTGCGCACTGGAAGCGGTTCAGAAATATAAACGTGTAAAATGGGTTTAGTTGGCATACAGAAAGTCAGGTGAGGCAATGGTGGTATTGAATTATAAATGTTTCCATGAAGATGGGGTTGAAAATCACCAGACTTATTACATGACTGATAAGTTTATTCCGTTTCAATTTCGTCACTTATGCAACTTCTGTTACAAAATTCGATCCGTAATGGTTGAGATTTCATCACGTTTTCAAGGAATTTATCCATAATTTGAGAAGGAAGGAAACATATCAGAAGACATAAAGAAGCAGAGAGATAAAGAAATGTACTGAAGCTGGAAGGAGTTAAGAAAGCCTGAAAGAATGAAAGAAAGACAGGATACTACATAGACAAGGGTAAGTAACAGCAATTTATCATTCGCTTCGAAGTTGAATTGCGTTGTTAAGTGAAAAGTCACTGGAGATTAATGACTGCGAAGGACTGCCTCACTCGTTTGTGTATTCTCCGTACAAAGTGTATATTGACACACGGAACATATACATTCCACAATTTAAAAGAAACAAATGTTCAGGAATAGGTCTGATGCGGAAATTAGATTTTGAGGCATGAATCATCCCAATGTGATGCTGATGTTAGTGCTTTTCCTTTTGCTCAAGTTATTTCTAGTCCTGTTTCTTAATGGTTCCCAATTCGCGTAGTGTGTAATTAGCTTATGGGAAGTATTCAAAGTGTTGACTGTAGTTAAGACATGGTGTAAAAGACGTTACTTCTCACTGCTTTTAACGTCCTTTTCTGTGCTTGTGTAAATAATAGATTTGCGTACCCATAAGCATCTCACTGTGTCAGTAACGGGGCTCAGAGTCAGGTTCTGAAACGCTGGATTTCCTGCTGCTTCAGGCGTCAATTCTAGTCTTAATCAGCTATAAAATAGGTAAAGTTATCCCTGTATCAGACCGTGGAGGCCCATAGGGTTGTGAAATGTCGAAGCTCCCACACTTTCTAGACAATCGGCTCATAGATGGCAGTGAGGTTGTCAGCCTCACGTGCCGGCTGCCCTTTACCCCCAAGAAGATTCCTGTTACTTATTCTGTTAGATGCTGAGTCGTCCCCAGGGCCATTGTACGACTAGAAGGATTAGGTAAATTGAAGAAATCCAATTACCTTGTCGGGGATCGTACCCGCGAACTTCCGGCTTGTAGCATAGTGCCTCAACCATCCATGTTACCGCGTATTGTAGATCCCTTTGAATCGACATTGGAATCGTAACTTAAAATACTTCACGACTGCCGCCTTGAGCCTTCTCCATTTGCGATCTTAACCATCTACAGAGCTGTGGATGTTTTCTCAGAAGAAGGTCGATATGTCAGATCTAAATATTCATTGTATGAAATATGGCAGAACAAGAAAACAGTCTTGCCAAATAATGTTTGTGTTTTATATACTTTTGAGTGACATGAGTTTGGAGACAACTTCATAAAGACGAGCTTCGTAACTCGTACTCTTCTCCAAGTATAATTAGAGTGATCAAATCAAGGAGAATGAGGTGAGCAGGGCATGTAGCAAGAATGGGGGAGAAGAGGAAAGCATGTAGGATATTGATGGGAAAGCCAGAGGGAAAGAGACCGCTGGGAAGACCAAGGAGTAGGTGGGTGTGCAATATTAAAGTTGATCTTAGAGATATAGGATGGGATGTTACAGACTGGATTGATGTGGCTCAGGATGGGGACCACTGGAGGGCTCTTGTGAACACGGTAATGAACTTTCTAGTTCCATAAAATTGCTGGGAAATTCTCGAGTAGCTGCATAATTGGCGGCTTCTCAAGAAGGGTTCAGCTCCATTTAATTCGCTTAGTGGGGGTGGAGTCCAACTGGGTCCACTCGGCACGGCGGCCAATGATTGTCCTATTGTAGCGTTCCCCGGGTGATTATGATGATGGAGAATTTTGTGGAATGAAGACTGGCAAGGGAAACCGAAGTACTCGGGAGAAATCCCGCCCCAGCGCCACTTTGTCCACCAAAATCCCACTTGACTAGACCCGGGATCGAACCCGGGCTGCCACTGTTAGAAGCCAGCGACTAACCGTGTGAGCTATGGCGCGGCCTTCAGCTCCATTAGTAAGTAAGCAAGTAAGTAAGTAATGTATCATTTCGAGCATGCGCTCTGTTCAGACCTTGACGTATAATGAATCTGTACTTCAGTTTCCGGCAGGTGCGCTCCTATGCATCTTGGTTAACTGTCATTGTAGCTTTGGATTTGTGAATTGTCACTGTTATAGACGTCTCTTTCAAAGCCTGCACGTTGCCCTTTACATGACACCCCGAGAGCTCGGGTGAACGGGAGTGTCAAGAGATCGATCTTCATGTACCCATTCACATGTTCGAAAAATGAGCGCCAGTAATTGTCATGCATGCTTGCCCAATTTTAGGGATGCTCAGTTTCTCTTAGAAGACTTTGGCACGTCGATCAAGCTGTGAAAAACGCAATTCTATTTTGGTCCAGATTTACCTTTTACAGCCTCTGATATCTGAAAATTTCCTTCGTCATAAAATATTTCTTTGCTCTGACGGTAATAACTGTCATAATTTTCTTCCTGTGTTTCCATATACATCAACCTAGCAAATTCAAAATGAGACTGCACTTCAGTTTTTCTAGTATATTTGTTGTCTGAATTTAAAAATACACCCAAAATAAATAATTGATTTTCAAATAAATTCTAAAATATAAAATCACGAGGGGTGTCTTGTATTAGAAAGGAGCTGGGCTTAGATCTTAACCCAAATCAATTATTCTTCGCTGTTTTTACTTTCCGCTTCACTTGGGATGTACCGAAGTATCCTCATGTCGACTCGTGTCCCTCCCGGCCTCTGCCTCTAGTTAGGCACTATATAACAGCGTCATTAAACAATCATATAGTCAGTTATGACTTAAATGTTAACATTCTAAGACTGAAACCTGATATGTTCACCTGTTTTGTATTTCAAGGCACAGCCATTATCATTCTCCGGCTGCCAAGTTTGGTTTGGCCGGTTCCGAGAGCTATGCCTGCATACAGCCCTTGTCTGTGTTGGTGCTGACATTTTTCATTACCAGACTCCTTTCTTGCCTTGTAGTTTCTTCGTCACTTCTGTACCAGTAACATCGTAATTTTACATTTTCCAATTTATTTGTTCCTTCAATAGGTATAAAACGCATCTGCCTGGCAAATGAAAGCCCTTTACTATTGTTGGCCAAGACTTTTTCTTCGCCGGAATATGTTTACTTAGCTGTTCCCTAGCAACGGATATACATGATGTTAATAATATTAATAATAATAGGCTCTTGATTATGCAGTTTAGGCTGTCCTCTATATGCAGATATTAATCTCAGCGTGCTGTTCTCAGAAACCCTCGATCTACGTATATCTTTACCTTTGTACAAGGCAGCCAGTTTCACGCACATGTAAAATAACGGGTAAATTTAGTTTTATGTACTTTAATTCGACATTTTAGATAAGAGGAGTAAAGATAACATTAGATAATGAATGGTCATAATTTTTCGTGCCAAAATGAAATTTTGTTTGAATTTCGGAGCGCTCACAATTACTGCAGTATTTGATGGGAATTAACGTTTTCCCAATATCGGCCTGGTGAGGGGAGGGTTTCGGGTCGTAATTTTCGTTCAGGTTAAAACATATTACCGGAAGTGAGTATCACAAATGTCAGAATCATTCTGACATACGATATCAGTGGGTAAATATTTACGTGTTATATGTGTGTACAGTTGAAAAGTAAAAATATAGTGTCATTTTTTACGTCATGGAAATATAATTAAAGGTACTGCCAGGAGTTTCAAACCGCAGACTTTCAGGAATACGTAACTCGTGTTGTTTTAAGACGAGAAATCAGGTCAAGGCTAGGTTGGCAGGAAACAGGTAAACAACTGCGGCGCTTTGGCTGCCTCAAGATCCGTCATATATTTCAACCTGGAAACGACTTTGCAGATGTAAAGTCTTATCTCGATACCGGCGGTTGTTTGCGTGCTGATTTTTATCTCTGAGTTTGTCACACTGATATGCTGGGTACTGAACTCATGACTCTTCCTATCTCCCTTTTTTTTATACTGATGTGTTCGCTACTTCAGTGCTGCCACTTGTGTCGTTTCTTTTAAACTGACGTGATGGGTGTGCTGAGTTTTCTATATTTTCCCTTTTCACTGCTGTGCTGGATATTTGATGCCGACTTATATATCTTTTTTCTTTTGCACGGATAAGTCATTGGTTTTTTTCAGTTGACTTAATCCTTCCAGCCCCACTAGGCCCTGGGGTTTACTCAGCCTCTAACAGAAATAAGTACCAGGAATTAATTAAATAATTTTCCTGGGGAATAAAGCGCGGCCTGTGCGTAAGGCTGACAACCTTACCGCCATCTTTGAGCCGATTGTCTAGATCAGCCGTGTCAAACATGCGGCCCCCATAGCCACAAAAGTGCGGCCCATCAACTTTTAGAGCTAATTGATATTAAAATCAATATTACAATTTTAGTAGAAATATTTTTTGTAAAGACAATTTTCCAACGGACCAGAAGACAAGAAGTCTCACGCAGACATAAATTATCAGGCTGCAGGAAAAGTGATTCTGAGAATTGCAGAAGGGTGTGTCCAACTCACGGTTTGTAAAGTTCGTGAAGGACAAACTACTGTATTTCAGAAGGTTAATGCACTAAAATTCGCACAGCCTCACCACCCCAAGCATTTCCAAGAATCCCTTTTGGAGGCGTAGTAAGAATGCAAGGAGGGTGGCAACCGACAGACAAGTGCAAGGGATTTCTGCCTTCAAAACTAGCTTGCAACCCAAAGCCATTGTCTAATGGGCTGCTAGCAAACTTTCACTTTTATGACCATTGGGACAAGATACACCTTCCTACTAGTCCGGTAGTCTCTTGTACATTGTCATTCAGTTCATTTTCACACAGCGACAGGCGCTGATGTTACATTGTGATGAACGTATAAAGGTTATAATTAAACATTAAATTATCAACTACGAGTTTTCTTGTATATGTACAGTAACTTTTAAAGGGCAATGTCGCTTTCAAAAAATTCAAGTAACAAAAAAAGATCTGTTGAAAGTGAGAGCCGTGTTTTTCAAGAAAAATTGGAAATCGCTTATTTCTGTTGTGAAACAGAAGGTAAAATTACATGTTTGATTTGTGAGAAAAATATAAGTGTTCCACTTTAGGTAATTATATTGAAATTATTCCTAAATAATAAATAGAATTAAATTTCATTGTATCAAAATTTAGTGTATATTTCTGTTTTGAAGTGCGGCCCTGGACTATTATTTATAGGGCTGAGGTGGCCCTCTGTACAAGTTGAGTTTGACATGCCTGGTCTAGATAATGTGGGACCCTCAACGTCTCACAACGTTATGGACCTTCACGGCCTGGTACAGAGATAGCTTTACTTTACTTTTACGGATGTTAAGTATTTGTATACCGACTCTTTCCTCCTCCTTTTACACTGATGTGTTAGGTACTTGTGTGCTGACTTTTTCCTCCTCCTTTAACGCTGATGTCAGGTATTTGTGTGCTTACTCTTTCCTCCTCATTTTACACTGAATTGTCAGGTATTTGTGTGCTGACTCTTTCATCCTCATTTTACACTGAATTGTCAGGTATTTATGTGCTGACTGTTTCATTCTCATTTTACACTGATGTGTCAGGTATTTGTGTGCTTACTCTTTCCTCCTCATTTTACACTAATGTTAGGTATTTATGTGCTGACTGTTTCATTCTCATTTTACACTGATGTGTCAGGTATTTGTGTGCTGACTCTTTCCTCCTCATTTACACTGATGTGTCAGGTATTTGTGTGCGTACTCTTTCCTCCTCATTTTACACTGATGTGTTAGGTATTTGTGTGCTGACTTTTTCCTCCTCCTTTAACATATTTCATGTGAACAGGAGACGCAATTTCGACACCCAGCTCGAACAAACATTATCTTACCAAGAACTAATTGTAATATAAGGTGATAACGGAGGTGATAATGCCTCTCATCTTCCACTTTATTATTATTATTATTATTATTATTATTTAGGATCTGATGTTCTCACAGCGGTGGTTACAGATTCGAAGAATAGCCAAGCATAAAACAGCATGAAGCAGATTTCTATCTGTTACCTTCTTCTTGTTCGTTTCTTGCTTGGCTTATTCTTTGACCCTGAAAATAGAAATGACTTGTTCCTTCGAAAGGGTTCGGATAATTTTCAAGGGACTACACGGCCTTATATCCTAGAAGAAAGAACTTCATTGCTATCGCTGTTGTGTTATTTTTATAAAGAATTTATCAGGTACAGATTCTGTTTCCTTAAAATTATCCAATATAACCTCAAAATCTGTTGACTTACAAACAGTACTTCACACACAATGTGTATGTATTTTATGATCTCAAATTGCATATTCCTAACTTAAATGATTCACTAGTAACCGCCATCAAACCGAACGCTTAATCGACCTGGCTGGTATAACGACAACACTCTACATTTATATTCTGGAGGTTCTCGGTTCTCATCTCATCTGTGCCATCAGCTTTGAGATTTCTTGTGGTTTCCATAGTCCCTTGGGAATTACGTAAGCCTGCTTTTTTCCTTAAGAAAACTGACTGTAAGTTAAAAGGTAAGGTAAAGTTGTCCCTGTACTTAACTAAGTAAGCACTAGGCCATGAAGGCACATTTTCTCGACCTCGGCACTGATTGGAGGTGCGTGACCAGCTTCACCTTCCGGCCGCTCTATTTCCGAAGAAAGAAACCGGGTACCCATTGGATAGGAGGCGGGGTGGGCCCGGGGCCGGTCTGGATGACATGGAGAAGTGAAAGCTCTTGACCCTACCGGGACCTCCACCAACTACTCTACCGCGGCTCTAAGAAGACTGACATGCTAAGTTAAATGTTCCAGAACTCCCTTAAATAGCAGGTACTGATGATGTACCTTTCTGTAGTTAAACCCGCCTATGAAGGAACTCCAGACGGCTTTCCATATAATACAGGCATGTATAAATGGAAACCACTGCACGTTACATTGCAGTGAGCCGTTTCAATACGCTGCTGCGTGTGTATTTGTCGCTCGTTTAACTTTTCGCCTGGGATGTGGGCTATCCTCCTATACGTTAAACTGCTGTTGTCATAAAGGCAGTTATCCTTTCTACCCCTCGAAAAGCCCATGTGAGTTTGTGCCATCAGATTCACTGTTTCGGACGTAGACCACCTGTACGTGTACAGAGCAGTATACATTTTTTTTTCACTGGTTCTACAGCCCCCTTTGGCTCTGCCCTTTGATTTTTCAGTTTCGTGATTATTTTACAGACAGTATGACTCTTTGGACGAGTGATCAGCTCGTCGCAAGGTCTCATCCTAAACACAGAACAACACAAATAAAGAATAAACCATACACATACCAAATATCCATGTCTTGAGTGGGATTCGAACCGATCCCGGCTACCGTGACTGGCTGCAGTATACATATACAGTATTCAATAATACGCTCGTAGCTCAGCTTACTCTAGGAAACGAATTTATGGTATATTCTAAAACGTTCTGACGGTGATGCCTAACACTCGGATTACTGGGTTTTTGGACCTGGTCCATCGTCCGTTATTCTGATGAATATGATGTTTCGGCAACTGGATGTCTTTCCGTCCCCAGGTGAGGGGGGTGGGATACACATACTCTGTTAGGTCTGTTTGAAAGAGCTAACCCCATGTGATTGGCAGAATAGGTGTCTCCCCCCCTCACCTGGGGATGGAAACTGATCCAGTTTCCGAAATGTTGTTGTTTAGAATAGCAGACTGTGGAAGAAGTCCAGAAACCCAGTAATCCCGAATTAGTGATGTTTAAAACAGCTCGACGAGTCGTACAGTAACTTTGCAGAAGTCTGCAAAGCGCAATTGTAATGTCCTCGGATGGTTTTAGCGCCCACTATTAAGTACTTCTGCCAGCAATATGAAAGTACTTATTTATTCTCATGCCACATTACCAGAATGCAGTACAAATCCATGACATAAGTGATCATCATCATTTGCGAAACAGCCCTTCTTGAGCTGTAACCTTCCTTAGAAGATTCTGTAAGACTGCATTCGGTCTTCATTCCTGTGGATTATGCAACAATATTTGTTTACGTGAACAAGGTCATCAGCCTTGTGTCCAACCCCCAACCTGGAGGACCAGGTCCCTGCATCTATGTCCCCCAGTGACAAAGTGGCCAAATTACACCCCCAGGCACCGGATTCCCTTTTCATGGCCTTCTACGACTAGCAGGACTACGGCAGAGGTATTCCAATCCGTCTCCACAGTTAATACATCCTTAAAAAATGATAGTTTAGATATTTTGGAAATAAATCCATCAAAAATATGAGAGAGTTTAGGTATTTTGGGTTGGCAATAACAGATCAGAATTACATTCATGAAAAACTTAATCTGAAATTAAATTCGGAGAATGCTTGTTGCTATTCAGTTCAGAGTAACCAATCTTCCTGCCTACTATCTAAAATACAAAGACTGAAGTATACAAAACTGTAATTTGGTCGGAGGTGGGATAGCTCAGTCGGTATAGCGACCTCCCGGGTTCGAGTCGCGGCACTGCAACATTTTTCTTTTCTCTACAGCATCCAGACCGACTCTGGGGCCCACCCAACCTCCTATCCTGTGGGTACCAGGGATAAAGCGGCAGGGGCTTGTAGCTCACCATTCACCTCCATTTAGTGCCAAATTCAAGAAAGGTGGCGCTATACCTCCACTCCCTATATGTCATCATGACGTGGTGCTTAACTAATTAAGCACAAGGCCAGCTTTACCTTTTATGAAATTTCGTTGCCTGCCTTCAGGGAATATCAGATTGGCCGCATGTGAGTACAAAGTGCTGAAGAGAATGGGCTTCTTGGACGTAAGTGGGGGGGGGGTGATATAGCAGCAGGATAGATAAAACTGCGTATTTGCATATTGAGGATCTTCATAATTTGTGTGTACATACCTTCATCTGTCCTATCCGACGTCACGTCATGTTGCTAAGCACAGAGATAGTCCTGTTCTATTTCGGCCTCCATGTCAACGAGGCCCGTCCTTATATCTGATCTAAAATTATAATCCTATTTGGGGGCACGCGGTAGCGTCGTTGGTTGAGGTACTGTGCTACAAGTTTGAAGGTCGTAGGTTCGAATCGCAATGAGGTTATTGGATTTTTCAATTGACCTTATTCTTCCAGCCGCACTATGGCCCTGGGGTCGACTGAGCCTCTAGCAGAAGTGAGTACCAGGAATCTTCCTGGGGGTAAAGGGAGGACGGCGCATAAGGCTGACAACCTCACCGCTGTATGTGAACCAACTGTCTGGAAAATTTGGAAGCCTCGACCTCTCGCATCCCGATGCATCTCCACGACCTGTTACAGGGATAGCTTTAGCTTAATTGTACTCCTCTTTGTGCAAAGAGTCTCAGCATATCCAAAGCGTTTGATACATGGCTTTAGAAGATCACGTGACGATATATGAAGTCGATGTTTTTGAAACTGGGTAGTGCAGTAGTTAACACGACTAAATCCTGGTGACATGAAACGCTGATGCGCTCTATTTTTGGAGCCTCTCCCATGTGAACTGAATGAGCAAGACATCCAGATGGCGGACTGTTACTTCTTCTAGCCCCTCAGCTCATCCCGTTTATCTACCCACTCCTGAGTCACTCAATGACGAAACTCCTCAGTGTCACCACTTTCAGCCACTTATTTATATTGTTCAACAGCGCACTCCTGCTTTAGAGGCAATCTGCACCTGGGATCCTTTCCAAAAGACGCCGAACACTACAGCCTAGCTTAGTTAGTCCACCCGTATCTGTAACACCGCACACTTATGTGAACTGATTATGAAGTCATGTGTAATAATAATATATAGTGTTTAATTAGTTAGCTAATTATACGTCTGTTTTGAAGTTAATTAATCATCCATATTAATACCATAGCTCAGTCGGTATAGCGATTAGACTACGGGTTGGACAACTGAGAAGTCGGGGTTCGATTCCCGATACGCGATAGAGATTTTGTGTTCTCCACAACGTCCATATAGGGCCTGGGGCCAGTGCAGTAGGTACAGTTTCCACGTGTAAAGGGGCAAGGACGTGAAGCTAGCCACTCACCCCATGTAGCTCTATCTTCACTCCCTCATACGTCTGCATGAAATTAATCCTGGGGCTAATTTTTCCTTTACTTTTCTACCATACTTTGTTGAACATTAGTGGGCCTTTTAGAGCCATTCTTCTTTCAAAGTGTGCAGAAATTGGAAACGATTTTCTGTCATAAATTCTTTTAGAGATCTCGCTGTCGAAGTGTTGAAGTGACACAGGGACGGTACGTCCTCAAAGCTGTCGCTGTTAATACAAACAGTAGATTTATTTGTTTTATTTGGTCATGTTTTACTTAATGACGCTGCCGGTAGTTAAGACCTTTTCTTGGAATGGTAGACTGGCAGTGAATCATTGGAAATGATGGAGAAGGTAGCAGTCGTAGCGTAATATAAGGTACTATCCCAGAGTTCTGCTGGAGGGGTAATCAGTGTTCCCTCCCGAGTTTCGAAAGGTACCTCCCAAATTCTAGTCAGAAACATTACAGCTTGATAGAACTTAATCGGTACAAGAGTACATATTACAAAACATAAAAGAGTAAAAAAAAAAGTAAAGCTATCCCTGTAACAGGCCGTGGAGGCCCATAGGGTTGTGAGACGTTGAGGGTCCCACATTATCTAGACCATCGGCTCAAAAGATGGCGGTAAGGTTGTCAGCCTTACGCACCGGCCGCGCTTTACTCCCCAGGAAAATTATTTAATTACTTCCTGGTACTCATTTATATTAGAGGCTGAGTCAACCCCAGGGCTATAGTCCGGCTGGAAGGATTAGGTGAAATGAAAAAATCCAATGATCTCATCGGGACTTGAACCTACGACCTACCGGCTTGTAGCATAGCCATGCCACTTCTAATACTGAATTCGAGTGGTTATATAAATTTGAATAAACAATCAAATTCGCCCTTCAAGTTTAAACCCATAGAAGAATTACAAAGCTTCCTCGTAGCTCAGTCACTAACGTGTGTCTGAAGATTTGGCGCCCGGGTTCGTTTTTCGGTGGGGTTGTCGGAAATTGTTTTGTATTTGTCATTATATTCAAAAGCGCGTTGGAAGCTACTGGGTGTTTAATAAACACGGGCTCTTTCCAGTACGATAACACGACCTGAGGATGAAGCACACATCTGATCAACATTAAGAGTAGAGATCGAAAGTGGAGCTTTACCTAAACTCCTTACGATTCATGGCGTGTTACGGATCACTGATGGCTTTATTTTTGAACGGAATAACCCCAGAGAGCAAGATCTCAGCTCGTTTAGAAATTGTAGGCTCTTTATGGAATCCGAAAGTTCAGTACAGTGTCCGTAAGGATCTACCATTGTACCTTATCCTGAGCCAGATTAATTCAGTCCGCGCTCCTTTTTCTTTAAACCTCATTTGCATATATCCTATCTTGCCCCCTGTACCATAAGTGGTATATTTTCTTCAGAGTTCTTGGCTATTCTTTTTTTTTTTATTTTTTCATCACCCAGCGGGTTCTACTTAGCTCTTTTTTCCTATCCTCATCGATTTTTCAAACCTAATGACATTTTTTGGAAATTAAAAATTATGAACCACCTGTAAGTTTGTGTATTCTAAAGCTATCTGCCTAATATCGTGGTTTCGTTTAAACCACGTGTTATTGGTCATGTGGCCCCAAGGGTCGTAAAATTCGGCCTTCAGGACTTCATTCGTTTTATCGTAACATCTAACAGCTTACTACACTCTGCCAGTGTTTGCTTTTACACATCTGATGCTTATATTTATTTCCAACAAGCAGAACCAACACATGTCATGAGACACCGCATCTTGCTGGATGCCATTTTTAGATGTGTTTGTGAACACGATGGAACGCCTATTTTCTCACCGGCTGCCGATGCATATTGGTTAGCACTCCTCCGAAATCGGGACATAGACTTATCACGTCCGAAAATAAAAATACGTAGTATCCATGTATTGTACTGCAAGAAGATCAAGTTTTGTCAGATTCTTTTTATCCAAATACACGTATGTCATTACATACAGACAGACGGACACATCGGCAGTAATAGGCCAATATAGACTATTTATAATGTTGTATTTTAGCGTCCTGTTGCATTGATTTTCGTCCATGATATGTATGCAGGGCCCGTCTTTTAGTGCACTCAATTTCACTTGTTATTTCACAACATGTTTCGGCACTATAGTGCCATCATCAGGTGCTCCATTTACGTTAATCTATTTCATTGCTTGCCATTATGTCATTGTAAAATTTAAAAAGTATTTTAAAATGTTCGTCAGTTGTTATAAATATTTATATACTAAAAACTTGTTAAGATTATTTATCTTATCTGTCCCAATTCTAACGCGGCGCATAGTTCCACCACTGTGGGAGTCGTTCCTCTTACTCTCAGTGTATATCGTGTCTCGTGTTGTGTGTTCCCTGTTTGGTTGCGAGTGTTGTGAAATTGAGTGCACTAAATGACGGACACTGCATACATATCATAGACTATTTACCAAGCTGATCCAACTCCATGGAGAAGAATTTCTGAGAAACTGATAGTCACTAAGCCAGTCAAGAAATTATGGAACCCAAGTCTCACTGCCGTGTTCATAGTTAGCTCGTAAGTGAGCCCTCTCTTGTGCAACATGAATATAGCCCGTGGTATCCCACCCTAATTTATTCATTCGAATATTATCTACCCATCTACGCCTTGGTCGTCCAAGAGGTCTGTTCCATTCAAGTACTCCGATCAAAATCTTTACGAATTTCTAATCTTTCCTATGCATGTTACATGCCGCGCCTATTTCACCCCACTTGAGGTGATCATGATTGGTGAAGGGTACATATGTGTAATGTAGAGCTCCTCTTTGTGCAGGTTTTTGCAATCTCCCTTCTTTCCTTTCCTATTACATCCAAATATTTTCCTCAGTTTTCTGTTTTCAGACACTCCCAATCTGTATTCATAATTTATTATGACAGTCCAAGTTTAGTACATATACAGAACAATAGGTACAGTTATATTTTTCTGCATTTTAATCTATAGGTTTTAGGTATCGGAAAGGAATTCATGTCACTGAATGAATTGAACTTCGATTCACGAACTTTTAACTTTTAACAATTAAATTAGAATAATAATAATTTTAACCTGTGTTTTATAAAAGAACTCGATATATTAGTGAGAGTATGTCTGAAAAAGATACAAGGTCGAATGAGTGAAAAGTGAATGTGACCGCGTGTAATTATACAGCCGTGTTCATACACCTGAAGATGACCTCTTAAGGTCGAAACATGTAGTGATAATGTGATAATAAAAAACGTGTTGTATAGTCGGTAAATTCACTCTACTATTGATCGGAAAGGAAGACAAAGTATTTTGGTAACAAGCATTCCACGAATTTAATCTCATGTTAATTTTATCGTGGATGCAATTCTGAGTTGTTATCTTCGTTTCCGAATATTCTAACTTTGCCATATTTTGTTAATGATTATTTTTTTTCCCAAATATAAAATCTTTGAATTTTATACCGTGGCGGTAAATCGACTTTCATCCTTCAACCCCGAAGATGCGGGAGCATTTTCCTCCGAAAAGTCACTGTTTGTCTACTAAACTACACGGTATCACATCCCACGAGACCATAGTCTTGGAAATTTTACACATTCGTAACATCAAAAATGAGTATCATAAACATATGCAAAATTTACCGTTATTTGGAATAAATAAACCGAAGTACATGTATATTGTCACGTGTAGGGTGGTACGCGCGACGAAAAGGACGGGTTCTAGTTCGGATGATTGGATTTATTAGCACCTTGGTTACAATCTCTCCTAATCACATTTACTACAGCGCTCTTTCCGATTTACACACACACACACACTGGTCCTCTCCTTGTACCACAGCCAAAGCGCAGGAACTATATAACACTCTCACTGAATCACACACTCCAAGTATTACACGTGAATGAAGCCTTCTAACCACACTTTAAATCTTTAACTTTCCGTGGCTATCTTCTACTCAGAAATCAGAGCTGAACTGTAGAGCCGTTTGTTTTTAAGATAACTCCTTTGCACTGCCCCCAGGGTAAACACCGTCTCCCATTGTTGTGGATGCATGTTTACAGCTGCTCTGCCTGGAAACAGACTTCCTATATCTTCGTACTTTTTTCGGCGCGGACTGCATAGAAAAGAGTTTCCCTATTGTTGAGGTTTGTTTACCGAGTCGTTGCTTAGCAAATCTCTGGCCATCCACGTTACAATATATTTGATTTGTGGGTATGTAATTCCAACTTTCAGGATTGAAGATTTAGTTTTCCGAAATTTGGTTCATTTTTTTCACACGCAGGTCGGACATCTTGTACAGAAAACTATGACCCTAGCTGACAACTAAGAATTATGCTTACATTCGCTGTTATTTAAAAATTTGTGTTCCATCTTGCATCCCACACAGTGTTGTCGTACTTTTATCTGAACGTGCTAGCATAGAATTTGTATTTTCATGAATTGAGAATTCATATATAATTAATCATTCCCTGTTCAAAGTATACAACTGCACTTAAAATTATCTGGTCCGATAAAAACTTCGTTCTACAGACTACTCAGATAAGATGCGCTTATTTTCTTATAACTGTTTCCATGAATTGAAAGTTTTAATTTGTCCCATGTTCTGTGAACTTGTGTCCGTTTTCTTGTCTGTGACATCAGAGGAAGAAAGCAAGTAGCATACAGAATCAAGCACAAGAGCACGCAGCACGGGTTTTGGAAGTGCAAAATGTTTGCATGTAAGACCAGCTAATAAGCGCTACTCGATAGTGTATTGTGGCATGTCTGCTGTCTCTTTCTTTCTGTCTTTCCCACCAATATCCTACATTATTCATCTTCGACCCCCATGAATGCTACATGTCTTGTCTATCTCATCCTGCTTGAATTGATTATTCTAATTATATTTGGAAAAGCATGAGTTACGAAGCTCCTGTTTATGCAGTTTTCTCCAGCCACGTACCAGTTATTCTCCTCAGATACCTCCAGGCTACTCGTATGTTCTCTCCGTAATGTCAGAGTCCAACATAGACCCATCTATATTACCTTTGAAAATGACAGGCTTATATATTTAAGATAATGCATCAGAATACTTGGAATTTAAATATCCATTTTTATCTATCGATATAATTGCACATATCGATACTGTCGCTATCGTGACAAAAGGTTTGTCTGTACGATCACTACGAACTTACCTTATAGTCTGTTACCAACATACTCCTAAACGTAAACTCAATTTACCTGTAGCATATAGTCGAAATTTCGTTATAAATGGTGACGCTGTTGTTGCTGCTATTATCGTCAATGTGTTTTCTACATGTCTAGATTATCAGTTTGTTGACATTTTGATATTCATAAATATGAGTTCATAATGTGCACATAAGAATCCCCTAAACTTACTTTTTTGTATGTATCCTAATTCTTCTGGAAGGTTGTACCCGGACGCCATCTTTGTACCAAAACACCATCGGGAGCGGGTTCCCCTTGACTCGACACACATGCTTCAGCTTATCCTTCGGTTTCAGCGAAATGTCGTGTAGACCGGTGACAGATGGTCGCCTCACTATAACACAAACATTACATTCTTGTCAGCGAAAGCACAGTCACTGCCGCCGCTCTCAGTATATCTGGCTCTACAGCCCTTGTGGATCTTGGCCGCTTTTCCAATTTCTTGATCTACACACAGTCGGTAGGACTCCTTGGACGGTGGATCAGGCCGTCGCAAGGCCGCTACCTACTCACAGAACAACACAGACACAGAATAAACGCACACAGACATGCATTCGAACCCACAATTCGAGGGTTCTAACGGACGAAGACGCGTCATGCCTTAGACCGCGCGGCCACTGTGATGGGCCGCTCTGGATGAACACCACTGAGAAACCAACATCCTTACATTTATATCACTTAAAGAATTATAGATGGGGCGTGTCATTGGGTGTAATCTCTGCAGAAGAAGACAAGAGGGAGACGAGAAAGGAAGAGGAGAGATAAACGAAAAAGTAGTTAAAAGTAGAAGGATTGGGAAAGAGCAAGAGAGTAAGAGAAGTGGCGAAGTAAGAGAATTGAAAGAAAATACGACAAATAACAAGGAAGAGGCATAAAAATAAGAAGATACGGAAAGGTAGAGAAGAAGAATAAGAAGAAAGTATTTGCATGCGAGAGAAACCCTACACAGTAGAAAGTTCTGCATAACATTTGTGGACGTGGTGATCATGGTTTCTTCCCAATTCGCCTCCAGAGAAACTTGAAATTCAGTCGTATCTTATGTCGAAACGCCGTTTTCTAAATATCCTTACTTAAATAATCCGCTTCTCTTATGCCTTACGGTATCGAGGTCTCTTTTTCGTTATATCATTTTACAGACGGCAGGACTCCTTGGACTAGTGATCAGCTCGTCACAAGGCCTCTACCTAAACACAGGACAACACAGACACAGAATGAGCACATACACATACCAAACAACCATGCCTTGTGTGGGATTCGAACGCACGATCCAGGCTTCCTAGCGAGAGAAGGTAGTACATGCCTTAGACCGCTCGGCTACCGTAACCGGCTTCTAAATATCCACCAAACTTTCTTCGTCCACTCTAAAATGAGCATTCTGTCATTAGTTTACAGCCGACAGAGACATAGCTCGAAAGAATAATTGCAAAAAAAAAAAAGGGGGGGAAGGGGAAGGATAAACCATCACACCAACAAAATATACACCAGACCCACAACACGTGCATACAGCAAAATAATTACGGCATATATTTTAAAAATAATATTACGCTTTTAAAATTCGAAGGGAAGTAGCGTGACAAGGAGGCAGCAGTTTCCTCTATATATTGTACACCTCACGATGGGCAGTTGGGCCGAAACGTATGTGTTCGAGTAAGAGGAAGAGACAAATGTTTTTGAAGGGTGAAATTTAATACATCGACGAAGTTGCACAGGGACGGTGAGAAGTGCGGGTGCTAATTTAGTCAACGTTCCCACGTATTTTTCATGTTACCATGTGTGCTACATGTCCCATCCATCCCATACTCCTTAATTTAATCGCCCTAATAAAGCTTGATGGCCGGTCACGGTAGCCGAGCGGTCTAAGGCACGCACTGTCTTCGCTCGCTCGGAAACCGGGATCGTGGGTTCGAATCCCACTCAGGGCATGGATGTTTGTGTGCGTTTTTCTGTGTTTGTGTACAGGTAGAGGCCCTGCGACGAGCTGATCACCCGCCCAAGGAGCCCTACCGTATGTCGAAGAACTAGAAAAACCGAAGTGAACGGAGAAGTTCATGGAGGTAGGCCTAGGCCCACTGGGGCTGTAGTGCCAAGGAAAAAAGAATAAAGCTCGATGACGAGGGGAAATAAGTCCGTCTTTATGTAATTCACTCTCCCGTTACTTCCTATTTAGTGTACTAAATATTCCGGTCAGAACATTGTGCAGAAACACCCATACGCAAAGTTTTTCATTTAGGACGAGAGACGAGTTTCACATCCACAGAAAACGATAGAGTAATATATTTTAAATGTTTAGATAGGAGACCAAAGAAGGTAGGCCCTAGACGATTCTGAACTGCATGATAGAAATTCTTCGCCAAATTATGATTTGCTACCGGCGCTCCCAAATATTTCAGTGTTACCATATGTATACAGGCTTCATTAGCTGCTCTCATGTCATAAATTTTTCTTACTTTGGAGGAACTAAAGAAGAAACTATAAGCCTCTTAATTTTTACTGTGTTTGATGAAGATTTCTTAAAGCTATTTACAGTTGGTTCTTCACTACACATCAGTTTCAAATATCTTATAGTCAAGGAGAGCAATTTCTTTAATCAGAAATTAACGAATCAAAGATTTGAACGTAGTTAATTGAATGTGTAGCCAGGAAAATGTCCTTTAAACTTACCTAAAGGTCAGGATTACTGAGTTTTTGGACTTCTTCCATCGTCCGGTATTCTGCAAAACACGGCATTTTAGAATTTATTAGTTAGTAGACTTGAAGAACGATTTCTGGAGCTGGTACCTGGCTACTTGATTTGAGAAGCTGACTGGCAAGAGCGCCAGTTCGCCCCATGTGTGGCGCAGGTGATGGCTGCTCTTATGCTGAACGCGCATAGACTTTATATCGTGAGGCGCTCGCTTCAAGTAAATATTTACACTCAGAAGAGACCCAGAGCTTAAACTCACAATCCCACACGCTTTACATGGATTTACGAACACAGATTTACTACTGCATTGGCTGCCGAAAACAAGAATCATTCACCCTATATACTAAAACAAGTTGAAATCATGGGAAATAAAAACATGACTTGCAATTTAATTGCATTTTTATATTTGATGATAACAGCTGATATCGCCTTTTGTTAGATCAATTTTTCAATTGACCTAATACTTCCAACCGTACTATGGTTCTGGGGTCGACTCAGTCTCTAGTAGAAGGGAGTATCAGGAATCTACCTGGGGGTAAAGGGCGGCCGGTGCATAGGGCTAAACTCACCGCCATTTGTGGGATCCTCGACGTTTCACAACGCAATGGGCCCTCCACGGCCTGTTACCGGTATAGCTTTACTATTACTATTACTACGCATGGTTGAAAATTGACTGTATTGTTGGAAAGTGTGGTGGACTCCACTCATGGACGTTTTCAGACAAAAAGCAACGCCTATACTTAGCCGTATAGGCTGCAGTGATGACAGTGGTGTAGAAGAAGTGGCCGAACAGGACCGGCGAAACGATGTCGATATTCGTGTCACGTGCAGTGACATTTCTATATAAGAGACTTTTCATTTCTGGAAACCAGTCGCAAAGCGTTTGACCGACGTCTTTGGAACATATGTAGTGATATCTACAGTTCAGAGTTTGAATGTCTGCAAACTAATGGGTAACGTACGAGATGCAGTTGCCCATAAAAATTGAGGGTTATCGAGACCGTATTGCGGACAGAACAGCATGACTCAAACAATTTCATAGTGAATAGCTTTAAATTTGTAATTGTCGCCAAACATAATTATATGGCTGAATATATGAAGAAAGAATGGGATAGGCGGGACGTGTAGCACTCACGGGAGATGAGAAATTTATGCAGTATTTCGGAAATCTGAAGAGAGAAAAACTATTCGGAAGGTTTGGATGAGATGGAAGAATGTTACTAAAGTCGAGCTTAAGGAAACAGAATGTGTTGATTGGGTTCTTATGTAAAGGGTGATGAGATTTCGGACTGATAACAGCGAGAGATTTCTTTGCCAGATGAGCAATTATCATCTTCTCAAGAACTTAGTGCCACGCAGCCAACTACATGTTGACGGGATCGATTTTAATACACTGTTGTGGAAAGTGGGGTACGCGGTAGCGTGGTGGGTTGAGACACTATGCTACAAGCCGGAAGGTCGCGGATTCGAGTCCCGATGAGGTGGATTTTTTTTTTCAATTTACCTAATTCTTCCAGTCGCACAGTGTCCCTGGGGGTCGAATCAGCCTCTAACGGAAATGAGTACCAGAAATCTTCCTGGGGGATAAAGGGCGGCCGGCACGTAAGGCTGACAATCTTACCGCCATCTGTGAGCCCATTGTCCAGAAAATGGGTTAGTCTCAACCTCTCACACCCCTATGGACCTCAATGGCATGTTACAGGGATAACTTTACCTTTTTATTTGATTAGGGATGCCACTTCCCATGCAAGAAGCAACAGACATGCGCATCAAGGAAAATTTATGTGAAGTGGTTATGTGTTTGTACGTAGAGCATCTGGAAAATCTAGGCGTAGATAGGATTATAACATTAATACATATCGTAAGTAGTAGGGAGTTAAGGTGCAGACCGGATTTATCTGGCTCGGGATATGTTCCAGCGGCGGGCTGTTTTAATTACGGGAACGAAACTTTGGGAACTATGAGTGTAACTTCATTGATTAGATGAGCGACTGTTAGCTTATTAAGACACATTGTGCTCCATGGGGTTAGAGGTTAGATGATCCATATTGTGACGTTTACCCATTGCTGGGCAACGACTCTCTAAACACATTCAATCGGAAGCAAACGCGCGCAACAATAGGAAGTCCGTTGCTAGGCAATGGATGAGTTAACACGCCTCCTTAACAATAGAGGCTGTGTGTTTTTTCGTGGTCCGTGCAAAGTGAATATAATGAAGTGTTTATATGGGCGGCAGAGAATAGAGCCGAGTTCGAGACGTCAGCCTGCCGGGGTATGAGCTTGGAACTGAATTTAGTTGGCAGTTGCAGAATAATGGCAAAAAGGGAACTAGGCTGTGCAAAGAGGACTGCATGTGTGAATTTAAGTGATAGTGAGACGGTTATAAATCCGTTGTCAGGATACGACTAGTGCGTGTGTAACGGTTAACTGTAAAGTGTGTAAATCAGCGATAGCGTTGTATTGCTTATAGTCCGGAGCTGTGTGTGTATAAGATGGCAAGAAATCCAATCATACAATTAGAAACCCGTCTTAAAAAGTCACGCACAAACCACACGTGACAGTATTTATATTCAGTTGGAGAAACTGGCGGAATAAATTTCTTGTTTCTATCGCTACTACACATTTTTCACTCAGAAATGTGTCACAACCCCTTCGTCCTGAACAGTTAAACACAGTCAAGGCATTTTTGCCGTTTTTGTCTGTTTCTGTTGATGAAAGGTTGACTATAGAGTGGCGTTCGGGTGCTGAACAATTTGAATACCACACGCGTCGACTTATCCCGTGATTCTGGTCGCTTATATATGCAGTCGCTTTATTGTGGACAAATACGTATATTCTGTTATATGTAAAGGATTCTACATCAGGGTTAGAATTGCAAGAACATTTAAGCATCAATTCACAGTATGGGATTTGTTCATGTGCTGAGACTAACGCTCGGAAAGAGAAAAGTGTTGATGTCTGGTAACATATGGGACCACCTTGCGTCAAAGTTTATACCATTTGGGAGTTTATTAGCCTCGAGGCATGGGACGTCATTATGTGCGAAATAAAATTTCTTTGAAAAAAAGAGGGAAAGAATTAAAGCTTATTGAATTAAGAAATAATTGTATATATTCATCTTTAAACTTCTTCACGTATTAAGTCCGGTATATGAGTATTTAATTTATTCAAAATCCTATATCTTCATTTCTAGAATAAGATTAGTAACAGATTTTTTGTTTTAGTGATTATATGACTTTATGTAAGATAGGCGTGATTTTTATTACCAGCGTTGAAAATACAGACTAGCATACAGGATAGAAAACGAAGAGCCCTTATCTTCTGGGGTATAACACCGTGCAGCCTGGCGAAAGTCAGCTGACGTTTCCGACGAACGTATGCCTCCATATTCAAGGTCGAAGAATAAGCCAAGAAAGAAATGAGTATGCAGCTACTTTTTTTGTAACTACTACTCTGCTCGCTTCCATCTTCGCACTGGTTTCTTTCTTGGCGTATTCTTTGACCATGAAAATTGGGGGGGGGGGGATTTTCTTCTGAAATGTTGGTTGATTTTCGCTGGACTATCCCATAAGCCAGAACTTACCACAGCCACCGATGTAAATCTCAGATGCTACGATGAATCGAACCGTTGTTCCGTGTGGTTATAAAACTTTGGTCGGAATTACTGGGTTCTTTTACTCTGTCCATCGTCCGTTATTCTAGAACCTAGAAAACAACGTTTCGGAAACTGAATCCATTTCCGTCCTCAGGTGAGGGGGAGACAACCACTCTGTTCGGTCCCTTAGAGAGAACTAACCTCAATCACTCGTCACTGACGCCACTCATCCAGTGAGTGAAGTTAGCTCTTTCTAAGGGACGAAGCAGAGTAGGTGTCTCCCCCCTCACCTGAGGACGGAAACGGGTCCAGTTTCCGAAGCGCTGTTTTTTCTAGCACCTAGAATACCAGACGATGGACAAAATCCAAAAACCCAGTAATTCCGAATATTGTACACCATCGTCAGAACCGTTTAGTATCTAATTATAAACCTTTGTGTCTCGCTCTGAGCGAGTGCAGGGATATTGTTTATGAGAGGCATCTTGAACCGTTACACGTCCTGATTCTGAATGGGTAGTAAAGTACATCAAGTGGTGGAACAAGTTTAATAGGAAAATAAAAATGTTTGCCTTAGAATTTCTCGGGGCACTACTGCTCATCATCAGAAAGCGTAGCCAATGCTTTCACCTATGTGTCTGAACATAAGTTGTGACAAAGGGACTTCTACTATCGATTGATCGATCGATCCATCCATCCATGGTTCTGCAGCCCTTTGTTGGATCTTGGCCACTTTTTTTCTTAATCTTTTTTACACAGGCGGTAGAACTCCTTCGACGGGGGATCAGCCCGTCGCAAGGCCGCTACCTGCACACAGGACAGAACAAACAGAATAAACGCACACAGCAATAAGTGCCTCAAGTGGGATTCAAAGCCACGATCCCAGTGTTTAAGCGGGCGAAGACTTCATGCCTTAGACGGCTTGGCCGCTGTTATCGGTAAGGGATTTCTGCTAGCATTAGAAATCAGGACTGAAATGTTAATGCAATTAAAATAATCTATGTCTATTAAAAGCAATTTGTTGAATCAGTTAAATGAAATGAAGGGTCTTGTTGTGTATGTGAAGGAACAGTATGACGACTTTCATTTCGTCCTGTTGGCTACATAGGATATCTTACAGGCTGTCGCGTTGCTGGACATACTCGTATGTCTGTCTGTGCGGTGTTAATGTGTGTAATGCGGAGAAGTGTATTTCATTTAATTTAATCGATTTTAACCTGTTACTTTTAACATTCACAACTTTTTGCACTGCTATAACATTTTAGTCTCGATTTCTAATGCTAGTACAAATCTCTTTATGAAAACTTATGTTCAGACATATGTAAAGTATGTACTTCACAGCCTTCGTTTGCCTTCTGATGATGACCAGCAGTGGCCGGAAAGTGTAAAAGGAAACGTTTCTTTCTCCTGTTAAACTTATTCATGAGTGAACATTGCTGTATTTAAGGCCCATCTTGCTAATTAAGAGACAGAGAACCTTGCCTTATGCCGGATTTTTATCAAAAGTTGTTTACCAGCAGTGTTTCCAGCTGTCCTTGTTGCTCCAGCACTGACTGTTCAGCTTATTGAGATATCTGTTACTGCACCTTTGTTAGAGGGATCTTCAATTCTTAGCTTATATATGGTTTTGTTAGGAGTGAAAACAGCATTCATATCATTTCTAAGGCAGCCTTTTGGATTTGACTTTATATTTTTCAGTAATCAACAAAATGGCCGGTCACGGCAGCCTAGAGGTCTAAGGCATGTACTGTCTTCGCTCGCTTGGAAACCTTGATCGTGTGTTCGAATCCCATTCAGGGCATGGATGTGTAGTTTGTGTGTGTGCGTTTTTCTGTGTTTGTGTACAGGTAGAGGCCTTGCGACGAGCTGATCACCCGCCCAAGGAGTCCTACCGAATGTGTAAGATCTAGAAAAACCGAAGTGAACGGAGAAGTTCATGGAGGTGGGCATATGCAGACTGGGGCTGTAGTGCCAAAGAAAAATCAAAATATTACAACGTTGTGTTTTCCTGCAGTTGGACATCCACGCCTATCGAGTATCGGAGAGATAAGTGACAGCAAATAATATCTCACGGAAACTGGTGAAGTGCGGAATTATCACGTGACTGCGTACGTTAAAATAGGCAAAACCTGTGACAGTAAGTTAAGTGCCTGACCTGCAGTATTTTTCTGCAGGAAATATATAAACAAATAAAGGACCTCGGTGCATCTAGCCTCCTAGCTGAGATTTGAATGCAGGAGCATCAGAATATGATGCAGGAATTTTGTCGATTAAACTGCATCGACTTTTCTCTGCTGTCGGCATATTTCAAATCAAATTCTGACTAACTTCAAACGTAAGCAACACTTTTTGAGACTCCCTGCGGCATATTCCGTTCATCTATAGCGTTTATGGAACTGGTTTCACTGTATGATTTTAATGCAATGAAGCTTTTTCTTGTGCATGCTGAAATACGTATGGCTTTGCATATGAGGTAATACCAAGTCATGTAAGAGCACTATAGTGACACAGCGACGTATCATTCATGTGAGATTTAGTATCTGCCGTTGTGAAGATTTAAACTGTGTTAATTTGAGTTCTAACAGCGTTACAAGCGTTACGCCCGGAAGATCATAATCAAGTATATAAGCTAGTCCTAAACCTATTATTTTGTTACTCCCTGTACCTTTCTGCACAGACTTAAACACGTAGAGGAAAGTAAGCCACTTAAGTTCTGTATAGATGTAAACATTAAAAGGAAGTAGGCCTTATAAGTTCCCCCCCTTTACACTACAGCCCCAGTGGGCCTAGGCCTACCTCAATGAACTTCTCCGTTCACTTCGGTTTTTCTAGATCTTACACATTCGGTAGGACTCCTTGGGCGGGTGATCAGGTCGTCGCAAGGCCTCTACCTGTACACAAACACAGAAATCGCACACACACACTAAACATCCATGCGCTGAGTGGGATTCAAACCCACGATCCCGGTTTCCAAGCGAGCGAAGACAGTACATGCCTTAGACCGCTCGGCTACCGTGACCGGCATCCTAAGTTTTAGGCTGATGTAAACACTTGAATGAAGTAGGTCTCTGAAGTTCTGTAGAGATGTAAGCATTTAATGGAAGTAGACCTCTTAAATTTCGTACACATGTAAACACGTAACGGTAAGAAGGCATCTTAAGTTCTGTACAGATGCAAACACTTAAAGTAAAACAGGCATTTAAGTTTTGTACAGATGTAAGCACTTACAGGAGAGTTGGCGTTTTAAGATATGTACAGATGTAGGCTTTTTAGGCTCTTCTCACTGGAGTTGTCTCAGCACCCACAAAGAACTGACTAAGGCAAAGACAAAAAATGTAAGTAATGTTTCTTTTGTATTTTATCTGACAGAACCAAGTGATTCTAGTTTTTTATTACTGCTTACTTTTGGGTGTTGGGACAAGGTTGTTTCTCAAATGTTTCAGATGAAGGAAGCAGTCGAACTTTGATACAGTCGTATAACTTCTATGAAGTACGTGAAAGCTTAATGAAAAATGTTGGTATTGTTTCGTAAAGAGAGAATCACATCGCATTCTTCGTATCTCGTCAGGTCTAATAATGATAGATCTTGGTCAGAATGCATTCGGATCATATATTATGGGAAAAATTTTATTAAATACACGTATGTTATCTTAAAATTATATTTTCTGATTGTAGCTTCTCTAATGAACGTTACTACGTGACTCCAAAATAAGCATACGATTTTTAAGCAATGCCTTAAATATCAAGGTAATTATATGTGTTATGGGGGTTGTAGCTTTAGAATATTTTTTCTTATATTTTAATACTATTTTATTACGAGGGAGGTTTTCCACTCTATGGAAGCAAGCGGCCGCCATGCCTGGTTTCAAGATAGCTAACAGTGCTCTAATTAATAATTACATCCATTCATTCTTTCATCAGTGGCTCTGAAGTTACTTATAATATAGATTTCCTATTATTTGCACCTTAGGGAACTTTTCTTCACCTTTTCCCACTTTGAGACCTCTATTGTTCAGTATTTTTATCGGTGTTTTCTGTACCAGATTTTTTTTTCGAATTTCTACTCTTTGCTGATGATTTCAATAAAATCTGCCGAGGATTGTAAATTACTACAATCCGATATAGACTGTGTACAGAAGTGGTGCAGTGAAAGTTAACATATTAAAAACGAACGATTTCTTTTATTCATAAAACTAAGAGTATCCATTTTAATTTCTTTTTAGGTGATCTATTAATCGTACGAACTGATAGTGTATAAGATCTTGGGGTTGTGTTAGATAGCAAACTGCATTTTTATCGTCACGTTGACTACTTAAGGCACTAAAGCTGTTAGGACTAATTCTTTTAATCACATATAATTATTTTCCCTTTGATAGTCTGAACATTTTATATATTGCCTAAATTCTTTCATTGCTTGGATACACGTCTGTCGTCTGGAACAGCGTTACAGCGTTGCTGTACGCATTATATTTTGCGAATATAGACATCCCACTGGAGATATTTTCAAATGTAAACCAGCATGAGAGTAGCAAAGAAACCGCGATGTAAGATTTACCACATGATATAAGAATGAACACACTAACCCTCAAACCTGGAGCTATATCATAAGATCTGAATCATAAACTACGCCTGAAAGGTATGCAGCCTCTATGGTAGTTGAGATGTGCGGGCTGTATAACTTAAAGTTGCTGTTTGTATTGTTTTTATAATAGCATGCACGAGAATGGTGCGTATAGAGGTATTTATGTGACCTAAAAGAGTAACTATTGATACAAGACTTATGAATGCATTGTTTCATTTCAACTGTGTTACAATATTTGGTTTCTTAATTTCTGCGCATTTAAATATTCCTTGAACAATTATGGATAAAATATTTCATTATTTTGAATAAAGTGATAGATTTTTGGTCATATTTTCCAATTAGGACTGACGTATTACCTAATAACCTAAACTGTAAACCTATAGTGATGTCCACGTTCGTATACAGCGTTTCCAAAATTACTCGTATATCCGGAAGAGAAGAATATCCGTCCCCGAAGGGGTATTCTGGAAAATGGGGTCGCTGTAACAATAACTTGCTGTATTAATGTCATCATCATCATGTCTTTTTAGCGTAATGGTGCTATGATCATATAAATAAGAAGAGACTTGAACCGAATTATTATTTCACCATTTCCTGTATGTACGAGTACTGGAGACAATAGTATAAATCAGTCAAGTTTTTTTTTTAATTTGTATTTTGTTTCAAATTTAATGCAAGTACACCTCAGTGCATATAAGGCAAGATAGCTCAGTCAGTAACAATACTTGTTACAGGCTGCACAACCGGGTCTGGGGCCTACCTATCCAGCCTCCTAATTAATTAAAATCAGGCCTCTTTCCAGGAGGGTTCAACGGTGCATAAAGCTTCCACTGGCTTCCGTTTAGCATCGATGTGAAAAACCCGCTTAAATTTACCTGTTGTCCCCACACGTCTCATTACCAACTTCCTAAGCATCGAGGTAACTTAATGCTTAAATTCTTTGGTCAGTTCTACTCTGTAAACATATAGAACATTATTTAAATTCACCGAACTCTCAGAGAAATTTTGGCTCGCGAAAACACACAAGTAACACTAATTATAAAAGCTAACAGGTTAAGCTATCCCTGTAACAGGCCGTGGAGAGCCTTAAGGCTGGGAGACGTCGAGGCTTCCACATTTTCTAGACAAACGGCTGACCAATGGCGGTGAGGTTGTCAGCCTTACGCGCCGGCCGCTCTTTACCCCCAGGAATATTTCTGGTACTCATTTCTGTTAGAGGCTGAGTCGAATCCAAGGACATAGTGCTTCTGGAAGAATTAGGTCAATCGAAAAATCCGATAACCTCGTCGGGAATAGAACCCGCGAATTTCGGCTTGTAGCATAATCTCACATATGGTATGCATCCTCTTGTGTGTTATTTACGAAAAGATATGATCATATCTTTTTGTGGCATAGTGCCTCAACCTACTATGCCAACTAACTATAAAGTAAAAGTAAAGGTATCCCTGTACCAGGCCGTGAAGACCCATAGGGTTGTGAGACTTGAGGGTCCCACACTATCTAGTCAATCGGCTCAGAGATGGCGGTAAGGTTGTCAGCCTTACGCGCCGGCCGCACTTTACGCCCCCAGGAAAATTATTTATTTAATTCGTGGTACTCAATTCTTTTAGAGGCTGAGTCGACTCCAGGACCATAGTGCGGCTGGAAGGATTAGGTCAATTGGAAAAAAAATCTAATGACCTCATCGGGACTTGAACCCGCGACTTTTCGACTTGTAGAGCAGTTTAAATTATATTTAAGCGTAAAAAAGTATCAAAGATGAGCAGCGGCACACACACACGGAGCCTGCACAGAACAACATATGAACGTTGCTGAAAACAAGAAATAGCCGCTGCAGCACTGTAGACAAGAGCAGGAGTCCCTGCTAATTAAAACTTTAAATTTTAAACTGTAATTCTAAAATCAAATTGACGAGCGTGTGTTGGCAAGATTTTAAAACAAAACTGACAGGCTGATATTTTAGATTCTGGACTGTGTGCAGTGTGACAGATACGTAGTGAAAAATACACCTGATGATGGCCAATTACGGCCGAAACATATAGTGTAGAGGAAGAAAAGACAAAGATATACAACCAAATAAATTGTTACATTCACGACGGTATTTGTATTATTACGTATAGAAGTGTATAGTGCAACAGGATGCTTAAATATAATATAGTAATTTTGATATTTCTCTCTGTAAAATTTTATTAAATCCACCGAAGGAGATGATCGCTAATGTTTCATAAGGGAGGAACTAAAAGAATTGCACTGTCTTTCCATAAGGTAAGTTATATAGCTAAAGCCTGTTAAAGCTGTGAGAATGTTTTGCTTATAGCATAGCAAATTCCATAATCGCAGTATTTTCTCGATCGCTCCCATTAAAGCGATTTATCTTGACATCAACCCATTACTGATTAATGCGGTTGCATGTGTTTAAAGCAGATTAAAAATACTGTGTTGTGTATCTTACCATGTTTTTACCGAAGGATAGACTTTAAGAGCAGAGTAAGAAAGCGACAAGGTTGGGGGAGCTGAGATGTATTTTTAAAACTATTTCTTCTTGATGTTCACCTCCACCCTCGTTCTTACGTCTAGTCAGTGCGACGACTGTCGTAGTTTCAGGTGGGTCATGTCGACTTCATGATTCGCCACAAAAAAGGAGCCTTGCTACGGTACCCTTAAAATAATTTCGTGCAGAATAACAAACAGAAGACGATCAAAGGACTTTCTCCTGAATTGTGACAGTTTGTTTTGAATTAATGTTTCTTCTTTTCATAGTTTAGCCGAACTTATTCTTTAGTAATGCTAATGCGACCCCATTTTCTGCCCATGTTCTCTCTCATAGCTTAAATTCACATGGAAGTCTAAGTGAAGGCAATGGCGTGGATACAAACTGACTTGGGCCCTATAAATTTCAATTAAATATTTGCATATAAAGAGTGTGAACTTATTGGCAGTTAAGTTTCGGCCACACAGAGCGCTACGCTATGTTCGCTACGTACGCTATGTACGCTGTGTACACTCTGCGACGCAGCTAACATAGGGAACATAGCGTACGTAGCGTACGGAAGTCTGTGTGGCCAGTCACATTGGCAATAAAGGGAGATATTTTTCTGTTCGTATAGCGAACATAGTGTACGTAGCGCTCTGTGTGGCCGAACCTTTACTGTTTGATTAAAATGTGTATGATGAAAGGTTTACGAATGGTGTAAACCATAGTGGGGGGAACGTGATAGCGTGGTTTGTTGAGGCACTGTGCTACAAGCCAGAAGGTCGCGGGTTCGATTCCTGATAAGGTTATGGAATTTTTCAGTTGACCTAATCCTTCCAGCAGCACTGTGGCTCTATGGTAGACTCAGCCGCTAACAAAAATGAGTACCAGGAATTCTCCTGGTGGGTAAAAGGCGGCCGGCGCGTAAAGCTGACAACCTCACAACCATCTGTGAGCCGATTGTCTATAAAATGTGGGAGCCTCGACGTATCACAACTCTATGGACCTCCGAAGCCTGTTACAGGGATAGCTCTACCTTTACCTTATAAACTTACAGTGTATTCATATTACGAAAGAATTAAAACAAGAATCTGATGTACTTAGTTTTATTCCTGTAATTTTATTACATTACAAGGCGTCCCAAAATGTATTGGTGATTTTCTGAATGTTCGTCATTTAGCGCGTTACACTTATGTTAGCCATTAGCCTGACTGGTCTGACACTGATATTCGGGTCGCTGGTTGCATCATACGGAAATGTATGTTTTACTGATTTTATTTTTGAGATCTTAGGCAGCGGCTAAGTTATCAGTATCTGTACTGTGCTTATCACTAGTCCGTGGAGATGAATCTGTATGTATCGCTCCAACTTATTCTTTGTTTGTCTCTCTTTCCGTTCATCCATACATAGAAACTATGTCTGGATTATGAAGAAAGCAGTCTTCTGGGATTTGGCACCGTGTATATGTGGTGTTAACACACAGTCTGCTTTTACCGTTTCTCACGGTCTCTTCGCGTGCAGATTTCTTATATTTTTTCTTCTACCCTGAAGATGGAGGCGATACATTCCTCCGAAACGTCGCTTAACACCACATATACACGGTGCCAAATCCCAGAAGACTGCTTTCTTCATAGTCACCGCCGTGAAAGCCTCAAATCTTACATATGTCTGGATTCCTTCATGACGCTCCCATTTCCCCTTCCCTCCATCCACATATGGGCATTATGATCGGATTTCTTCGTGATGCTCCCATTTTCATGCCCATACATTCATATATATAGACATTATGGCTGGGTTTTGTATTGACGCTGCAATTTCTTTTTCCATTTATCCACTTGTGAGCATTCCGCTTGGTTTCTGTTTTTTCCTTTTATTCTATCCGTCCTCCCTGTCCGATACTACTAAATACCTGATTCCATGGAACAGAATCCTTCTTTAGAAGCTGATTGCCGCTCATCTGGTAAACAATTCGCACATATTTTTATGGAACCCGAAGATTTATTTCGACCTTTTTAATATCGTAATAGGCCCTAAGGCCTAACACTTATTGGGGCGAAGAAGATGAAGACATTTCTAAGAGCTCTCCATGGGTCCTGGTTCTAAGCCAGATGATTCCGGTCCTTACTCTCCCACACTTCGATTTTAATATTATCTTCCCATCTTCATCTAGGCTTCCGAGTGTTCACTCCTTTTCAGGTTTTCCGACGAAGACTCTGAATCCATTTATTTCCTTGTTGCAAGCCACCTACGCAGCGCATACGACCGCGGTAAAGTATTCACTCTTTGATGTCAGGAATGTGTTAAACGTCGTAGATCATAAAGTAATACACCCGAGCAACAATGCTCGTTTGATGGATTCCATTTCGAAAGCGGTTTATTGTTGCAAGTACGCTGTTGGTTAGTAAGAGCCTCAGTATAAGCGCCGTTTATTCAGGGTTTTGTTATATGCCTATTTGTAGCTAAGACATAAAAATGCTTCTCGAATGACATCATCGAATACGCAAGACAGCGTTTAATGTCACTGGGTAAAGGTAAAAAGTAAAGCTATTCCTGTAACAGGCCGTGGAGGCCCATAGCGTTATGAGACGTCGAGGCTCCCATATTTACTAGATAATCGGCTCACAGATGGCGGTGAGGTCTTTCGCCTTGCGCGCCGGCCGCCCTTTACCCCCCAGGAAGATTCATGTTACTCATTTCTGTTAGAGGCTGAGTTGACTCCAGGGCCATAGTGTGGCTGGAAGGATTAAGTCAATTAAAAGATCCAATGACCTCATCGGGAATCGAAACCCGCGACCTTCCAGCTTGTAGTATAGTGCAAATATCGCTAGGAAAACGCTTAAATTCATTTAAAGTGAACTATTTTAAAATTGGAAATGCATTGGTCGGCTTCACAAAGGTCACCTTTCGGACCACCTTGGGCACCACTAGCTACGAGTATTACTTAGAACAAGAGGACACGGAATTCCTGGCTTCAGCTTTCTTTTTTGGCTGTGGAGAAAACACGAGTTTGCTACTTTATGAAAAGAAACGGGAGCTAAAGAAGGCAAATAAACAAGAAAACGGAAACGTGTTTTCTTCTTAACGATGTGGCAAAAGGTTGACAATTCCTCCCTCCTTTTTATTCTCCCGTATGAATAACATAAAAGGCTGTTGTACTTGGAACCTTGAGAAAGAAATTTCTGTAAGAGTCGTGTATTTAAAAGTACCAGATTCTTCCATGAAATCTGAAGTTAACTTGCAATTACGGTAGGTTACAGTTGCCTTTCTATTGCTTCATACTGCGACTGTATACCCAATGCTAGGCAACGACTCGTTAAACACATCCCCACAAAACGCGCACGTGACAAGAGGTCATCTATTGCTAGGTAACGGACCAGTAACCACGCCTCACTAACAATACAAGTTGTGTTTTCTGTGGTGTCTGAGCCGAGGGATTATAAAGGGACGAAGAAGGTCGTTTGAGAAGTAGTCGAGCAGTCGAGTCGGAAGGATTAAGTCACTTGAAAAATTCAGTAGCCTAATCGGAAATCGAACCCGCGACCTTCCGGCTTGTAACATAGTACTTCAACTACGCTATCGCGTGCCTCAAATAATGAAACGTATTAAAACAACAGGTTAACTGATATGGATAAATTTCGTTAACCTTGCCAATATACCCCACTTTACCTCAGCACTTAATGATCCAGCCATTTTTATTTTGACCTGAGCTATGTCCACCCAGAGACACGTCATAAATTTAAATATGAATTTCATAGTTTGATTCCGACAAAGTGTCGATTACAGTGGCTGCACGGTCCAGGGTACGAAACGTCTTCACCCACTTAACACTGGGATCGTGGTTTCGAATTCTACTCGAGACATGAATGTTTATCTGTGTGTGTGTGTTGTTCTGTGTAAGTAACAGCCTTGCGACGGGCTGATTACCCTTCGAAGGAGTCACCGACTGTGTATATGATCCATAGTATCATATTAATTCTGAATGGGAACAGGCTAGAGGGCCTAATACGTCATGGTAGAAGCTGAAGAAGATCCTGACGAAGTGTCAGCGGACCACAGTGTAGGAACCTCTCGCTCATGTGGCCGGGTTGCTATGATATTCTTGTAATTGGACTTGTTCATCACGCCGGCCTTGTTGGCGGTTGTAAAAGTCAACTGCCGGAGCAGATGTCTTGACACAAATGTAGGTCAGACTTCACCACACACGAGCGCAGACACACTTACACACCGATAACTGCGTATTGCATCATTTCTGAAGTTTCTTTCCTTTTTCTTTTTCCCCCTTTTAGACGTTCCATTAATTGCGACTAACATTTAAGCAACCGCTATTCATGGTTTCAAACGCACAGATTTGAAAGAAATTTATTGCTTTGTGTGCACAGTAACCCTTCCTAGCTACTAGTAGAAATGTTATGTTTCTGGACATTATCCGTCGTCCTGTTTTTATCTGAAGCCCCTTCCTGTTTTTGTTTAAAAACACAACGTTTCAGAGACTGGATTCTGTCTCCATCTTCAGGTAAAATCTACTCTTTTTGGCCCAATCGATAGAGCTAGTCCCTGTCTCCGAAGATAGGGAGACTGAATTCTGTCTCCGTCTTCAGGTAAAACCTACTCAGTTTGACTAGCTCTATCGATTGGGACAAACTGAGTAGGTTTTACCTGAAGACGGAAACAGAATCCAGTCTCCGCAACGTTGTGTTTTGAAATATAAACAGGATAGTGTTTTAGCTAAGATGAGCACGATGGATAATGTCCAGAAGCACAATATTTGTACTAATGTACTATCGTCACAAGCTTTTAGATCTTACTTCCTGTCTATGCTCGGCGCGTAGGATCCATAGAAGCACTGGTCTACATTTATGCTTTGTTAGAAGATCAGTTTAAGAAATTTATCAAGGCGTCTGTCACTAGGTAAGACCAGTTAAAGCTATTCATGTATTTTAATACTAACTGTACCAGTCTAATGTCCAGTGGAAGTTCGAGGGCAAGTCTCCTATAAATTTTCCAACTTTTACCTCAACCCCACCTTTTTCCCGTATTCCTTCCCCAGTCGGGCCTGTTATTTCTCCGTTTTTCGTCATTGCTCTCCCCATACCTCCTCCCACCCTTCACTTACTTTTAGACGGCTCTTAACAGATCTTGACCGATCTTTCGAATTTAGAAATGTGATTCTTTAAATATATGACACACTAAACTGGTACGTATGCTTGGAAGAAACTGCAGGATATATTATGGGTGTAATATAAGACTGATCTGTTTTATGACAAAACAGTTTACATAAATACGTCCCCTGCTGACGTAGATGTCGCGTACATGACAAACAACTAGCTTTTATTTATAAGATTATACCATGGAACTACATTAACAGAAGACATTTTATTCAAATATTGTATATGTCCCTTTGCCCGTGATAATATTTTATCTGAATTCAATCCTTTGAAGTGTAATGGCAACTTGTGCACCGCATATTGAACCTCAGAATAAACAGCGATTATTTTCCTGAACAGTATTAATCAACTGATTCCTGTTTGTAATGTAGACGAGTTTTTTTTCTGCGTTGTAGGAATTGGAATTTGATGTACTATTTCGGTGGGCTTCAAGGTCAAAAGTTGAGGACGTCGTTAGATAGCACCCCCTCCCCCCCACAATTATCAAATTTCCGCGCTAATGTAAAACCTACGTTTTAACGCAGTAAAGCCCCTGCTCATCTTCTTTTCCTTGTTCATAACCTAAAAAATTCTTCTCAACGCTTTACCCTCTCTCCAAGGAAACAAGGGTACTGCCTGGGAACTTACAAACACGGAAAGCAGTAAAATGTAGCGTCTCTCATTATTCTTCACCCCCTCCACTTTATCTTCTGTCTTATTGTTCTTCTTACTTAAAACTGTTAATATTCAGATGTGTTACAGAATATTCGAACACTGAATTCTGGTCCCTACTGTGCAACGCAGGGCACGCGGTAGCGTAGTCGGTTGAGGCACTATGCTACAAGCAAGAAAGTTGAGAGTTCGATTCTCGATGAGGTCGTTGGATTTTTTCAATTGACCTAATCCTTCCAGCTGCACTATGGCCCTGGGGTCGACTCAGCCTCTAACAGAAATGAGTACCAGGAATATTCTTGGAATGTTCTTGGGGGTAAAGGGCGGCCGGCGCGTAGGGCTGACAACCTTACTGCCATCTAGGAGCCGATTGTCTAGAAAATGTGTGAACTTCAACATCTCACAACCCTATGGGCCTCCGAGGCCTGTTACAGGGATAGCTTTACTTTTAACCTTTTACTTTTAACTTTTTTACTTATTTTGCAACGGAAACTGCCATTTTAAATGAAGGTTTCGCCAACATTTCTTTTGTAATGGGCAAGTAGGGCAAGCTTATTGTCGCGTGACTTATAAAACGGGGTTAGGATTTGATGATCGAATTTATTGGATCTTTATACAACTGGTTACAACGTTCCACAAATAACTATCTACGACTGCACACTCCACAACTCCACTACTCTTGGAGCCAGAGTCATTCACCGTTATCTACCCTCGGGTCTGACTATACAGAAAACACATCCATTGCCTAAGAATATACTCTTGTCACGTATTATTGTACGTATTACATAGCAAGGGGCTGTTTACCAAGAATCCGTCTCGTGGGAACATGTTTATTGAGCCGTTGCATAGCAGTGGATCTGTACGTCACTTTGCAATACATAGTGGGTTTCATATGAATCTCACGAAAATAGATGTGAATTAAAATGAATAGCTTACGAATAACTTTGCATCTTGTGCTGTAACTGAAAACATTTTCCAAAAATGTACACGTGAACTCAGTCATTATGACACCTGAACACCATCTGACGTCGCTGGGGAAAGATTCGGATCAGAGAGCGGAAATCGCCACGTGCTTTGCGACCATCGACAAACGTTTAAGAAAATTATTATGAATACGTTACATTTTTGGCGGGCAGCCAAAGGTTTTTCCGACGGTCCCCGGTGCCCGCATGCATACGCTTGGCATGATCAGTTTCGTATATATAATGTATTCAAGACTTGTGAGTTGTAATGGTATAGAAATCCAGAATTCATTGTCGAATGTAAATGAAAAGATTATTCTGTTGCCAAGTGAAACACGAGTGAGGCAAAGAGAATTTCACCGATTGTTGCATAAGAACGGAGGGAAGTGTGAGAAGATGGGCGGAAACAGGGATTAGGAGAGGATCTGAGAAAGATAGATGATGCGTGTGTATGGCGGAGCAGGGAGGGTGTAATATATTAACCGCAACCACTGCTCCTAGTGTAATGCAGTAGCCGCAACCACTGTTCCTAGTGTAATGCAGTAGCCGCAACCACTGTTCCTAGTGTAATGCAGTAGCCGCAACCACTGTTCCTAGTGTAATGCAGTAGCCGCAACCACTGTTCCTAGTGTAATGCAGTAGCCGCAACCACTGTTCCTAGTGTAATGCAGTAGCCGCAACCACTGTTCCTAGTGTAATGCAGTAGCCGCAACCACTGTTCCTAGTGTAATGCAGTAGCCGCAACCACTGTTCCTAGTGTAATGCAGTAGCCGCAACCACTGTTCCTAGTGTAATGCAGTAGCCGCAACCACTGTTCCTAGTGTAATGCAGTAGCCGCAACCACTGTTCCTAGTGTAATGCAGTAGCCGCAACCACTGTTCCTAGTGTAATGCAGTAGCCGCAACCACTGTTCCTAGTGTAATGCAGTAGCCGCAACCACTGTTCCTAGTGTAATGCAGTAGCCGCAACCACTGTTCCTAGTGTAATGCAGTAGCCGCAACCACTGTTCCTAGTGTAATGCAGTAGCCGCAACCACTGTTCCTAGTGTAATGCAGTAGCCGCAACCACTGTTCCTAGTGTAATGCAGTAGCCGCAACCACTGTTCCTAGTGTAATGCAGTAGCCGCAACCACTGTTCCTAGTGTAATGCAGTAGCCGCAACCACTGTTCCTAGTGTAATGCAGTAGCCGCAACCACTGTTCCTAGTGTAATGCAGTAGCCGCAACCACTGTTCCTAGTGTAATGCAGTAGCCGCAACCACTGTTCCTAGTGTAATGCAGTAGCCGCAACCACTGTTCCTAGTGTAATGCAGTAGCCGCAACCACTGTTCCTAGTGTAATGCAGTAGCCGCAACCACTGTTCCTAGTGTAATGCAGTAGCCGCAACCACTGTTCCTAGTGTAATGCAGTAGCCGCAACCACTGTTCCTAGTGTAATGCAGTAGCCGCAACCACTGTTCCTAGTGTAATGCAGTAGCCGCAACCACTGTTCCTAGTGTAATACAGTAGCCGCAACCACTGCTCCTAGTGTTATACAGCAGCCGCAACCACTGCTCCTAGTGTAATACAGTAGCCGCAACCACTTTTCCTAGTGTAATACAGTAGCCGCAACCACTGCTCCTAGTGTAATACAGTAGCCGCAACCATTGCTCCTAATGTAATACAGTAACCGCAACCACTGCTCCTAGTGTAATACAGTAGCCGCAACCACTGTTGTTACTGAAAACAAATAGAATGATATTCCTGGTGAAAAGGTTTCCTGAACATAATCGTTGCAGTTAGGTACCTCGTACATTAAGAAATTTGTATCGAATCTCACCTGTCGGCATTAGAATTGGGCCAGTATTATAATTCAGAACTAAACTGAGTACGCGGAGTTGAGTCCTGTAGTTCGCTGGTTCTCCTCCTGAGCCATATCAGTCCTGCTCATATCACCGCCATCCATGACTCAGAATATCGATTTGAATAATTATGTTACGTGAGAAGTAAAAAGAACATTTGAATCAATTACTTGCTTGAGGTACTTCTCTGAAAATCTCTCAGTTACTTAGATTATCAAGTGATGATCTGACGTGGATCGGCCCCCTATCCCACTAAACCGTATCCAAGTCCGAGTTCCTGTGACATCTCGTAACGTGCTTCCTTTTGCGGTGAGAGATTATTAGACTTACGCCCAAACCCCCAGACTGGAGATCAGCATTTAAGCGGCCGTTGTCATCAGTTTATGTCAACAAATTCACTGCTACCCTACGTATCTGGAGGCCGCCTCTGTCCACAACCTGAGACATAACCACAGACGGAGTGACAAGGAAGTGAACATATTAACTCCACGGTGCAGAACCGTTCTTGAGAAACTAACAGGAACCCCCCACCTTTTATGAAACACAGAGATTCGTCCCCGTATTCACTTGGAGCTGATTCGCTTTTCGATCGTTTTGATGTCCTTCCTTCTGTAGGATTCCCACGAGCATGGAATTTTTGTTGGGTACCTGGTTGGCACCGCACGAGTAATAAGTGGCTGAACTACATTTCAGAACCATAAGGAAATACAAGCCGGATGTAAACTAAACGGCGACCTTATAATCTGAGTAGCATAATAAATAGGCGCTGGATGTAAACTAAACGGCGGCCTTGTAATCTGAGTAGCAATAAATAGGCGCTGGATGTAAACTAAACGGCGATCTTGTAATCTGAGTAGCATAATAAATAGGCGCTGGATGTAAACTAAACGGCGGTCTTGTAATCTGAGTAGCATAATAAATAGGAGCTGGATGTAAAGCAAACGGCGACCTTATAATCTGAGTAGCATAATAAATAGGCGCTGGATGTAAACTAAACGGCGGTCTTGTAATCTGAGTAGCATAATAAATAGGAGCTGCATGTAAAGTAAACGGCGACCTTATAATCTACCTTGATTCTCATTTAATGGCAGCTCTGAAGCAAAACATCAATTATCTGACAGCCTGAGTATCACATATTCGCATGCGCTGCTTAAATTATATAGAGAACGTCAGTGAACTTGAGGGAACGCATGTCCTGAATCGTCGTACTACAAGAGAGAGAGAGGAAAGGAGAGGGGAAAAAAAAAAGAAATCTCGGCTACGTATGCACCTGTAAGTGGGCGGTTTTGGCTCAGTGTGTACCGTGTCTGGCTACAGACCTGAAGGTTGAAGACCGAAATGTCCCACAGGTGGATCGCAAAAGTTATACCACAGAACTTAACTAGACCTTGAAGGCGATTTCCATACAAATATACTTATTATCCGTTCTTTTCAAACGTGCAGGAAATGAGCTCATATCTACCCGTCCACTTAATTCAGTTGGAAGGATTTTCATGGAATTAGATATGGGCATTATGCCATTAGCGGGTACCCAAAACTCCTGGATTTTAATTTCCTATAATCAGTAGTAGGAGTCGGGATAACCCAGTTGGTATAGCGACAGGCTACGAACTGACCGGCCGGGGTTCGATTCACGGTACGAATAAGAAATTTTCTGTACTCCTAAGCGTCTATACCGGCTCTGGGGCCCACCCATGTTCCTGTACGATGGGTACTTTGGGTTTCTTACCGGGAGGGGGGGAGTTGCCTGGGCGTCAAGGTGACCACTCACATCCGTCATGTGCCGAGGTCAAGAATGGTGGAGCTATACCTTCGCTGCTCAATTTGTTTTCATGGTGTGGTGCTTAATTAAGCACATGGACTTTACCTTCTGCCTTGCCTTTACAGTTGGTAGTATCCAATATGTCAGACAAGGAAGTGACGCTATCGACGTTTAGTGTAGGGGTCCTGAAAATATGTGTTGTGACAACAGACCTTCGAAAAGTATGGAAGTTTTGGGAAAATATTTTTCCTTTATAAAATATAACACATCAAATTGGCGGCTGTATGGAATACGTGTTTGGTTTAATAGCGATAACTAATGATTTTTTTATTGCTAGTGGGGTGGGACTTAAGTCCCTTGTACTACGGCCACTTCTGGCCTATTGTACCAGCTCCAGATGATAGGTGAGGATGATTGTGGAGCAATTGGTGGAATGAGGATTGGCAGGGGAAACCGAAGTACTCGGAGGAAACCTACTCCAGCCCCACTTTGTCCACCACAAATCCCACTTGACGGACCCGGGATCGAACCCGGGCCGCCGCGGTGAGAAGCCAGCGACTAACTGCTTGAGCTATGGCGCGGCCTAACTAATGAATTACTGTTACTTGATATTTGAAATTGGGTATAGAAATAGAACATAGAATATAACATATAACAATTCCCCTCTCTTGTTTATTTCTACAACGGACGCATTTTGTGCGCTCGTGTAGACGCTGCCTAAATCTTGCATTACACACGATCTACACGGCGCCACATCCCAGAATACGACATTCTTCGTAGTCACCGCTGTGAAAACCTCAGACCTTTATAACACTTTATACATATGAGGAGGAAACGAAATTCGCGTACAAGCTCTCCATAGTTTGATTCCTTGTTTTAAAAAGTGGGGGGCATTGTACAACGTATGTCTTGTGACGTACACGTTACCACCAAATGGCGCAAGATATAAAACTGTCAAACCATGGGCGCCTCGTAGTTACAGCAGGTATTCGGAGCTACCTCCGTCCATTTCAAGGCAGACGGCAGTGCGCCGCAGGCACTCTCTCGAACACGCCGTAATATTTTGGCATCGCTCGTTGTCACAGCTGCTCGAGGTCTCGCCACGAGATCTTCGATAGTCCCGGGAGCGCCTGTGTAAGCGTTCTCGGTTCCAACAAGAGAAATACGTATATATGTATCTGAGCTGGATCCGGCGACCGAGAAGACCACGAATTCAACCCTTGACGTTCAATCCATCTTCTTGGATACATCGCGTTCAGCCACTGCCGGTGCACTTGAGCTGCTTCTTGCTAGAAGGCACAGCTAGAAGCACATCTTCAGGTAGTTCCGGTAGAACAGTTTCCGGGGAATCTCACGACATCCTGTCAGGTAGCAGACGGGGGGCCCACGATAGTGTCCCCGATGATTGCAGCCCAAACGCTGACGCAAAAGCCGACAGCACTGAGTGTTATCCCATGGCCAAAGGTGACTGCTGTGGTAGCTGAACACACTCTCACGCGTAAAACATGGTTTATCTGACTACAGAGTATTGTACCATGGATGCCCAAAGCGTTTCTAGACAACGGCTATTCTATGGGGTCCGTGCCGCGACCGTTGCGATGAAGACTTGCTGACTGACCGTCAGTCGCAATGTGACTTTTGAGTTTGACTACTCGTTTGGAGGCGGGGTCGAATACCTCCACCGTGACCCTGCGGATCGTAGGAGGCGATGAAAAGAGAAGTTTCGAATTTGAGACGGTAAAATATGGTCACGAGTCTCAAGGGACTCGGAACCGAGAAAACTGCGCTAGCAAGAACGAGCAGCATATACAAAAGAGAGACCCGTCCTCTCGTGAGAGAGGGCGCCCACAAAAACAAGACCCTAACTGTCAAACAGAAATAAATATCTGGTGATATTAAGACTTACTGACTGACTGTCAGTCGAAATATGAATTTGACTTTGACAGTCCAGTCAAGAGACTGGGAATACAACGGCACACAGCTGACAGTTCTCGGTAGAAGGCAGTTCAAGACAATTGAGAGACTAGTGTAGTGCAGTTGTGAGTTCTACATGGTTTGAGGAAAGGTTATTGGAGGAGTAAAGATAACAAAGTCCAGAGAAGAATCCAAGAGTAATTTCCCGGAGACTACAAACGAGGATTAGAATTGAAGTTTTGGAGACTATGTGTTATTGTTCCAGTAATAACTTGGAGTTATAACCTGTGGGTTGTCAATAAATCAAATTACCAATCTCAGTCACTCAGACGGGTGACAATATTATTTCAAGCTATCTCTTCCGCAACGACTTGTAGCCTCTCGCAGGCCTGCGGTTCGCGAGCATTGGTATGGATGCATTTGTTCGTCGTGAAGTATTTCGGGGGCCTTCGTTCTGGATTGTCCAAATGCTCGTGCAGTATCTCGTGAGCTTCTCCACAGCTGCAGCGAATGAAGATGTGACATCTTCATTCGCTGGTGTCCTTACAGTCAGTGAGCGGCAGGAATTTTACCTGTGCCGTAGGTATTACACTTCCTGTCTCACGGAGACGTTGCCGAGCTAGTCGAAACACATCGGCGTCTGGATGACGTCGTCTGGGACAACGTATCGCGTATTCCCGTGCAGCAGTACCAGCTCGATTATCGCACTTGAATACTTTAATACACAGAATGTCCCAGGATGAGAGGTCAGTATCCTGGGAGGTCACTGTATCGGCCATTCTAAGCAAAAAACTGTATGTGTGCATATGTCCTGTTCCGAACGGTTTCCGAGATATTTCACTATACATTTCCAAAATTGTTGATAAGAAAGTGGTATTAAATACTGTTTCCACTACCGGTATTATTGTTCAAGTGACAAAGTTGGTACAGTTTACCTAGCATAATACCTTTTCGAAACTTTGCAACTCGTGTGAGGATATGTCGTGTTGCTCGTCTGTACAGTGAAACAGTAGTTCTATTTCGGAAACCGTTCGGAATAGGCCACATGTGTATATACAGTTTTTTGCTTAGAATGTACGATACAGTGACCTCCCAGGATACTGACCTCTCCTCCTGGGACATTCTGTATAATCCGCGAAGTTGAAACATCGTTACATAACCCCAAAACCAATCAAAAGATAAATATTTCACTGTAAGGTAAGGTTATCCCTGTGCTTAACTAATTAAGCACTAGGCGATGAAGGCGTATGGGGGAGTGAATGTATAGGTCCATATTTTCTTGACCTCGGCACTAGCTGAAGGTGAGTGGTCAGTTTTAGCCCCGTGGAAAGGGCCCCCGGTACCCATTGGATAGTAAGCTGGGTGGGCCCCAGAGGCGGTCTGGACGACGTGGAGAAGAGAAAATTCTTGACCCTACTGTGACTCTATTTCACTGTGCAGTTCTCAAAAAAAAAAACACGTCAGTTCAGTCGAATTACAAAGTTGTGACGCGAAGAGAGCGAGACCAATATGTCGTTATTGTGATCTACAGACAGGTTACTTTGGACACCCCTGGTTTTAAAGTTATCAAATGGCATAGTAGTCAGTGGCGTGAATGCGCCACTGGTAGCGTCGTGTTATCTGCCTAGCTGACCGCTTGTAGCCATGCTGTCTGGTCTTGGAATCTTCTTTAGAACAGTTAAAGGCTGGTTAGTTATTGCATGCCGGCCTTAACCGGTATTTCAATCCCCCCCCCCTGCCCCCCCCCCCCTTCTTAACCTTGCCCCCACACACCCCGCACAGCTCCATTTCCCCTCTCATACTACGTTACAACTTACTCTGGCCTACTCCATCTAAAGCAGAGTTGGATGCTTTGCTTTCCATTTCTCGATCCGTGTACAATAGTATAGTAATATTCCTTACAGAAGGGGCTTCAGGCACGTTCATGTGATCTGAGGTTCTCACAGCGGCGAACATGAAGACTACATTGTACCATCATCTGCTACGTAACGTCGCGTAGTTCGGTAGTTCATCGACATTACGGAGGAACGTACTGCGTCTCTCTTCACGGTAGAAGAGTAAGAAACCATTTAGAACATTTCGAAACGTCGGTGAACTTGTACCGAACTACATGGCTTTATATCCAGATGATATGACTTAATACATACGTCTGCTTGTAACTGTCGTGTACAGATCTGTATAAAACTCGGTATGAAGGTGATACCACTAGAGTTACCCCGAAACCAAATTTATTGAGTCTAGAAGGAATTTTGTTGAATGTGACTTCTCCCCTCATTAAAATAAAGCATGCAACGACACACATCAAAACGATCTCGGTGCATTAGAATACAGTCCTATTTCTGTGAAATCAGTTTTAATATTATTCTCCTACTTTCGGGGCACGTGGTCGCGTAGTGGGTTGAGGTACTATGCTACAAGCCGGAAGGTGGAGGGTTCGATTCCCGATGAGGTCATTGGATTGTTTCACTTGACGTAATCCTTCCGGTTGCACTATGACCCTGGGGTCGACTCAGCCTATAACAGAAATGCGTACCAGGAATCTTCCTGGAGGTAAAGGACGGCCGGCGCGTAAGGCTGATAAACTTGCCGCCATCTTTGAGCCGATTGTATAGAGAAAATGTGGGAGCCTCGACGTCTCACAGGCCTCCGCGGCCTGTTACACAGGCAGCTTCACCTTTTATACCTTGTTTTATATAGGCGTGAAAAATTCTCTCTCAAGTGAAGGAAAGAACGTGCATTGAGGGTACATGAGGACAGAGCAGAGGACAGCATCTGAACCTCAGAAGAAGGGAGTGACAGGTGGCTGGATGAAACTCCATGTCCAGGAGCTTCATAATTTCTAACGTTCACTAAATTTATTGCAGTGATCAAAATAAGGAAGGTGAAATTGGTGGGCCATGTAGCAAGCGTGGGAGCGATAAAAAATTCATATACAATTTTGGTGAGCTAAGAGATAATTTGGATGACCTAGATGAAGTTTCATGCAAGCTTAATATAATATAATAAAAAGGTAAGAGGTAAAGCTATTCCTGTAACAGGCCATGAAGGCCCATAGAGTTGTGAGACGTTGAGGGTCCCACATTATCTGGCCAGTCCGCTCACAGATGGCGGTAAGGTTGTCAGTCTTACCCGCCGGCCGCCCTTTAACCACCTGGAAGATTCCTGGTACTCATTTCTGTTAGAGGCTGAGTCGACCCCAGGGCCATAGTGTGGCTGGAAAGGTTAGGTCAATTGAAAAAAAATCCACCTCATTGGGACTCGAACCCGCTACCTTACGGCTGTAGCACAGTGCCTCAACAAACTACGCTACCGCGTGCCCCCAATATAATATAATATCGAAAAAGCAAGGAATCACCACTAAGCTGGTAGCAACGGTCTACACAGCTTTATATTCCAGAAGATACGAATTTTTATAACCACTGGTGTGAAAACGTCTAATCCTAATATGATATCGATTTTATATTAGCCTCCGATTTTCGCTTAGGCATTCTAAGTGGTCTCGCATCTTATGCTTTTCCCACCTAGTTAGTTAATTATTGGAGAGGGTGGGTTTTCCCCTGCACTTAGACCAGTATTGGTCCATTGGGCTTCCCTCTATGATATTCTACCAGTCTCTATACCCTACCGATAATGGTGCGTATCAGCAGTCCCGACCGAGCCAGCGAGTTCTCAACTGGCTTGGCGGTATCTATAATGCTTCCCCCATCTATCAGGGGCCTTAGAGACTGCTGTTGGGCGGGAAACGTCCTGGAATTTGGCTCAGTGATCTCCTTTGGAGATATGAGGTTCTTTTACGTGCCGTAAAGCTACGACACGGGACCCACGGCTTAAAGTCCCTCCCGGAGGACTTGTTCCTTGAATTTTTCCGCCCTTAAAAATTCGACGACCTCCGTCGGGTATTTGAACACGCGTACCACGAGTCATGAGGTGGGAACGTTACCTCTAGACTACGGAGGCCGCTTTTTCCCACCTAAATTTTGTATGAATTTATTATCGCTCCTATCCTTGCTACATGCCCCACCCATCTCGTCTTCCTTGGTTTGATCACTGGAATAATATTACATGAGCCGTCAAAATTATGGAGTTCCTCGCTATGCAATTTTATCCAGCCTCGTCGTACCTCCTCCTTGTAAGGTTCAAATATTCCCTTCAACATCCCATTCTGATGCACCTACAGGGTGGCACACGAAATGATCCAGTATTTGATTTAGTACTGATTATTCAACCATGCAACGAACCATGTTTTTAACATGGTAACACTTGGAGTATATCATGCAGATTCTCTTCTTAATTTAGTAGGTGGAGAGACCAAGTATGAGTTTTCTTTTCCACAATAATGAATCTGTGGTCTGGTGGTCAGAGTTCCTGGCTACAGATTCAGATGTTCGGGTTCGATTCGTGGCGATACCAAATTTTATGAGAAGTAGTGGGTCCGGAACGTGGTCCACTCAGCCTCGTGATGATAATTGAGGAGCTATTTCAAGGAAATAGCGTCTTCGGTCTAGAAAACCGAGATCAACGGTTGTGGAAATTCGTTGCGCTGACCACGCGACACCCTCTATCCGCTAAAATTGCCACCAACTTCGCCGACAAGCGGCGGTCGCTCGGTCGGTATAGTTCGCTGGCGGACTAAAACTACGGAGTTTGTTTGTTGTTCAATCTTCTGGTTCGATAAACGGTGGGTAATTTATCTGAAAGACTGTGGAACTCTCATGTGGGGCTCCGCTTCACGTGGTTCGTTTGTTGGTCAGTTGGTTAGTTAGTTGGTAACAGTTCCTTGGTTCTTCGTCATAACAAGCGCGAAATGCTCTGCTTGTTTGCTCGGTTTGCTCTTCGACCCTGAAAATGGATGCAGTGCCTTTCTCCGAAATGTCAGTTAAATTCTACCACACTATACTATGTCACATGCTGGTCACGGTAGCCGAGCAGTCTAAGGCATGTACTGTCTTCGCTCGTTTGGAAACCGGGATCGTGGGTTTGAATCCCACTGAGGGCATGGATGTTAATTTGTGTGTGTGCGTTTTTCTGTGTTTGTGTACAGGTAGAGGCCTTGCGACGAGCTGATCACCCGCCCAAGGAGTCCTACCGAATGTGTAAGATCTAGAAAAGCCGAAGTGAACGGAGAAGTTCATGGAGGTAGGCCTAGGCGCACTGGGGCTGTAGTGCCAAGGAAAAAATACTGTGTCACATCATTTATAGGCATCGGCATGAGAACCTCAAATCTCAGCGGACCACTAATTCAAAAAATGACAAAGGGAATTTGCCTCTACATTTCATTGTCTACCAAAAATCCCACATGAACAGGTTAGCCCTGAAGTCCCCTTTCGGCGTGACATGAGGCCAGTGCTTTAGACAATGATATTGCGCTTTCTCTCACTGTGTACAATGTTGTATTATTTTCTCTCGCTCCCACTTTGGAGCACTGAGCTGATTTCTCAATTTCATTGATCATTTTTACAGACGGTAGGACTCCTTGGACGGGTGATCAGCTGGTCGCAATGCCTCTACCTAAACACAGGACAACACAAACACAGAATAAACGCATACACACACCAAACATCCATGTATTTTGTGGGATTCGAACCCCCGATCCCGGCTTCCGAGCGAGTGAAGGTAGTACATGCCCTAGACCTCTCGGCTACCGTGACCGGCCGCATTGTTGTATGCTGTAAGAAAATGAATTAAATTTTTAATTTTACCTAAAACAGTAGCACTAATAGGAAAATCTGATCTTGGTTTCGATTATGGACCTGGAGTATTTATCAGAGGTGGCGTTTTAACCGCCAACATGCATTCAATACATACTCTATGTATTATACTTCTTAAATCTCATAATTTCAGCTTCCAGCAACTCATTTATGAGAATATTTCCAAACAACTAATTAATACTCGCATGTGTCACCACGAAAAATATGATTTTATATTTATGGCTCTGGAATCAAATTAAACGAACATTTCTTGATACAAGAAGCCGAACATTTATCGCTAATATCAAAACCCTTAATTATGAGCTCGCTCCATCTACCGGTCGTCCTTAAAACTCACTTCCCTAAGATCGATCTTAATTTATCTGTCTCCTTCTTAATCTTCGAAGTGACTATTTTATAGGATGTTAAACAGTTAAAAGGCAAAGGTGTCCATTTGCCTGATTAATTAAGCACGACACCATGAAGATGTATGGGGGAGTGGAGATATAGCTCCACCATTCTTGACCTCCGCTCAATTTACCACAGAAGCAAAGCCCTCCAGTACGCATTGGATAAGGGACTGGGTTGGCCTCAGAGCCGGTCAGGACCTTGTGGAGTAGAGAAATATCTCTTTCCCCTTCCGGGAGTGTTTTATAGGATGTTTCCCCCCAAAATTCTGTACTCATTCCATGTCTCCAAAATGGTAGCTACATGTCCAGCCTATCACAGCCTTTTAGATTTCAGTACCCAAACAGAACTAGGTGGCGTGTATAAATCACAAGTTGATCTTTAGTTATATCGTGAAGCGTCGACTTTTACTTCATCGGGTTTTGGTCCAAAATCGTTTTACCGAGCACTTTTATGTGAAATATTTGTACGTAATGTTCTTGCATGAATAAGAGACTGCGTTTTACACGCATACAAAGACCCACCAAATAACGTTTCACGTATCGAGACCTTCGCTGTTTGGAAACCAAATGTTATTATAAAAAAATTATGAATGTAACATGTTTAACGGCCGTGGGGATTCGTTACGCTGACCACGCGACACCCTCTATCTTCTAAAGTTGGCACTAAATTCGCCGACAAGCGGAGGTCGCTCGGTCGGTATAGTTCGCTTGCGGACTAAAACGGCGGAGTTTGTTTTCTTTTTGTTTTATTAACAGATATTTCCACATTTTATTTGACTCTAATTTCATCATTAACTTCATTTGAGTTATATTTATTAGAGCTGTTCACAATCAATTTAATTTTGAAACACATACAAGTGATTTAGTGCATACTGTCACGTGTCGGGGTTTGTTCATGATATGTAGACGGGTTCTGGATTGGATTATTGGATTTATTGACACCGTTTACACACACAACTCGGAACTACATTTAATACATCGCGATCACCGATTTACACACTTTACATTTCACCATTACACATTTACTAGCATTCTCATTCTTCAGTAGTCGCATCCTGGTAACGGATTTATAACCGTCTCACTCTAACTTCGAATACCATATGAAGCCTTATTTGCACAGTCTAATTCATTTCTTGCCCATAGAAAACATCGCTTTCTCTATTGTTGCGAAGGCATATGTTTACCCCGCCGTTGCCTAGCAATAGACCCACTGCTCCGCGCGTTTGCTCCTGCGGGAATGTGTTTAGTGAGTCGTGGCCTACCAACGGGTATACACATCACACTAACTTTTTAGATCAATTGAAGTGTTGAGCGTCCATCTGCGTCTTCGTATCCCAGGTGATCTCGTCTCTCCAGGTTTTGCGACTAGAATTGCGTAGATGTCTCCCTCATGCGTCAGCGATTATTTTAATCGAAGTAAACCATCCAGAAGAGTAATGAACCTGGGGATGCACGTGGAGCTTCCTACTCACACTGTGGCCCAGGTTAGGGTATTCGGGTTAGAATTTTTTGTTTTGTTTTGTAATTTGTTTTGTTTCTGTTTCTGTCAGTCTTCTGCCCCTGGACATCATTACACTGTCGTATTACACAAGCAACTTCCCTACTGTGCAATTAGCATTCTTTCTTTTCGGCAATGTTTTTATGACGTTATAATCATCCGAATAAAATGTAATTTTTTATCTGTAACAGATAATTCGACCTATGTGTCCGAATAGAAGTGGCTCAAGTCCAATTTTTGATTAGAGTTTAAATACCCTAACTGCATGAAAATAATAGTTAATTGATGAACAGGCGAAATTTCTTTCTGCATACCTACATAACTAACTATCCCAGCAACAAATTAATTACTTAAGACGCATATTAACTCTCTTAACTCTATGGTAATAGGTCCAGACTGCCCATCACATCTAAAAATAAAATACTTTAATGCATTCACTGTTGTATTTCATACGTGTGAACACAAAGCCGTCACCAGAAACATCCGCGTCACCGTATGTCTTCTTTGTACGATGTTTAGACACGGGAACAGCTAACATTTCACACAATATTGAAACAGCAAATAACTAGAAACACCGAAACATTTCAGATTATTTGTAAGATTTCGTTTAAATATAACCGTATTTATAACTTACGTAAGTCCATCCTGATAAGCTAATAATTCCTCAGGTAGCTAAGAATTCCCCCGTGATTTAAGGTAATACGCTGATTGGGAGAGCCCACCATTGGTTTCTGTCCTCAGCCAGGTGGATCCCGGCTACACCCTTCTACCGCATTTCTTTGGGATCAGTTCTGATAAAACCCTCCTACCTGTGCCTTAGTTTACCTAGCGGTTTCTTATACAACTCAGGTCCTATGGATGAGGCGAAGGTAAAGTTGTCCCTGTGCTTAATTATGCACTACGCCATGAATACGGGGGAGTGGATGTATTCTTGATTTCAGCACTAATTGGAGGTGAGTGGTCAGCTTCACTCCCTGGCCCCTTTAACCCGGTATCCACTGGATAATAGGCTGGATGTGCCCCACAACTTGTCTGGACGACGTGGACAGAAGAGAAATGTTGCCCTACCGGAACTCAAACTCCGACCCCTCGGTCTTGCAACTCGTAGCCAGTCACTATGCCGACTGAGCTATCGCGGCTCCCAAACTAACCATGACTCGTAAGAAAGACTACTCCATATACCAGTAAATTAAGACCCAAGGCTGCAGAGCTGACACCGCCGTGACCTTTAGGAGAAGTGATGGGAAAACCTCTGCTCGCATAGGACACCCAGGCGAGAAAAACATGGCATGGTGACACGGAAGGGACAGGGGGGATTGTTACAGAACTGTCTTCAGCAAAGTTTCTTATTAACTTCTCGTCTCCCCTGCGTGCCACATACCCATTCCATTTCGTAATCCTTGCTTTGATCATTCTAATAATATATGATGAAGTGTTCAAGTTATGAAGCTTCCCAATATGTAATTTTTCTAAGGTCCCCCTTAAATCCAAGTTGTCTCTTAAGCACCACGCCTTTGAGTATTCTTAAGCTTTGTTCTTGCCTTAATGTGATAGAGTCTGTATGTTCCACACCCATGAAAAATATAAGAAGAAATTATATTTTCATATATTTTAATCATTACCTAGACATTTGGCTTGAAGACAAGAAGACAGAATTTGTAATTGACTGGTGGAAGGCATTCCTCGAATTTAATCTTCTCTTAATCTGTTCGATTTGAGGAGCTATTTCAAGGAAACAGTGGCTCCGGTCTTGAAAACCGAGATTAACGGCCGTGGGAATCCGTTGCGTTGATCACGCGACACCCTCTATCCGCTAAAGTTGGCACTAACTTCGCTCACACGCGGCGGTCGCTCGGTCGGTATAGTTCGCTGGCGTACTAAAACCACGGAGTTTTTTTTTCTTAATCTGTTCGCTAATCTAATTTTATAGCGCAGTTGGTATAGCGACTGACAACGGACTGGACTACCGAGAGGTTGAAGTTCGAGTCCCGGTAGGGGCAAGCATTTTCTCTTCTCTGTGTCGTCCAGACCGGTCCCGGGGCCAACCAGCCTCCTATCCAATGGGTATCCGGGGGCTCTTTCCCTGGGGGTAAAACGGCCGAAACGTGAAGTTGACCACTCACCTCCAACTAGTGCCGAGGTCAAGAAAACCCGGATCTGTACTTCCACTCCCCCATACGCCTTTATGGCATAGTGCTTAATTACTTAAGCACAGGGACATCGTTTTTTTTACTCTGGCGCTTTAATATGGTCAGGTTCCAACTCGCTGAAGCAGATCACTAGATTATTAGCCTTACAAATTAATGCATACAAAGTGGGGTTGTGAGGTTGTACGCAGGCAAAAATTAATATAATACGTAGCACAGTATGGGAGGTCTTACATAGCTCCAAGGAAGGAAGAGAGAAAGAGAGAGAGAGAAATAATGAGATGGAGTGAAAGGGATGAGAACGGCTTTAATCATAAGGACAAAATAAACGTATTCCATTTCGATTACCAACAGACCGCCTTGCAAAATATGCAAGCTGGGAGCAGTAAATGTATAGGGTTGTGTCAATATTGGGTGACCCGAACAAGCCCTGAAGTATCAGTCCACAGAAATGAAATATTTTCCTTATTGGCGGCTTCACTGCGCAGCTGCAAAACGTTTGATTGTGATTCCTGATATATGCGTCTGTATTGTTGTTGTAGTTATTAATGTGAGGAAAAGCAAGAAGTTCTAAGAACAACCAACAGCGGCGTCTTTTCTTGGAAGCTACTTATATTTCCAAACAAATATAATGCATGGTATTCGTTTGTCTTGAAAGATAAGACTAGCACAACGTTTGCTTCAAAGTTCGTAAAGAATAATCACAATAGATTGCCGCCACCTCGTTGGATGTTTTGAACTCAGTATCTGCAAGGTGCAGAGTTCTTGTGAAACTGATGCGCGCTCAACTGTCACGAAATTCCCCTCCTTTCATGGACGCGTAATTTTCTAAGAGCCAGCCACTGTGACCTAACCTGAGCCAGATGAATCCAGCCTATATCCACACACCAGTTCTTCAGAATGCATTTTAATACTATCTTCATATCTACACGTAAGTGCTCCAGGTGATTTAAGTTTTTTTACAATAATTTTATATGCATTTCTCTAATACGCATTACTTGTCTAGCCCGTGTTGTCTTCCTTGATGTGGTCATTCAAATAATACGAGGGCTATTCGGAGAGTAATCTCCATTTATTTTAGGCAAGTAATGTACGAGCGGGGAGAGCTCATTCATGCTACAAGGGACCACACTGATATCAGAAGTGTATTGCAAAACACTACAAAAATGCGTAGGGCCGGCCATTCGGAGCAAAAGGCTTGAAATGCTACAAGGGACCACACTGACGTCAGAAGTGTATTGCAAAACACCAAAAAAGTGCGTAGGGCCGGCCATTCAGAGCAAAAGGCTTGGAATGCTGACATACGGTGTAATGCTTCTCAATGACAATGCACGTCCGCATACAGCTGCTCATGCTCGAGCACTGCTAGAACATTACAACTGTGAGCTGTTTGACCACCATCCTCACAGTCCCGAAGAACTGGTTGCTATCACAGCGCTTCAGCAATAATGAGGAACTGATGGAAGGTGTCAAAACGTAGCTGAGCTCACAGGCGGCAGACTGCTTTGACACATGCATACAAAAACTTATTCCCCGATGCAGGTGCCTCAATTCCGGCGATGACTAAATTGAGAAGTAGCTTATGTACGTACCTAGTACGTATTTTTTTTGTATATAATAAAGTATTTTCCCCCTTTGCTTGTTTTGTTAACAGCTCACCGAAGGTTACTTTTCGAACAGCCCTTGTATTTAACGCTGAGTAGGAATTATTAACCTTCTTACGTAGTTTTATGCTGCTTCATGTCCAAATGCTATCTTTATCACCTTACCTTCAAACATTTTCATAAATTTACATAAAGGATGCATCCAAGGCAGGGGCACTGCATAACATACTGTTTGGTTGTTGTTAGGGTTGTTTGCCGCCGTCTGTCCTTCAAGATGGGGGATAGCCCCTTGTCGCTTGTCCACGACGGCTTAGTCGGTGTATTTGTAGCTGCTCTTCCGTATCTGTTAGCTGTTTTCCCCAGCCGCAACCTAAGAACATGCCGTGTCGTGATGACAAGGGATCCACTTAACATATGTTGGACCGAGGGGGATAGCCAATGAACAACATTTAGGTTCAATGCCAAATTATTGCTTGTCTCTCTTGTAACAAGACTGAGTTAAACAGTACTCCGCATCTCAGACGTTTCGGAGAGTGGGATGCATCCAGTAACGTAGAATGATATGCTTAAATCCGTGAACCAGACAGGATTGGATAAGAAACAACAGATGTTTTTACTGGGGTTTATGTGAACCCACAAGACCGGGGGTTCATTTCTTGCTTCTTCAGATTACAAGCCGGACACGTATTGTTAACACGATCTCGGATTGCATAACAGAACACAGGGCCGCGTGGCTAAACAGATAAGGCGGTGTCTTACATAATCGTAGCAGGATTTCAGGATGTGCTGATTTTCATAAAGCTGAAAATGTTAAAATATTGGACTATCTGGAGTTTCTGCTCCTTATCCCCGTTTTTAAAATAAGTTGTAATGAAATAAGGATAAGAAATTCTGGGAAGAACTGATCTCCTACTTTCCTATGATACGACACGGGCCGCATAGAAAACGACGCCTCCAACAGTTCCTCGTTACCGCGCGAACGTGTTTACCAAGGGGATACACAGACAGACCTACAGCCTATCATTTGACACGACATGGACCGCACAGGAAACTATGCGTCCACAATTCTTCTATTACGTTTGCATGCTCCGCGATAACGTTTTTTTTTTTTTACTGAGCCGTTGCCTAGCAGCATACACATACAGACCACAGACTGATGGGAGGCATTTCTAACGTACGCCGTTCAGATGGGCTTAAATGCCATGATATACGAGGCCTACCACGTTTCATAAAGATTGGTTCAGGCATTCAAAAGTTTACTGGCGGAGGGGATTCACAGAGACACAGAAGGCATTGTAATCTCATAAGCCTACTTTTATTTTTTCAAAATAAGGAAAGGAGGCTAAAGCGATAAAACTGCTCGTTAATTCTGAAAATATTATGACTCGTTTTGTATATTCGCGTTGGCCGAAAGCCCCTTGGCACTGAAAATGTAACAATTTCTTGTTTCTTATATCAGTCTTTTATAACACTTCTTTGTACACAGTAGTTCTGGTCTTTCCATCTGGGACGAGAATGGTTTGAGCTCATAAATCAGCTCATAGAAGTGTCTAATAAGTGCTCAAACAAGACATTCGTGTCTATTCCTGGGGTGCGGTGAGGCTTAGCCTCCTGATACTTAGGTCGTAACTGTTCCCAACTGCTGATAAGAGATGAGAAGCATTTAGTGGAATGACAACTAGCAGGAAATCGAAGGAGGAGACCCGCCTCAGTGGCACTTCGTCTGAAAAAAAAAAGTCTCATATAAACTGTCCTGGGATTGAACCCGAGCCGCGGGCGGGTAACTATCCGCCTGAGCAATGACAAGACCTACGAAATTAGCTTAATCTTGAATTTAGAACACTGAAATTCAATGTAATTATGATTAAGCATTACTGACAAGTCTGCTGTCAAATCATGGTAACTCTATACGTAGTGCTGCATTAATTAAATCCATGGGACTGCGTTCTTCTTGAGAACCGCCAGTCGCTCACCAACTCCACAATTGCCAGCATCGAAAAGGATGCAGTGTGTGTGTGTGTGTGTGTGTGTTGGGGGGGGCCGTCTACATGGATTTCATTTCTTAAATGTTAAGTTCAGAAATGAAGCTCATGAAATTAAACCACACGGCTCAGCTAATAGACATGCACAGTGACATCACTTATGTATTATTTCATTAAGAAGCGTACGCCCTGTTTGGCTTTTACCTTTAACACTGCAACGTGGCCGCTGGTGAAATCATTATAGCTCCAAGGTTACATTCCATTCGCGCAGACGTCGGGCAAAAATCTTTCCTTACTAGAGTAATTAGGAAGCAAGGATAANGTGTCCTGGGGGTTACATGGTATTGTACAGCTGCTGTCCGAATTTCGATACAGCCGCGAGAGTTACGCTGCCAGACAGCGGAGTATCGACTGGAGAAGAGTCTCGAAGTGGGCTACTCCTGATAACAGAAACATGACTTCCTTAATCTATTATCAGCCAAGTTTGTTTTGTTTAATTCTTCTGTACCACTATAAGGTGCCGGTCACAGTGGCCGCGCGGTTTTCGCTCGCTCGGACGCTGAGATCGTGGGTTCGAATCCCATTTAAGGTATGGATGTTTGGTGTGTGTATGCCTTTATTCTGCGTCTGTGTTGTCCTGTGTTTAGGCTGATCAGTCGTCCAAGGAGTCCTACCGTCTGTGAAAAATTATTACGGAACTGAATAAGAGGCCGGGGCCCAGAACGGTCTTGAAGAGCTAAAAAAAAACACTATAAGATAGACCCTTGGAACGTGGCAGAGGAATGAGACTGAAGCCACATAAGGAAAGAGACTGGGTTTGAGTCTCTCGGTGTGAGGTCCAGAGAGTGATTTTTTCTAGTTATATTGAACGTCGAGAGGTGAGTTCTTGTTGTTATCCCAGTTGATCATGAGTAATATTAATCAAAGTTTAGAAACTAAAAACTGCATCGTTTTCAAGACTTCTTTGGAAAGCAATCACTTTTAAGTCCCAAACGGGGATGCTGTTTACGGATGTTTGTAGAGAAGAGGATAACGTTGCTTTTGTGTTCATTGCCGATACGTTTTCATTTCAATCTGCAGAATTTATTTAGAGCAACCCATGAATCGTCAAACATGTCATCCTTATATAAAGTAGGATTTGTATTGCAATAAAATCTAAATGTAATGCCTCTGTATTGGAAAAAATAAGGTGTATATATATATTTCTTATTTTTTTTTTCTAAAAGCTCTTCCAGCCCATTCAGGGCCCTGGCCTCTTATAGAGTTCCGTAATCATTTTTCACAGACGGCAGGACTTCTTAGACGAGTGATCAGCTCATTGCAAGGCCTCTACCTAAACAAAGGACAACATAAACATAGAATATACGCACACAGACATCCATGCCTCGAATGGGATTCGAACCCACGATCCCAGCGTCCGTGCGAGTGAAGACCGTGCGGCTATTGTGACCGCTATATATATTATATGTAATAAAATAAATTTAGCCATATTATGAACCATATTACTAACCTTTTTTTTATTGCTAGTGGGGTGGAACTAAGTCTCTTGTACTGCGGCCGCATCTGGCCTATTGTAACAGCCCCAGATGATAGGTGAGGGTGATTGTGGAGCAATTGGTGGAATGAAGATTGGCAGGGGAAACCGAAGTATTCGGAGAAAACATGCCCCAACGCCATTTTGTCCACCACAAATCCCACTTGACAAGACCCGGGATCGAACCCGGGCCGCCGCGGTGAAGCCAGCGACTAACCGCTTGAGATATGGCGCGGCCCATTATTACTAACCTTACTAATTACTAACAATACTAACATGTTAAATTTGATGGCTAATATAAAAATATTGCATTGGAACTGACTGTGGGTAAGATCCCTTATTATGCGTCTTTTGATAGTGACGTGCAAGAAATTGATTCGTAGTTATCCACAAGAACATTGTAGACCTTTAAGCTGGAGATGGAATTCGCAGTTGATAATTTCTATGTTAGCTATATTTAAACTCTTGCAGAGTTTTCTTACTCGTAGGCATCTTCATACACATTTTAGTCTCAAATTTGAAATATAATATGTATTCTCAGTGTATAATATATAAATACATTGAAGATTTCCATGATAATGTAACTCTTCAAGCGGAGATTAAGGCACTCGTAGGTTAGTGATAATAACTGGCCTATTTAATGATTAATCAATTAATACTCTTTGTTATAACCAATTCTTAGGAGTCAAATTAACGTTTAAAGGTATAAATAAAGGAGTGTACGAGTATATGCGGGGCCACGCGATAGCGTAGCAGGAAGGTCGCGCTTGTATTCCGGATGAGGTCTTCGGATTTTCCAATTGACCTAATCCTTCCAGCCGCACTATGGCCCTGGGATCGACTCAACCTCTAACATAAATGATTAACAGGAATCTTCCTCGGTGAAAGGGAGGCCGGCGTGTAAGCCTGGCAACTACACCGCCATCTGTGAGTCGATTATTTAGAAAGTGTGAGAGGCTCGACGTCTCATAACCCTTTGGACCACCACGGCCTGTTAAGGGACAGCTTTGCCTTTTTATTTTTAATAGTATATGCTGATCCATTTAATGTGACTACGTAAGTTCCAACACGTGCTTGATTACAGAAACAAGGCTTAACGAGGTAAAATCAGTACGTCAGTGTGGCAATATCACGTGACGGTGCTGTTTCGCTCTATGATCACACATTGACGCCATCAAAGGAATAAGGATATTCCCGGACCTACTAAATTGAGAGATTTCTTGAGCTCTGAGGTACTTCATCCGCCTGCTACCCCATCTTCAATGCTGTGATCCGTGTGTAGATCAGAAATAATACACAAACATATATTCAGCTCCAGAATAGAATCTGGAAAGTTTAGTTTATTTATATATGCGTCTTATAAGAAATAACTTTCCACATGGTTACAGAATCGGTTAAGTTAAATACATTATCGAAACCTTGCAGACTTTAAAATCTCTTGCTTCGGTGAGTTGTTACAAACAGAGCAACATAGCACAAACATTAAGATGAGTCTACTAGTGATATGTTGTGGTTATGAACTTTCTGGTAGGGGACGGTGAAGAAACAGTGGAATGGAAATGAAAGAAAATTGGAAGGTTCCACTACCTGTCCAGAATCTAATTACTTCTATTTGGCATAAGGAAATATTGCCTGATCAGTGGAAGGAGTCTATTATTGTACCAGATCACAAGAAGGGTTATAAAACTGACTGGAGTAATTATCGGCGGATATCACTGCTATCAACTTCATACAAAATTTTATCCAATATTCTTCTCTCAAGGTTAAGTCAATATATAGATGAAATTATTGGGGATCATCAGTGTGGGTTTCGACGTAACAGATCAACTACAGATCAGATCTTTTGCATTCGTCCGATATTGGAGAAAAAATGGGAGTACGATGAGACAGTACATCAACTATTCATAGACTTCAAGAAAGCCTATGATTCAGTTAGGAGGGAACTATTGTACAATATCCTGATAAAGTTTGGGATAACCATGAAACTAGTTATGTTGATTAAAATGTGTTTAAACGAAACGTATTGTAAAGTCCGTGTAGGTAAACATTTCTCTGTTAAATTTCCTATCCAGAATGGTCTAAAACAAGGAGATGCTTTATCGCCACTCCTTTTCAACTTTGCTTCAGAGTATACCATTAGGAAGTTCCAGGGAAACCAGGTGGGACTGAAATTAAACGGAACACATCAGCTGTTGGTCTATCCCGATGATGTGAATCTACTGGGTGATAACATATAGATAATATAATAGATACCATAAAGAAAAACACACAAACTTTAATTGACGCAAGTAAAGAGGTTGGTCTAGAAGTAAACACAGAGAAAACTAAGTATATGTTGCTGTCTCGTCACCAAAATGCAGGGCAAAATCATGATATAAAGACAGGAAACAGATGTTTTGAAAATGTGGCACAGTTCAGATATTTGGGAACAACGATAACAGATCGAAACCTGATTCAGGAGGAAATTAAGAGGCGATTGAACTCGGGTAATGCTTGCTACCATTCAGTCCAGAACCTTTTGTCTTCTCGTCTGTTGTCCAAAAACATAAAAATTAGAATATACAAAACTATAATTTTGCGTGTGGTTCTGTATGGGTGTGAAACTTGGTCTTTGACATTAAGGGAGGAACCTAGACTGAGGGTGTTTGAGAACAGGGTGTTGAGGAGAATATTTGGACCGAAAAGAGATGAAGTGACAGAAGGTTGGAGAAAACTGCATAATGAAGAGCTTCATAACTTGTACTCATCTCCAAGTATAAGTAGAATGATTAAGTCAAGGAGGATGAGGTTGGCAGGGTATGTGGCACGAATGCGTATAGGATATTGGTGGGAGAGCCAGAAGGAAAGAGACCACTGGGAAGACCAAGGCGTAGGTGGGTGGAAAATATTAAAATTCATCTTAAAGAGATAGGATGGGATGGTGTGGAATGGATTTATCTGGCTCAGGATAAGGACTAGTGGAGGGCTCTTGTGAAATTGGCGACTCCTTCAGAAGGGCTGAACTCCATGAGTAAGTAGGTAAGTATGTAAGTTCTTTTTAGGCCCCATGTTCTTTCGTGTTTTGTTGTCCTTCCAGATGTACTCCTTTACTCCAGGGCAGATTTACGTAGTATAATTCGCGCTGTATGTTCATTTTGTAAGTCTGTGTGGCTCGGTATGAATGTTGGTGGGATTGTTTGGTGTAATTTAGTGAAGGTTTTGAAATCGCAAGCCGAAATTGTGCCGACGTGTGATGTAAGTACGTGAGTGGATGGTGTCGTATTTTGAGTGCCAGAACTGAAGTACCTCGTATAGATACGAGATGGATGTTGTTGTAGCAGTGCATTGTGCATGTGACATGCGCATGCCCATACAGACTGCAGTCATCACATCTGCATTTAGGTCTGGCGCTTGAAATACAACATGGATTTAATATTCGACATCGGAGATTTTCAACTTTTCAGTCATCCGCCACCAGTTAAAAAAAAAGGGCATGTGTTTCCGTCAATAATCCTTCATCACTCTTTTCCAAATATCATATTACATTGCGCAATGACGGATACATTCTGATGCTGCCAACAGTGGATTCAAAGCATCTAGATTATGCCAAGTTTCTGTTATTTACAGCAGCGCAGTCTGCAGCTAGGTAACATCCGAATTATCTCCCTCACAAATCACACGTTATAAAGGTTAAAATAAAGTATTGTTGCTGAATTTATGGGCTGGTTACGGCATAACTTAAATTTAAACGGAATAAAAGCTTATTTAAACTGAAAAAGAATTTATGCTGGCTTTCATTGTGGATTGTGTTAACTGGTAACCACCTGGGTATCTCACTGTTGTAGTGAATGTCAAAATTTAGCATTAGTTGTTGTTGTTGTTGTTGTTGTTGTTGTTGTTGTTGTTGTTGTTTAGTTGTTAGTTAGTTGTGTAGAGAGGGTGGGTTTCCCCTTGCACCGCAACCAGTTTGATCTATTGTGCTTCCCTCTATGATTTCTATCAGTCTCTATACCCAACCGATAAATGGTGCTTACCATCAGTCCCGCCGAGCAAGCGATTTCGGTCACTTGCTTAGCGGTGTCTATAATGCTTCCCCCATCTATCAGAGGCCTTAGAGACTATTGTTGGGCGGGAAACGTCCTGGAATTTGGCTCAGTGATCCCCTTTGGGGATATGAGGTTCTTTTACGTGCCGTAAAGTTACGACACGGGACACACAGCTTAAAGTCCCTCCCGGAGGACTTGTTCCCTGAATTTTTCCGCCCTTAAAAATTCGACGACCTCCGCCGGGTATTTGAACCTGCGTACCACGAGTCATGAGGTGGGAAAAATTCAGCATTAAGTTAGCAACCCAATAAATCAGTGCACATCTGACAGGCAATATATATATGAAAGGTATCATATAGAAGATTTACTGCTTGCTTGTGGTCTGAAACACTCTGTATTATTTGGAAGGAGAGTGTACTTGAATAAAAAGCGCAAAGGTGTGATGTTGTGATATGTAATGCCTTCAGGTAGTGAAATTCTTGGCATGCCATAACTCGAGTCCACAACAGCTGACCACCGCAGGACCACACACAACTCTCTGCCTTTCCCACTCGCCTTACGCTACAACTTACTACTCTGAAACACACTTGTCTCATACATTTTCTTCGGTTTGTTTTAAAGACGTACTTTGACTAACATTTTATTCTCATTTACTCTCTCTGTAGAGATATCTCTCACGTTTTCGGGAGTTTACTCTCACATTCACATTCCTTGACTAACTTTTTTTTATTGCTAGTGGGGTGGGACCAAGTCCCTTGTACTGCGGCCACTTCTGGCCTATCGTACCAGCCCAAGATGATAGGTGAGGGTGATTGTGGAGCAATTGGTGGAATGATTGGCAGGGGAAACCGAAGTACTAGGAGAAAACCTGCCCCAGCGCCACTTTGTCTACCACAAATCCCACTTCACCAACCCCGGGATCGAACCCAGGTCGCCGCGGTGGGAAGCCAGCGACTAACCGCTTGAGCTATGGCGCGGCCTGACTAACTTCTTACTGTTATTTACTCTTAATGTTCAGATGTTTTTCACGCTCTCCGATTCACATCCTCAGGCGCACTTGTCCTTGTTCTTCAGGCGTTTATGTTCGCAGCATGATCATAAACTTAAAGTTGTCCCTTTTATTAACTAATTTAGCATTACACCATGAAGACGTATGGAAGAGTGAATATTTGTATATAGTTCCACATTTTGTTGACCTCGGCACTAGTTGGAGGTGAGTGGTCAGCTTCACGACCCGGCCACTTTATCCCCGGGGAAAGAACCCCCGGTACCCATTGGATAGGAGACTGGTTGGGCTTCAGAGCCGGTCTGGGCGATGTGGAGAAGGGAAAATTCTTGATCCTACCAGGACTCGGTCGTCCATCCCGTAGCCAGTCACTATACCGACTGCGCTATCCCGACTCCATCACTCACTGACGTACGTTTACTGATAGCAAGATGTTCGTGCTCTCTGGAGCTTTGTTAAGTTTAATAAAATTCATCGTTCATATAACTGAAATACGCCCCTAGCACAAAAATCTCCATTTAACTCACACGACCTTACTTCTGTCGCCTGGTTTTCACTGGTTTTCACGTGATGAAGCATCTGTTTCGCACATTAAAATGTTTGTCAGATTTTTGCAGAAACCCTTCAATGAACGAAAACACTTATTCTGCATCCAGATTCATACTATTTCATATCACGCACACAAACTTCCCCATTTCATACCTTAACATTTCTCGTCTTACAAGCTACTTGTATCATTTACTTGCACAAAGTAAATCTTCTCGCTCGCTCAGTCGTATTCCTCTCAAACATCTGTACTCATTCCATACTAAATAATATCCAAGTGATCTGGAAAATGTTTTCTTTGTTTGTTATTTCACCGAGTGATATTAATTGTACTGAGAAGTTCATGGAGGTAGGCCTAGGCCCATTGGGGCTGTAGTGCCAAGGAAAGAAAAGATATTAATTGAAGAACAGGGGGCATGCTGAACAGAATCCGACTGACGAGTTACTGAATGCATTGGCATCGAAAATGCGTATAGAATCTTCATTTGCATTTTAACATTTTAGCTTTGCCTCAAGTGACTTTCCAAGGATTTCGCCTGCATGCTCCCTCTTATACTTTTTGCATTCTTTTCCTCAAGATCAGGTTTAATCAAGACTATCAGACGAAACTTATTAACCGTAAGTGTTCAATCACGCGCAATGAAGACCAGCGTTCGGCTTCCTCAGCGAATGAAGTGACGCTCCAAACATCCAGTTCCTCAACCTGATTTCAAGATAGACAGTGCAACCCCTAATTTCCAATTCTGTCTCTAGGGAGACAAGCTTAACTAGCGTGTGACAGTATGATATGCTGTGTAATTTAATATATCGATATACAGTAAACCGTTGATAATCCTGTTACAGTTGTTCCGGATCGAAAAATTAAAAATTCTGTTCACAGTTGAGTATATACTGTAGCGTATTTACGCCATGCAAGAACTGTTGAGCCACAGAAATATGTAAACTCGGCGATTACGCAACAATAAGGAAAGCGGTGTTTTCTCCGTGCCGTGCCGAGCTGCACCGTTCTCGTTGCTAGGCAGCGCTGCTAACGCGTTGCTGGGCAACGCCTCTGTAGACGCGACGATTACGTAACAGTAGAGAAAGCTGTGTTCTCTGCCTGTCCATGCAAGGTTTTCTAGTAGAGACTGGAATTCCTAAGAAGTCAGTTATCGGTGCGAGACGGCTGCGGAGGTTCGTAGTGGAAAAAGGCCTGAACGTGTGATTGGAAGGTTTTATGAGTGTGATAGTGCAGTGCAGTGATATTGCGAGTTTGTGGTTCAGTGAGACGTTTATACATAGTTCCCGTGTTATAAATACGTGAAGACTAGTGGAGATAGACTAAAGAGATTAGTGATAGTAAGCTGTGTAAATCAGTAGCAGTGTTATAATTAATTTATAACCTGTGGGCTGTTAATAAANCTGTGTAATTTAATATATCAATATACAGTAAACCGTTGATAATCCTGTTACAGTTGTTCCGGATCGAAAAATGAAAAATTCTGTTCACAGTTGAGTATATACTGTAGCGTATTTACGCCATGCAAGAACTGTTGAGCCACAGAAATATGTAAACTCGGCGATTACGCAACAATAAGGAAAGCGGTGTTTTCTCCGTGCCGTGCCCAGCTGCACCGTTCTCGTTGCTAGGCAGCGCTGCTAACGCGTTGCTGGGCAACGCCTCTGTAGACGCGACGATTACGTAACAGTAGAGAAAGCTGTGTTCTCTGCCTGTCAATGCAAGGGTTTCTAGTAGAGATTGGAATTCCTAAGAAGTCGGTTCTCGTTGCGAGATGGCTGCGGAGGTTCGTAGTGGAAAAAGGCCTGAGCTGGTGATTGGAAGGTTTTATGAGTGTTATAGTGCAGTGCAGTGATATTGCGAGTTTATGGTTCAGTGTGACGTTTATACATAGTTCCCGTGTTATAAATACGTGAAGACTAGTGGAGTTAGACTAAAGAGATAAGTGAAAGTAAGCTATGTAAATCAGTAGCACTGTTATAATTAATTTANACGGCAAGCTGATATTGTCTGTATGTAGGTTAGTGCTTTGCGTAGAGTATGTATACCAGCATTATACAGCTTATGCGTGGTCTGACAATAAAGTTCGCGAACTCATCGCGGTAGTGGTACGTCACTGCTGAATATCAGTATGGTTGCCCTCAAAGTACTCTCCTTGGGAGGCTATGCACCGATGCCAGCGCCTAGTCCACCCTTGAAAACAATTTTGGAACTGGTTTTGTGGAATGGCCTTCAGAGCTGCCGTCCTATTACTCCTGATGTCATCAATGCCATCAAAATGCCTTCCTTTCAATATATCCTTTATCTTCGGGAACAGGAAAAAGGACATTGGGCGCTAGATCCGGTGAATGGGAGGGTGTTCCAGCGCATTTATTTGTTTACTAGCTAAAAACTCCCTCACAGACAGTGCCGTGTGAGCAGGTACTTTGGGACCATTTTTGCACACACACCTTCCTCCTGTCAAAATCTTCAGCTAAGATTTCCCTAACTGTTTCTCGGTCGATGTCCGGTTGATCTGCTATGCTCCAGACAGTCAAATGACGATTTTCGCGCATAATTTGATGAACTTTTGCAAAGTTTTCTTCAGTTCTGCTCATTTTTGGGCGTCCTGAACTCTCTTCGTCAGTGACAGTTTCTCTTCCCTCAGGAAAACGTGTCACCCACTTGTAAACTGCTGTTTTCTTCATAGCATTATCCCCGTAAACTTGCACTTACATCTTTCTCATTTCACTTCTACTTTTGCCAAGTTTAACAAGAAATTTAATGTTCATTCGTTACTCTAATTCAAGCTCCGACATTCTCGCGACGGCACGCCAAAACACACTGAGACAATAATAGACGCCACTCAGAAAGTGACTGCCATAGATCAACAACAACACAACTGTGAAACGCTGATACGCCATCGTCATCAAATATTGAGGTTTCTGTCCACTGCTGCCACGGCAGGCGCATGGTGGTGAGTTCGCGAACTTTATTCTCAGACCTCATATATTATTGTAAAATGAACAGAATTCATCCATGTAATTTATGCATATAAGTGATGCAATTACTGACTTTTGAACATTATCCATCGTCGTGTTCTTTATTTAAAAACGTTCCGGGGATTGGACTTTGTCTCCAACCTCAGGTAAAAGCCTACTCAGTTGGGCCCAGTCGATAAGAGTTAGTCCTGTCTTCCACCTGAGAACAGACGGAGACCAATCTCCGAAACGTTATTAAATAAAAAAAAACAGGACGATGGATAACGCCCAAAAGTCAATATCTGTGTTGACATACCATCGTCACAAACTTTTAGATCTTATTCACATCAGTGATAGTTTATCAGAGGTAAGTTTCACAATATTGTCATGTGACTGACTATAGACGGGGTTTGGACTAGTAACTGCATTTATTGCACACATACAGATCGTAACTACAAGTAACTATAGCGCTATCGCTAATTCACACACATTACAATTCACTACAGCACGCACAAAATTTTCTCAGTCTTCTGTATCTTCGCCGGTTGTCGCCTGATAACGGCTTCCAACGTCGTAACTTCCTCAGCTTCCGTGTTCACGTCATTAATGGCTGGCGACTGTCTCACAACCACATCCTACTCTTCTCACTGCCGTCTCAAGAAACTCCCCTAATCGCAGCTGCTCCTCGTTATATATACTCGGCACGGATTGCATAGAAAACACCTCTCGACAGTTATTCTATTGTTGCGTCACGTAGCTATCGCTCAGACTGCGTAGAGAACACCGCTTCCTAGTTACTCCATTATTGCCTTACAAATCTGTTGCCTAGGAACTGGCGCGTTTGCAGAGCCGTACCCTAGTAACAGCTGTCTCTGCAGACTTCACAGTTCTTGCTTTCAACAAATATGCCACAATATTAAGCCCCCTTATTTAGGTCCCCTAAGTTACCTATTTGTTTGAGTTTAGAAACTAAAGTTTTATGTCTATGTCTTTATTTCCTGCGCATTTCCACAAGTTTCCTTTTCTGTAATTCCTTAACCACATATCGCAGTCCTTCTTGAGGACCTGCTACTCAAGATATGCACTTCTAGCCCGTCTTAATGCAAAATCGGTATAAATCTGTACAGTGTTGACGGGAGCTCGACACTGGCCCCAGTCCTAAGCCAGATGAACCCAGCCCATAAGACTGTCTTCATCCTGTTTCTTTCATCGTTCATTGCAATATACTTCCATCTACGACTAGGTCTCCTAAGTTTTCTCTTCCCGTTATTCCAACTACATTCTTGTACGCATGTCTCATCCCTCCCATGCTCACTGCGTGTCCCACTCATCCCTTCCTCCTGCGCTTGATCACCTCGTTAAACATTAGGTTTACAAAATACGTACAAAGCTCATTAGGAAATTATCTTCAACTTCCTGTTACTTTGTTCCAGTATTCTCTTCTGCGCCCTGCTTTCAGAAAAGCGTAGACGTTATAGCGACTGGATACGGGATGGACGACCGCGGGGTCGGAATTCGAGTCCCGGTAGGGTCAAGAATTATCCCCTCTCCGCGTCGTCCAGAGCGGCTCTGGGGTTCACCCAACATCCGATCCAATGGGTACCAGGGGCTGTTTCTCCGGGGTTAAAGCGGCCGGGGCATGAAGCTAACCACTCGCCTGCAGCTAGTGCCGAGGTCAAGAAAACTTGGATCTCTACATCCACTCCCCCGTACGCCTTTATGGCATAGTGCTTAATTAGTTAAGCACAGGGACATCTTTAACTTACCCTACTTTTAGACATCCTTAGCCTGTGTAGTTGGCCGCGCCATAGCTCAAGCAGTTAGTCGCTGGCTTCCCACCGCGGCGGCCCGGGTTCGATCCCAGGTCTGGTCAAGTGGGATTTGTGGTGTACAAAGTGGCGCTGGGGCGGGTTTTCTCCGAGTACTTCGGTTTCCCCTGCCAATTTTCATTCCACCAAATTCTCCATCATCATAAACCCGGCGCAGGCTACAATAGGCCAATCAGTGGCCGCCGTGCCGAGTGTACACAGTTTGACTCCACCCCCCACTAAGCGAATATTTTAGCCTGTGTACTTTCATCATGTTGCGATACCAGCAGCTGCCTTTACGTAATTTGTCGACTTAAGAGCACCTAAATATTTACTTTACTCTCGAAAGCTGGCCTAGAAATCGCTGAAGGCAGGTATTGGTTGTCTATAATACATGTAATTCTGAACGGAGCCACGCCCAGCAAAAGCCACCATTGAACCTAGTTCGTTTAACACTTAATTTAGCTTTCGTCCTCTGCAAGTGTTACTTTCACGCGTGACGTCACTGCAAGCAATGCTTACGTGCATCATGAGTAACCATTATTAAACTCAATTTTGTTGCCAACTTCTTCTATCTTTTTCCTTCCTGACGTCATTTCCCGTGATCTTCGATGCGATATATATTCGTACTTTGGAAACACCTGCATTCCTGCTCTGTTTTCGTGTTAACCTTGTGTGTAATTCTCATCAGTTCTCGTTTACAACCTTCCAGGTTTTGTAAACTTTTCATAAAAGGTAAACCTATCCCTGTAACAGGCCGAGGAGACTCATAGGTTTGTGAGACGTCGACGCTCCCACATTTTCTAAACAATCGGCTGACAGATGGCGCTGAGGTTGTCAGCCTTACGTGCCGGCCGCCCTTCCCCCCCCCAGAAAAATACAATGATCTCACCGGGAATCGAACCTGCGACCTTTCGGCTTGTGGCATAGTGCCTGAACCAACTACGCTGCCGCATGCCCCTTTAAACCTTTACTTAAGCACTGTGTCATGAAGTTTTATGGGGAGTGGAGGTCTGCTTTTACCGGTTCTCACGGTCTCTCCGCTTGCAGAATTCTTATATTTTTTCTTCTACCCTGAAGATGGAGGCGATACGTTCCTCCGAAACGTCGGTTAACACCACATATACACGGTGCCAAATCCCAGAAGACTGCTTTCTTCATAGTCACCGCCGTGAAAGCCTCAAATCTTACATAGTGGAGGTATAGCTCCACCATTCTTGACCTCGGCACTAGATGGAGGTGGATGGTCAGCATCACGCCCCGGCAGCTTTACCTCCGGAGAAACAACCCTCGCTACCCGTTGTACAAGTATAGGAGGCTCCGTGGGCCCCAGAGCCGGTCTGAATGTAACGGAGAACAGAAGAATATTTTGCCTCTACGTGCAATCGAGTTCCTACAGCTCGATTGGTCTCTTCTGTTTTCTGATATTATGAAACAGTAAGATGTATAGGTTCTGTATGTAAGCGCACGGGGTTCTAAGTTACAAGTGCCGTATTAACCTGAATACAAGCGAGTTTTCTCTGTTTCCTTAGAAGAAAGGGGTCGCCTTATTTTGGGATCCTTAAGAATAAACGTGAAGAAGGTGATTATGAGGAGTTCTAAAATTGCGGATTCTAATGATGTTTTTGAAAAGACCTACAGATATACTGTCACTTGTCCCGGGTTCCGTGACTAATAATAACGGGTTGTGGATTGCGTTTCTTAACCCCTTCCTTTAAAACCTCTCAATCACGATCAATTGTAGCGCTAACTTCACAAATCACCAGGACATGCTCCATTCCCGTCCTATTACTCCTCTGTACTCTTCTATCCTGGTTCTCTCAACTGAACTTCCAGCTGAGTCTGAGTCTGAGTCTCATATTACAACCGACGGTCAGTCAGTCTGTCTGGCTTGGAATAAAGCACCCATTTGGGACATAAGACCAGATTTTTATTACTGCCAGACAGTTGCAGGTTTGTTGATGTGGGGCGCTCTCTCTGACGAGAGAATCGGTCTGTCGTTTACAGTTGCTGCTGGTTCTCGCCAGCGCAGTCATTCTCGGGTCCAAGTCCCGTGAGAGTCATGACCATATTTTACTGTCTCATATTCAAGACTTCCCTTTTCTTCGCCTCCTACGACTCGCAGGGCTATGGTGTAGGTATTCGACCCCACCTCCACACGGAATATTCTGAGAACCTCGTTATATAACTGCGGCACGGACCAACACCGCTTCTGTTGTCAGAATTATTGTGTAACCTAGCAACTAGTTGTAGCATGGCCCACAGAGAACACAGCTGTTATTGTTGCGTGCTAGCTGGAACATGTATGCTGAGTTGTTGCTTAGCAGTGGTCATATTCGTCACAATATTTATGGTATTAAATTTACGGGTATATTTATTATTTCTTTATAGTATAATTTTTATTTCTGTTTGCTTAGAACCATCATAAGCAAACGTCACATTCAGTTTTGACAAGAACATTTCTTTTTCTCATCGTAAAAATATGGTGTTATCTTGTATTTGAACTGATGCGGTAACTGAAAATGCATAATTAAGAACAGATATGTACAGGTATGTACCTAAGATAAATTGGTTTGTGTGGCCAGGAAGAAAGAGCGGGGATAGGTAAAGTGACTGCTTAGAGGCCCGGACAGTTGGGAAGGGAACTCGACCTCTTTGGCTTCACCTCCACTCGACTCAACACATGCTGGCCCACCAGTGTGATACTCCTTACTTGGGGTGGCGACTGCACGGGGAAGAACATAAGTGGCGATTAAAGAAAACTTACGAAAATATATGGCCCTAACTAACTAGCTACCTACATGGAGCGGATCCCTTCTTGAGAAGCCGCCAGTTGTGCAACTACTCAAGAATTTCCCAACATTTTATGAAACCCGAAGATTCGTTACCGTGTTCACAAAAGCCCTCCACCGTCCCTATCCTGACTCACATCAAACCACTCCATGCTATCCCATCCCAGTTCTCTAAGATTCATTTTAATATTGTTCACCCACCTGCGTCTTTGTCTTCTTAGTCGTCTCTTTCATTCTGGTTTTCCATCAAAATTCTATATGCATTTCTCTTCTCCCCATTCGTGCTACATGCCATACCGATCTTATCCTCCATGACTTGATCATTCTATTATACTTGGCGAATAATACAAGTTGTGAACATTCTCACTATGAATATATGGCCCTGGGACATATAAAATGAGATGTTAATGTAGCAAATTTTATTACAAAGGATAATTATTGTCCCTAATATCAAGGTAAAGTGATAACAAATTATGTTGTATTCCAGCTTATAGCAGCGGTGGTTATGAAGAGTTCTCTCTACTACGATATAACACTATGTAATTCGATGAAAGATAACGTGTATTTCGTGGGAACAGATGGCCTCCCTCTGCAGAGCAGAAGAGTAAGCCAAGCAAGAAAACTGATCTTGCTACCTGCACTATGCTGGTTTCTTGATTAACTTAATTCTCGACCCTGCAGATGGTGCTGATGTACCCCTCCGAAACGTCTGTTAACTCTCACCAGACTACGCGGCGCTATATTCCAGAAGATAAAGCTGTTAGTAACACATTGTCTGTTTCTACTGTCCAATTGTCTGTATAATGATATCTAGTCACCTGAAGACGGGAGTAGAACTGACTCCCGAAACCCCAGGTATATCAGATACATCAAAGAATGTGGACAGTAAGGTAAAGTAGTCCCTGTGCTTAACTAATTAAGCTCTACGCCATGAAGGCGTATGGGGGAGTTGATATATAGATCCACATTTTCTTGACCTCAGCACTAGTTGGAGGTGAGTGGTCAGCTTCACGGCCCGGCCGCTTTACCCCCGGGGAGAAAGCCCTCCGTACCCGTTGGATGGACCCCAGAGCCGGTCTGGACGACATAGAGAAGAGAAAATCCTTGATCATGCCGGGACTCGAACTCCGACCCCTCCGTCGTTCAACCCCTAGCCAGTCGCCATACCGACTACGCTATCCCGGCCTACAGAAAATGGACACTGACCAACGATACTATTGGTATAATGAATCAACCAATCTCACACTCCCTTAGAGAGTTACTTCGTTGCGTTTATCGCCGTTCAGACTGTGTAGGCCTGCATTTAGTGTAAGCTGCCAATTAGTTGCCTGCTTTCTCCCTACTGCTATGCAACCCGAAGATCCATCATCACTGTAAAAAGTATCACCATTAGACGCTATCCTGATCTGGTTTAACCCAAGGCACATAATCACACTCTATTTCCTTACGACCAGTTTTAATAGTACCCTTCAATCTACACACTTGCCTTCCACGCCACCGTTTTTGCGTTACCTTTCTCCGGCGACATTTTGTTTGCGTTTCTTCTCCCATGAGGGTCCATCGTAATTTTCTCGGTTTAATTGTCGTAAGAATATTCGATGAGGGGAACTGAGAGGGCAGGTTGCTGGATGAGGACTGGGCGGAGAGGGTTCGATTCATGGCATTTGCTTACCGCTGCGTCTAGAATGTCCGAGGCTGACGTACTCTTCTGTCCCCTTGGAGATCTACTGCCCGCATTACCTTGTTACCCGCCAAAGGGCCACATATAGCGTCAATACGAGCCACAAATTGGATGGAACCTGTGCACAGGGATAAATCCTCGCGAATATTAACGAAGTAATAGAAATAATATAAACTGTAAATTCGAATACCTTTACGTTTTATGGAACCCTAACTCCATACGATGTCCTTAACACAAATTCGTTTTCAGTGTTCCTCATGTAGCAATGATAATAAAATCCAAAGGGCCGCAGGAGCCCTACAGAATTGTAATATAGCCCGCGTGCTAATTTCACTAGCGGATACTGAGTATGTTAATTTTCAGGAAGGATTAGATTTAAAGGCTATGTAGGCCTACGTCTGAAAATCACGACTTCTGTTAATGCCCGTAACCAGCCTGTTCCTCAAATCCAAACAGATTTCGGGAATCAGTGCAGCACTTCGCATAAGACGTTCGTCCAGCCATAAAGTTAAAAAATTTAAGTCATTATAATTAGCCGCATAAATGGCAGCTGCTCAAGAAGGGCTGAGCTCCATGAGTGAGTGAGTCATTATAATATTTATCTTCATCATCATTGACAAAACAGCCCTTTTGTGCCACAGCCTTCCTTACAAGACTCTGCCATATTGCATCCGGTTTTCACTCCTTTGGATTTTACAACAGTATTTTTTTACGGAATAAGGTCGTCAGCCTCGCGTCCAACCCCCAAACCTGGAGTACCAGGTAAAAGGTAAAGATGTCCCTGTGCTTAATTAAGCACTAAGCCATGAGGGCGCATGGGGGAGTGGATATATAGATCCATATTTTCTTTACCTCGGCATTAGTTGGTGAGTGGTCAGTCCCACACCCAGGCCGCTTTACCCCCAGAGAAAGATCCCCAGGTACCCACTGGACAGGAGGCTGGGTGGGTCCCAGATCAGATCTTGACGACATGGAGAAGAGACAATTCCTGATCCTCACTGGGACTCGAACTCGGTCCCCTCGGTTGTTCAGCCCGTAGCCGGTCTTTGTACCGACTATGCTATCTGGGCTCCCTGGAAGACCGGTTTTCTGTATTTATGTCCCCCAGTAACGTAGTGACCCAATTTTACCCCCAGGCATCGGGTCCCCTTTTCGTAGCCTTCTGCGACTCTCAGGGCTGTAGTAGTGGTATTCTTACCCTTCTCCACACGGAGACAAAATGTTCTTTCATGTACAGTTACTCTGTGTGTTATATGCCATATTTCATATGGGGATGTGGTGCACGATTGGAACTTAGGGGATGCATCCCTATATCTGCTGTTGGTATTTCGAATGGCATATCATAATAAAGAAATGCAGCCCTTACTCGTTATTTCGTTATAAAACATCTGAAATGCGAGGCTTAGTTAACAGCTGTGTGTTTATGTTCCGCGTGGCCGGCTGGTAGATGTATGTTAGAAGCTGGTTCGTGTGCTCTCACGTTCTGGTGTGGCGCTACTGGAGACCTCTCCTCTCCTTCTCTTCTCTTCCCGCTTCCCTCTCTACCTCAACCCTTTAATAACATGATAAAAAGATGACCGACCACAGACAAAAAAACCTGACACTCTCGTTTCGAATGTCGACGAATCTATTTGGCTCTAAGTATAGGCTATTCTCATGTACTGTGGTCCTCTCGCGAGAAGCACCGTAGTGTTAATAAATGTTTAATAACCATTTGTGGTGCAACAGGAGAGTGGCATAAGAATTAAATTTAGTGCTGTAGCTACGGTACCGAGCAGCGTGTAGTAGCGGTAATGCTGTAGACTTCTCTTAAGAAGGTGCCCGATTTGAATCCCGACTAGGACACTGGCAATCCTAGCTAATGTTTTTGTGATTTTCTCCAGTTCCTCCATGCAAATTCTGGAATAGTACCTCGATTTGGACTCGAGCGCTTCCTTCCAAATCCTTTCCAAATAATTATTCACCAGTCATCCTACCATTTGACGCTGATGTATGGAACCCGACGTATAATAAACCACGGCTAAGACAACGACGTGTGTCTTGAATTTGCACATTCATTTTTAGTTGCATTTGAATCCTTTGAATTCATTGTCTCGGTGAGCGCATATTCAAAGTCAAGCAATAACTTGTCGTGGAGGAACGTAATTACTACTTCTGTTCGCATGATCCTCTTTTATGTACAAGGGAGAACATGGGTCATTTTAATCCAATAATTATTTGTCTTGCACAGCCAGATATTTGGGAACGACGATGACAAATCAAAACCTCATTGAGGAGGAAATTAAGAGGCGATAGAACTCGAGTAATGCTTGCTATCATTCAGTCCAGAACCTTTTGTCTTCTCGTCTGCTGTCCAAAAACATAAAAATTAGAATATATAGAACTATAATTTTGCCTGTGATTCTCTATGGGTGTGAAACTTGGTCTCTGACATTAATGGAGGAACACAGACTGAGGGTGTTTGAGAACAGGGCGTTGAAGAGAATATTTGGACCGAAGAAGGATGAAGTGACAGGAGATTCGAGAAAACTGCATAATGAGGAACTTCATAACTTGTACTCTTCTCCAAGTATAATTAGAATAATCAAGTCAAGGAGGATGAGGTTGGCAGGGCATGTAGCACGAATGGAGGTGAGGTAGAATGCATATAGGATATTGGTGGGAAAGCCAAGAGACTACTGGGAAAACCAAGGCGTAGGTCGGTGGACAATATTAAAATGGACCTTAGAGATGTAGGATGGGATGTTATGGATTGGATTGATCTGGCTCAGGTTAGGGACCAGTGGAGGGCTCTTGTGAACACGGTAATGAACCTTCGGGTTCCATAAAATGCTGTGGAATTCTTGAGTAGCTGCACAGTTGGCGGCTTCTCAAGAAGGGCTCAGCTCCATAAGTAAGTATAAGTAAGTAATTATTTGTCTTAATTGTTTATTTCTCTCCTTACTTTCAACTACTGTAGATTTATTCAAATGGAAACATTTCAGGCATAATATGGAAGTTCAACACAGTCGCCATGTTTGTAAACTTTGAACCTACAGTCACTGAAAATGTTTTATAGGCCTACAGTATTTAGTGACGTAGGTACGGTCAGTCCTCATACGAAATTCCGTACCTCCCCCATGAGTTATTGCTGTCAAACAGAAATCTTCATGTAGATTGGCCGGTTCGCTACTTACCAGGGATTTCATTGTTTTAAAGTACCTTACCACATCAAATTTAGGATATTTCATTACGTGACGTTAGCGTCGCTTCTGCCTCACAAAGATATAAAAAGTTTTCTGTCTTGGCTGGTTTATATGTCGTGCCTTGTGTTGCTTCTGGTGTCCCGAGCTAGGAACTTGATCTATCGATTGGGCCCAACCGTGTAGGCTTTTTGTCTGAAGACGGAGAGAGAAAGAGAGTCAAGTCTCTGAAACATCGTTTCAAGAAAAAATTGAACGAGGGATAATATCCGGAAATTCAATAATTCTGTCTCATTAATTCATACAACTGCCACTGTGGTGTAAGTGAGGTAGCCTCCAATGGCATGATGTTTATACCAAGTTTTGTGAAAATCCTTCACTAATTCACGGAGTGAATAGATCATAAATACACGCACATACGGATATGATGAGAACATAAGCATAATCTTTCCTAAGTAGGAACAGTGTGATACACATTTCTTTTTGGATCGCAGTCGTAAAGGCAAATATGCTAAATATTAAACATTTGCGTAAATCTAAATGAAAATTTATATAGCTTCATATATTACAAGTATATTGTTCATTTATTCTAAAGGGAAATATTTTGTTATAATCATCATCATCATCACTGCAAAACAGCCGTTTCTGAGCCATGGCCTTCTGCAAAAGATTTTTCACTTCTTTGGATTTCGCAATATTTTTTTTTTTTACGGAATAAGGTCGTCAGCCTTGCGTCCCACCCCCAACCTGGACTATCAGGTCTCTCTATTTAGGACCCCCATTGACAGGGTGGCACAGTTACACCTCCATGCAGTGGAGGTATTCTGACCCGCCTCCACCCAGGAATTGTTGAATATTAACTGGCGAGTGTAGGCGTTTGACCAAACCTTATTTGTGAAACAACTTATGAAACATAAGGTACAGCAATACTTCCACTCTCCCATATGTTTTCATGGCATAGTGCTCAATTAATTAAGCACAGGGACAGCTTTACCTTTTAAGCGAAAGTCCAGGTTTTTGTTTCAATAAATTTTACTGCAATCATTAAATTGCATACTCCCATATAACACTGTTACGTCTTTCATAAATTTGATAAGCAATAATAGGACACTTAACCCCAAGACTGATATATGAAAGGCAGTTTTGTGCAAAACGCAGTCACTGAATTATTTTCACTTAGCATACATTCGGGCCATGTTAGGTGGGTCCCTTGTCACCACGGCATGGCGCGTCCTCAGGTTGCGGATGGAGGAGATGTCCTCCAGTTTTGGAGGGAAGCTGAGAATATATTGAATAAGCAGTTGCGGACAGCCGACAAGGGCTGGCCCTCCAGCTTGTGGGTTGGGTGTGGGGCTAACAACTCCTCACCGTAAAAAATAAGTATGTTACGAAAATAAACACAAAGCCTCGAACCTGGACGGATTCCTTGGATAAGGACCTAAGCTAAAGAAAATGGATATGAGATTTGGCACTTGGAATGTTCAAAGTTTGTATAGGGCAGGTTAGCTCAGGGCAGTGGCAGAAGAAATTTTAAAATATAAGTAAGATAACGGGAGTACAGGAGGTCAGATGGGATGGAGGTGGCATCGCACCAGCAGGAGACTATACATTTTTCTATGGAAAAGGGAATGAAAATCATGAATTAGTTAAAGGATTTTTCGTACATAAGAGAATCGTATCAGCAGTTAAGAGGGTAGAGTTCGTTAGTGATAGGATATCATATATAATTTTAAAAGGCCCTGATGTGATATCATTCTTATGATTGTTCATGCCTCAACAGAAGATAAAATTGATGACATAAAGGATAGAGTCTATGAAGAACTAGAACATGTATTTTATAAATTCCCGAAGTACCCAATGAAAATTTTGTTAGGAGATTTCATTGCCGAAGTAGGGAGGGAAGACATTTTCAAACCAACGATAGGGAATGAGAATTTGCATGAAATTAGTAAAGATAATGGAGTTAGAGTTGTAAACTTTGCCACATCAAAAAATCTTACTGTCAAAAGTACAATGTTCCCACATCGTGACATCCATAAATTTACTTGGACATCTCCTGATGGGAAGATACACAATCAAATAGATCATATTTTGATAGATAGGAGACGGCACTCAAGTATACTTGATGTCCGATCATTCAGGGCAGCAGATTGTGATACTGACCACTGCCTAGTGGTGGCAAAGGTTAGGGAAAGACTGGCAGTGAGCAAACAAACAACACACAGAGTTCATATGAGATGTTCAATCTCAAGAAATTAAATGAGGTAGAGGGTAAAGAGCAGTATCCTGTTGAAGTCTCAAATAGGTTCACGGCTTTGGAAAACTTGGAAACTGAAGTGGATGTTAATAAAGCTTGGAAAACTATTAGAGAGAATATAAAACTGTCTGCCAAAGAGTCTCGGTTATTATGAACCGAAGAAGCATAAGCCGTGGTTCGATGAAGGATGCTCAAAATTATTACGAGTAGACCAAAGAAAGCAGACAAAACTGCAATGGTTACAGGATCCAAGCGAGTTAAATGGGGATAATTTGAACAATATAAGACGTGATACCAGCAGGCATTTCAGGAACAAAAAGAGGGAATATCTGAAAGACAAAATTGATGAGCTTACAATGAACAGTAAGAACAAGAACATTAGAGACCTGTATAGAGGAATAAATGACTTTAAGATGGGTTACCAGCCTAGCAGTAACTTAGTGAAGGATGAGAATTGTGATCTGCTTGCAGATTCCCACAACATTTTGAATAGGTGGAGGAACTACTTCTCTCAGTTATTGAATGTGCATAAGGTCAGTGATGATAGACAGACATAAATCTATACAGCTGAGTCGTTAGTACCTGATCATAGCCCTTTTGAGGTTGAAACTGCTATTGCAAAATTGAAATGGTCTAAATCGCCAGGTAGTGATCAAATTCCGGCAGAACTTATTCAAGCAGGAGGCGTAATATTACATTCTAAGATCCACAATCTAATTACTTCTATTTGGCATAAGGAAAAATTGTGTGGTCAATGGAAGGAGTCTATTATTGTACCAGTTCACAGAAGGGTTATAAAACTGATTGGAGTTATTATCGGGGGATATCACTGCTATCAACTTCATACAAAATTTTATCCAATATTCTTCTCTCAAGGTTAAGTCCATATATAGATGAAATTATTGGGGATCATCAGTGTGGGTTTCGACGTAACAGATCAACTACAGATCAGATCTTTTGCATTCGTCCGATATTGGAGAAAAAATGGGAGTACGATGAGACAGTACATCAACTATTCATAGACTTCAAGAAAGCCTATGATTCAGTTAGGAGGGAACTATTGTACAATATCCTGATAAAGTTTGGAATAACCATGAAACTAGTTATGTTGATTAAAATGTGTTTAAACGAAACGTATTGTAAAGTCCGTGTAGGTAAACATTTCTCTGTTAAATTTCCTATCCAGAATGGTCTAAAACAAGGAGATGCTTTATCGCCACTCCTTTTCAACTTTGCTTCAGAGTATACCATTAGGAAGTTCCAGGGAAACCAGGTGGGACTGAAATTAAACGGAACACATCAGCTATTGGCCTACGCCGATGATGTGAATCTACTGGGTGATAATGTAGATACCATAAAGAAAAACACACAAACTTTAATTGATGCAAGTAAAGAGGTTGGTCTAGAAGTAAACACAGAGAAAACTAAGTATATGTTGCTGTCTCGTCACCAAAATGCAGGGCATAATCATGATATAAAGACAGGAAACAGACATTTTGAAAATGTGGCACGATTCAGATCTTTTGGAACAACGATAATAGATCGAAACGTGATTCAGGAGGAAATTAAGAGGAGATTGAACTAGGGTAATGCTTGCTACTATTAAGTCCAGAGCCTTTTATCTTATCGTCTGCTGTCAAAAAAATATATATATATATAGAATATACAAAACTATAATTTCGCGTGTGGTTCTGTATGGGTGTGAAACTTGGTCTTTGACATTAAGGGAGGAACCTAGACTGAGGGTGTTTGAGAACAGGGTGTTGAGGAGAATATTTGGACCGAAAAGAGATGAAGTGACAGAAGGTTGGAGAAAACTGCATAATGAAGAGCTTCATAACTTGTACTCATCTCCAAGTATAAGTAGAATGATTAAGTCAAGGAGGATGAGGTTGGCAGGGTATGTGGCACGAATGCGTATAGGATATTGGTGGGAGAGCCAGAAGGAAAGAGACCACTGGGAAGACCAAGGCGTAGTTGGGTGGACAATATTAAAATTCATCTTAGAGAGATAGGATGGGATGGTATGGATTCGATTGATCTGGCTCATGATAGGGACTAGTTGTGGGCTCTTGCGAAGACGATAGTGAACCTTCGGGTTCCATAAATGATGTGAAATTTTTGAGTAGAAGAATTGGCGGCTCCTCCAGAAGGGCTCACCTCAATGATTAAGTAAGTAAGCTTACATTCGAGTTTTACAAACGTAAGCACGTGCCGCAACTGATAGTTTCTGCTAGTTTCCGCACGGTTGTGAGTCTTGCAAGAAGCAACTATATCGCTTAATAATTTAAACTACGTATGGTCGTCTAGAGACAAAACAGCATCGGTATTATATCGCTTCATGCACTGTAACATTCATGATCTCCTAGTAGCCAAAGCAGGGAGACTGGACGGAAGGATTAAGGTACGGGAGACCCGAAGTTTTTATATCGTTTTCATTTTCCTTCTCCTCCATGAACATTATCCGTTATGCCACGAGCATAACGTAAGACAAGATTTAAATTTATGCCTCGACATTAGAAATGGCGAGTTTGGGTGTGTATATAATTTAGGTGGCTTAGGAGAGAATACAATGGAGGACTCTTGTGAAGACGTTAAGAATTTGGGTTCCTTAGAAGATCAGAAATTATTGACTGCCTGAGCAACGATTAGCCTCTGAAGAAGCACTTTACTCAATGGAGTTAGTATATAGCAACATGTAAAGTATAAAGAAAGCAGTCTTCTGGGATTTGGCACCGTGTATATGTGGTGTTAACCGACGTTTCGGAGGAACGTATCGCCTCCATCTTCAGGGTAGAAAAAAATATAAGAAATCTGCAAGCGGTCTCTTCGCTTGCAGATTTCTTATATTTTTTCTTCTACCCTGAAGATGGAGGCGATACGTTCCTCCGATCCCAGAAGACTGCTTTCTTCATAGTCACCGCCGTGAAAGCCTCAAATCTTACATGTAAAGTATACCTTAAATGTTTTGGAACCAGTACAGTTTATTTCTCTGTGAAGTGTAGAATCTCTAATGTTACAGGTAATTTTGTCAGCTTCAGAACTGCAGCGACAATAAATCAACATCAAGACCATTTCGAAGGAGATGTAGAATTCAAAAGAACACGTTTGGAGATCTTTTGTACTCAGAACTGGGCAGAATCTTTTAACTGAAATTAGAACTTTAATATCTGGACCAGTGAGGGTCATTACACAGGGGACTAAATGTCGGAGGTCCGTAGAGTGACTGTTGTCCTGATTCTCTGTTCATGCTTCCCTACGTTCTGTTGCCCCTTTCCTTAAAACGAGTCAAATCTCGGTTTCTCCTCAGTCCTAATACATGTAAATTCACCACACCACGAACTGAAAGCATAACAATTCAAACACCTTAAAAACAACGGGTTTCCTGTTTCTTTTCAACAACCAACACCTCACCACGGGTAGCAGATGGTTCTCTGTTGGCCGGAGAATCTTGTTATGTTATAAATGAGAACCGTGAATGTGTGCAGCTATATTTAGTGTTTCAGTTTCTGTTTTACAGTTCCTTCTTCATCTCGTTCCAACACTGTTTCCATGGGGTGAATCTCTCTTTTGAAGTTGGTAATAGAATTTCCACCTTTTATGGTACCAGAAGGTTCATTGTGTGCGAATATACTCGACTTAGAACCAGACGAACCAAGTACTTCACGATCACACATTGTTTCTCTAAGACAGACTTTTAATTTCATCCTCCTGTCATCGGAACTACATCTAGTGGAACCGATTGTTCTCACAAAGTTATGTTTCCTCCTCTTAATGAAAGGAACGCGTACTGGCTTCATTTTTCTACATTCAACTCTTTTTTTTTAGTCTCCAGAAATAAAACCAATTGGTCCTGAGACCTTTTTTTAATTTTTTTTTTTTTTTTTTGGTGTAGACTCTCTTATAACAAATTTAATCATAAATTTTCAGTAAATTCAGAAATGACACGTTGGGACGGATGAACCATTGTATGGACACGTTCTACAATACCCGTTTTAATTTTTTTATGTGGTAAGAATGCTTAGTCAAGGAGGATGAGGTGGGCAGGTAATGTAGCACGAATGGGGGAGAAGAGGACTACATATAGGATATTGGTGCGAAAGCCAGAAGGAAAGAGACCACTGGGAAGACCAAGGCGTAGGTGGGTGGACAATATTAAAATGGATCTTAGACATATAGGATGGGATGGTATGGATTGGATTCGTCTGGCTCAGGATAGGGACCAATGGAGGGCTTTTGTGAACATGGTAATGAACCTTCGGGTTCCATAAAATGCTGGGAAATTCTTGAGTAGCTGCAGATTTGGCGGCTCCTCGAGAAGGGCTCAGCTCCATAAGTAAGTAAGTAAGTAAGGTAAGAATGCTTAAGAGTAGGAAGTTAAACGTAACGCTTATATCCGAAGCCTATCTTATTAGCGTTGGTTCATGAACGACGCCAAAGGCGAGCGAAGACAATCACGTGTGTGGTCGTTCATTCTAATCTCTTCTTACCAGCTTAGTTTTTTTACGGAATTTGGTGGGATAAATATATTAAAAGGGTTACTAAGTGTTTGAAATCGCACCATAAGTAACGTAACATTATAAATGGATGCAGGGTTTATTAGCATGTGATACTGTTGAAGCGGCAGACCCTTTAGAATACGAGCTTATTTCCATTCAGAAAAGTGGCCACAGATTCGTTAACGTGATCAACACAAACTGCGTTTGTACGCAAATATCACGTGACATTCTACACAGCTTCATCATCATCATCATCATCAGCAGCAGCAGCAGCAGCAGCAGCGTCTTCTTTTCTCTTCTCTTCAGCATCCTCGAGTGTCACGGATTACGTCCTCCAGGCTGTTCTGATTTCGGAATTAGTTCTAAAGGAGTGCTCCTTTACACTATCGTCGTTATTCTTCGGACCGGGGATCAGTACATCACAAGACCCCTACCTGTACAGGATAATATAACACAGAACAACGGGGGACATACATCTATGTCACAAGCGGGATTCGAACTTGCGATCCCGGTATTATATCCAAGATCGTAAGCCCCATAGTCAGATCTGTAATTTATAGACAAATTCAAATAGTGTTATTATTAGTTTCAGACTTATATTACAAAGATTAAGGAATTTTTGAGAGCACAGTCTCTTGGGTCCTATCTCCTTGTGGTGAACAGAAAGCGTAACCTTTAGGGGGAACATATCACATCCATCTTCAAGATCGAAGAGAAAGTCAAACAGGAAGCAAACAGGATTACTTTGCCGCCTGAAGATGGATATGTTTCTCCTAAACTTCGGGTTTTCTCCACATTACACGGAGTTACGAACCAGGAGCCCGCGCTCTTCATAATCATCACTATAGAAACTTCACTTCCAATTGTTTTTATTTGTTATAATTCTTCCAAAAATTTGGATGGAAGTCGAAAAACGATTTTCAAATATTTGTAGATTTATAATATATTTCTATTTTAGTGGGAAAGCCAGAAGGAAAAAGACCACTTTCTTAGTGGTCTCTTTCCTTCTTGCATCTTTCCTTCCATGACATAGGTGAGAGGATAATATTAAAATGGATCTCAGAGAGATAGAATTGGGTAGCATGTGCTGAAATTCTGACTCAGGATAGGGACCAGTGGAGGGTTCTTGTGAAGACCGTAGTGAACCTTCGGATTCCATAAAATGCTGGGAAATTCTTGACCAGCTGCACAACTGGCGGCTTCTAAAGAAGGAATAGAGGAAAAGTTTGGAGACAACATTCCAAAATATGCCAGTGACCATTCTGAAAGTTACTGACGCTTTGGTGAACTGGCATCTGGCATTTTTTGTGACATAGGTCAACAGCTGATGTGTCCCGTCTAATTTCAGTCTCACCTGGTTTCCCTGGAACTTGCTAATGGCATATTCTAAAGCAAAGTTGAAAAGGAGTGGCCGTAAAGCATCTCCATGTTTTAGCCCATTCTGCATAGGAAATTTAACAGACAAATGTTTACCTACACGGACTTTACTATATGTTTCGTTCAAACACAATTTAATCAACCTAACTAGTTTCATGGGTACCTCAAACTCTTATCAGAGTATTGTACAATAATTCCCTCCTAATTGAATCATGGGTTTTCTTGAAGTCTACTAATAGCTGATGTACTGTCTCATTGTACTCCCATTTTTTCTCCAGTATCTGACGAATGCAAAAGATCTTATCCGTACTTGATCTGTTACGTTGATTTTGTATCTTCCCATCAGGAGGTGTCCAAGTAAATTTATGAATGTTACGATGTGGGAACATTGTACTTTTGACAGTAAGATTTTTCGATGTGGCAAAGTTTACTCCTCTAACTCCATTATCATTACTAATTTCTTTCAAACTCTCATTCCAAATCGTTGGTCTGAAAATGTCTTCCCTGCCTACTTTGGCATTGAAATCTCCTAACAAAATTTCCATATGGAACTTCGAGAACTTATACGAGTAAAATACATGTTTTAGTTCTTCGTAGATCCCGTCCTTTATATCATCAATTTTATCTTCTGTTGGGGCGTGAACATTCGTAAAGATTATATCACATCAGCGATCTCTTAGTACGTATTATGTGTGACATCCTATAACTAACGGACTCTGCCCTCTTAACTGCTGATACGGTTCTCTTATCTACGAAAAAAACTGTGCCTAATTAATGATTTTCATTCCCCTTTCCATACAAAAATGCATATTCGTCTGCTGTTTCGACGTCACCTCCGTCCCATCTGACCCCCTGTACTCCCGCTAAATCTTACTTATATTTTAAGATTTCTTCTGCCACTGCCCTGACCTTACCTGCCCTATACAAACTTCGTACATTCCAAGTGCCAAATCTCATATCCATTTTCTTTAGCTTAGGTCGTTTATCCACAGAATCCGTCCAGGTCTGAGGCTTCTTGAACATTTTCATAACAAGCTTAATGTTTACGGTGTGGATCACCCCTTTTCGGCTGTCCGCGACTGCTTATTCAATATATTCGCAGCTTCCCTCCGTACCTAGGGGGGCGTCTCCTCCAACCGCAACGTGAGGACGCGCCATTCCGTGGTGACAACGGACCCACCTAACATGTGACTGACAATCAGAGACAAGAATTTTCGGATACTGTATTTAAACATCCTGTTGCGATAATATATCACTTATTTCGTACAATATATATTTCCGTCACTAATGCAACTAAAGTTTATAGTCACTTTACTTCTTCATTCGCGACATGTTTCGGTCATACATGGCCACCATCAGGCGTTGATGATCTTTTATATTAATAGAAACAGTTAATTGCAATTTTCTTATGGGACCTATTAGCGCTACCTTCGGTGGCGTGAGTGTGTTCGTGTAGCTGATGGGTGTTGGTGTGAATGTTGATTTCTCATATACAGAATGTAAATAAATGTATATTACAGCGCTCTGTTGTAGATAGATGGGTTAAATTGGATCATATTTTAATTAACCCATGTCCGGAAACGCTTCCTTTTGGCACTGAGGGTCAGAAAAATTTCCGAGTGTGTGCATAAGTTTTAGGGGATGTTATCATTGTTTTACATTATAAAAGTTGCCCAGAATGGCGGCCGCCGACTTCATTGCATGTTCTACACCACCTGTCCATGTTATACTGAACTCTTTGAAAGATTCCCGGTATTTCCACTGGAGTCTCGTACACCGGGTTTTGCATGTACCCCCAGAGAATGAAATCCAATTGAGTCAAGTCAGAAGAGCAAGGGGGCCAGGATATTGGGCCTCCACGCCCAATCAATCTGTTGCCAAAGGTTTCATCCAAATACCCATGGACAACATCAGTGCAGTGTGCGGGGGCAGCATCATGATGGAACCCCATTTCGCCTCTACGCCCAGTCAATCTGTTGCCAAAGGTTTCATCCAAATACCCATGGACAACATCAGTGCAGTGTGCGGGGGCAGCATCATGATGGAACCCCATTTCGCCTCTACGCCCAGTCAATCTGTTGCCAAAGGTTTCATCCATATATTCACGGATGACATTAGTGCAGTGTGCTGGTGCGCCATCATGCTGGAAGCACATTTCACGACGGACTTCCAAAGGCATCTTTTCCAGCAGCTCGGGTAAGATCTCTTGGAGAAATCTTAGGTAAATGTCACCTGTAAGCCACAGAGGTAAGAGGTGAGGACGTCCTTCAAATTTCAGAGGCCCTAGCGCATAAACAAAGCGTTTCCGGACATGGGTGTCCTAACAAAATATGATCAGATTGAACCCAGCTATCTACCGCAGAACGTTGTAACATATATTTATTTACATCCTTCATATATCCCTTTGGCTGCAGACCCATCACCCCGCTTGTGTAGCTCCGTTCTTGTTTACCTGGTGTGTGCATGCTTGCAGCTAGTATACATTTTTTTTTTATTATTGCTACTGGTGTGGGACTAAGTCCACTTCTTGCCTGTTGTACCAGCCCCAGATGATAGGTGAGGGTGATTGTGGAGCAATTAGTGGAATGAAGATTGGCAAGGGAAACCGAAGTACTCGGAGAAAACCTGCCCCAGCGCCACTTTGCCCACCACAAATCCCACTTGACCAGACCCGGGATCGAACCCGGGCCGTCGCGGTGGGAAGCCAGCGGCTATGGCGCGGCCTAGTATACATTAGTGACGGATATATATATATATATATGAAATAAGAAATTTCGGAGACCAGAAATTAATACAAATGTTAAGGCTAAAACCTAATGTGAAGAGAGAATCACCTGGGAGATCCTTGCATTGGTTGACGGATAATATTAAAATAAGGAAAAGTAAAGTTGTCCCTGTGTTTAACCAATTAAGCACTATGCCACGAAGGCGTAAGGGGAGTGGATGTATAGATCCACATTTCCTTGACTTCCACACTAGCTGGCGGTGAGTGGTCAGCTTCACGTCGCGGTCGCTTTACCCCCGGTGAAAGAGCGACCGGTACCCATTGGATAGGAGGTTTGGTGGACCCCAGAGCCGGTGTGGACGTGGCGGAGAGAAAAGTCTTGCCCCCACCGGGACTCGAACTTCGAACCCTCGGTCGTTCAGCCTGTAGCCAATCGCTATACAGACTATGCTATCCCTGCTCCTAATACTAAAGCACTCTTTAAAGAAATTTGACTTGATGATATGAACTGGATTCATGTAGCTCAGAATAAAGACAAGTGTTAAACTCTTGGGGTTGGCTAGTTGGTTATTTAACGACACTGTCAGTATCGAGGTTATTTGTTATCGGATTATAAGATCATTGAGGGGGAACGCGGTAGCCTAGTTCGTTGAGGCCCTATGCTACAAGCCGGAAGGTCGCGGGTTGGATTCGCGATGAGGTCATTGGATTTTTCGATTGACCTCATCCTTCCAGCTGCACTATGGCCATGGTGTCTATTCAGCCTCTAACAGAAAAGAGTCAAGAATATTCCTGGGGTAAAGTCCGGCCGGCAACCTCACTGCCATCTGTGAGCCGATTATCTAGAGAAAATGTTTGAGCCTCGACGTCTCACAACCCTATGAGCCTCCACGGCCTGTTACAGGGGCAGATTTACCTCTTTATAAGATGACTGATGAATGATGAATTCTAAAGGATTTGAAATGAAGTTCCCTCTGCATAATCGGTGTACTATTCTGAAACTTGCCTGGAGGGAGTAAGTAAATCTCCTAAGAACATCGGCATAGCCGGTGTCCCAGCCGAAATTCGAACCAAGCACCTCCTGTATGCACTCAAGAGTGCTGCCGGTAGAACAACCTGTTATGTGGACTCTTGTGAACAAGTGAAGAATTTTTCGAGTTCCATAAAAGTGGATAATTTCTTGGCTGGCAGCTTCTCAAGAAGGGCTCCACTCTGTGGTGTCAGTTATGTCCGAAAGATAGCAGAATGTATGAGTTCTGTGCATGGAGGCGGAGTTGGGTGGGAGGTACATGGAGCCTGTAGTGCTTAGAAAGCCAGGTAAACTCAGAGGACCTGAGTCGTTATTGAGAAGCTAATATTCGCTCAGCTAGTCAAGAAGTTTCCGTATTAATGGATAGTTGAAGCATGAGAGATCACAGATTTGGGACTATGAACAGTCTGAGAGGAAGCAACGTTAAAGAAGTGAAGTCTCGTTGGGGGGGGGGGGAGACGCTACGGGATAACGCTTATTTTAAACAATTTACCGCCATAGGGCTATTTAAAGGCGACCTTCAACTCTTGAGAGACGCACCAGAGGCGCAACTGTCACGTGGAAGATGATGTCTTTCATGTCTCAAAGAGATTAACAGCCTTTGAGCCCTCGTAACCCTTATGACGCCCGAAGGTTCAAATTACAGACGCTCTAAATCTGATCTATTTTCTGTTCTTTTAGTTTAAATTCTGGGCAGACTACCCAACTCCCTGGAACAGTGTGCTTCTTATGAAGCTGATCTGCAATTTTATAAATTACAGTATTTTAAACTGAGCCCGGATAACGCATTCGGTATAGCTACTGGCTTACCGGCTGTGACCTAGGGGTCGGAGTTCAAGTCCCAGTAGGGTCAAGAATTTGCTTTCCTGCACGTCGTTTAGACTGACTCTGAGGCCTACCCAGCCTTGTAGCCAATGGGTACTAGTGGCTCTTTACCTTGGGGCTAAGCGGCCGGGGCGTGAAGCTGACCACTCACCTCCAACTAGTGCCGAGGTTAAGAAAACGTGGATCTATACATCCACTCCCCCCATACGTCTTCATTGGCGTATTGTTTAGTTAGTTAAGCACACTGACAGTGTTACCTTTTACCTTATTTTCTCTCTCTCTTTCTCTCTATCTCTTCCCGGTGCCCCCATGAATTCTGGGAGAGGATTATAACATTTTCAACGCCACAGTCGACTGCAATCTGGCATATGTTCTGAAGAAAGCGGCATGTCTGTGTGGCTAACATAGGTCTTTATCATCACCCGAACAAAACCAGTCTTTTACAAACGTTTACAATATTGAGATCATGAAAATAACGATTCTTGGAAGTATTGCTACAGTTATGGAGTTTAGGAAGGATGGGAAAGTAGCAACGAAATCTGGGTTGAAAGACATCACAAGAAGAAGAAGAGGTTGTGCCCTTGCGGAATCAGTGACAACTTGCCCTTCTTTCGCTCATGGAGCCTATCTGCGTGGCGCTGTGTGTCAAGTGGACAAGAGCTAGGCACTGCAACAGCATGAGATTAGAGAACGCTTTCGGTAGCTCAGACCGCCTCTTTGATATAGTGGCCAGAGTTCCTGGCTACTTATCTAGAGGTCCCGCGTTTGATTCCCGGCGCTACCAGATTTTCTGAGGAGTAGTGGGTCTGGAACAGGGTCCACTCAGCCTCGTGAGGATAACTGAAGAACTATTTCAAGGAAATAGAGGCTAGAAAACTAAGATTAAAGGCCGTGGGGATCCGTTGCACTGACCACGTGACACCATCTATCCGCTAAAGATGGCACTAACTTCGCTGACAAGTGGCGGTCGCTCGGTCGGTATAGTTCGCTTGCGGACTACACACCACGGATTTTTTTTTTCGGTAGTTCATACGTAGTGCTGTAGAGATTTCTCCCAGTATTACTGATTTTCCTCAAGACACTTGATTTTATATAAATATTATATAAGATATATGCCTATATGTATCTTATAGATCTCTGTAACTATTTTCCAAGACATTTTATCTTCAGTTTAATTTCGGTAGATTCAGAGAGATACGTTGTCGCTTAATACGGCTTTAAAGTGAATTAAAGGAAATGCTGCACAACGTAATAATGGTGAAGCAGATCAGGTTTGTGTCGATTTTCATCAGAATATGTCCTATAGTTCAAAGGATATATGTTAAAACTTAATTAGGCCATTGAGTGAAGTGGTTCCTACAACGAAGAAAAGTATATTGTGACGTGTATACCAATTGCTAGGTAACGGGTCGGTAAACACATTCCCGCAACACACGCGCACGCGACAATAGAAGAACATCCATTGCTAGATAACGGACCCGTAACTAGGCATCCTTAACAATAGAAGATTGAGTTTTCCGTGGGGTCCGTGCCGAGGGGTTATAAAAGGACAGTGGGTCGGACGCCCTCTCGTCAGAGAGGCGCCCAACAAAACAAGACCGTAACTTTCAAAGAGTAATTAAATATCTGGTCATGAGCCCCACGTGGGGTTCGACACCAAGACTTGCTGACTGACTGACTGACCTTCAGTCTTTGACTTTGACTTTGATTTCGAGAGGGGTCGGAGTATAGAACAGTAGTCGAGATTAGTCGAGTCTTCGGAATTTGCAGCAGCAGGATAATGAGAAGAAAGGAATTAGGTTGAGAAAAGAAGACTCCATGTGTGATTTGAAGTTACAGTGATACTGTTATAAATCCGTTGTCAGGATACGACTAGTGAAGACTGAGAACCCTAGTGCGGGTGTAACGGTGATCTGGAAAGTGTGTAGATCAGTGATAGCGCTGTATTGCCTGTAGTCCCGAACTGTGTTAATGTATGAGGTGCAATAAATCCAATCATCCAATCCAAAACCCAATTTTAATAGTCACTAATACACGTAACAATACGAATCTTACGCACTATAATGCTCATATTATAATGTGTCATGTGTCACGTTTTATCAGAATCTATCTATGGTTTCAAACTGTACAAGATGTATTCAACTATACCTTTAAATAAAGTGACATATGATTGTCCAGAGTGAATTAAATTGGACAAAATTTAATGTAGGTTCGTCATATCGAGTGGAGCTACAGACGGACAGACATCATAAAACTAATGGGTGTTTTCGAACACTTTTTTGAACGCACGTAGCATGTTAAGGAGGTTGACTATGAGGACGTGAACTAGATCAAGCTGGTTCGTGCAGATGCCCTATACTACATACAACCCGATGAGAAATGGGAGTTCGATAATGATCAGTGACTCGGACTGGATGTCGTGGCCTAAAACCTTATCTTTGCCAGTTCTGTTCTTTTGTCTTGAAGAATGACCAACCTTGAGGGGAGAAATGACTCGGCGAATACGGACTGCCCTAGAGCTGTGCACCGAATATTACGGTGGAGCGGTTGGCAGCACTGCAGTAAGTCCCCTAGAGATCCTAGGTTAGAATCTCAACCGCAAGACTCGTAATCCTAAAGTTTCGAGTGGTCTGTCGTGATTTCTCGAGGCGTCAAAGCTAAATGTTAAATGGCTGACGATAACTTCCTCTCACATGCTTAGTCTTGAGTGCATTTCTGGTTCTGTTTTCACAGCGCTATAAAATAAATAATGCATCACAAATATGAGAAGTATGACTGCATGGAAAGAATAAAAGAAACTCAGCCGGAGTCCGATTCCGCAGTGGAAGCGGTTTCGCTACCTCGTACAGAGTAGAGCCACGATAGCTCAGTCGGTATAGCGAGTTCGACTTCCGGCAGGGCAAGACTTTTGTCTTCTCCTTAGCATCCAGACCGGCTCTGGGCCCCAACTCAGTGAGTACCGATGGATATTTTCCCCAGAGGTGGTAGGGCCATGAAGCTAACCACTCATCTCCATTTAGTACCGCAGTCAAGAATGGTGGAACTATACCGCCACTCCCCCCACACGTCTTCATGGCTTGATGCTTAATTAATTAAGCACAGGGACCTTACCCCTTTACCAGTTGCATAACGGTATCAAGGTTCACTCAGCTCCCTATGTAAGGAGTACCGTGAGCATCTTCTGTATAGTTAAGACGATCAGAACGTGACGTTGAGCACGTGATTGCATCCAGTGCCGAAACTGATGCGTGACGCTTGGATAACAGGGATAACGTTACCATATTGTCATGTATAGACCCATTGCTAGGCAACGACTCGGTAAACACATTCCCGCGGGAGGCAATACGCCCAACAGTAGGATGTCAGTTGCTAGGCAACGGATCAGTATGTACGCCTCATTAACAATAGAGGATGTGTTTTCTGCGTGGTCCGTGCAAAGTGGATATAAAGACGTGTTCAGTAGCATAAAGTTAGTTGTCTGAAGTTGAGAGTTGTGTCGAGAATTGGGTCGCGTTCTGGAGATGGCAGTCGAAGGTTATTGAGAAGAAAGGGCAAGAAATGAATTAGACTGTGAAAACAAGACTTCATGTGGAATTTCAAGTTACAGTGAGACTGTGATAAATCCGTTGCCAGGATACGGCTAGTGAAGATTGAGAAAGCTAGTGCGTGTGTAACGGTGAACTGGAAAGTGTGTAAATCAGCTATATCGCTGTATAACCTGTAGTTCAGAGTTGTGTATATATAAGGTGACAATAAATCCACTCCTCCAATCCTGAACCTGTCTTCACTCCCCCCCCCCAATTCGTGACCGTATACTTCCAGAAACGTTTCGTAAGGCGATATCCGTGGGGGCGCAAGATACGAAGGACGTGGAGGTAAAGCTCTGCTTATTCTAGAACACAGCATTAGCTACAGACTTGCGGCCAACTTCATGTTCCAGTCGCTTTACGCATAAGGAAAGTACCCCTGCATCCATTGGATAGGAGGCTGGCTGGTTCCCTGTAGCCAGCCTGGAAGTAATCGCGATAAGAAAAACCTTGGCTCTCGCAGAAATTAAATCCTGATTTCCCAGCTCATAACCAGTCACTTCAGTGGGCTCAATACGGGATTCGATGCGCAGGCCTTCCTAATGAGGCAGACACGATGAGACCACCGCGCTAGCCAGCTATGTGTTTGATGTGAATAGTAACTGTAGTGTGTTGGGGTAGAGGCGGGNGGAGGTCCCTGGCTCGAAGCGGTTTCTTTTCGCTGGACCACACAAGTGGACACACACAATCCGTGCAACTGGCTGCCTGACCAAGCCATGCTCTAGCAGACCAGCTGGACAATAAGGGCAGAATCCTGCCTATACTAGCAGTCCGTCATATGTGAATAATTACAATCATCAGTAAACTCCTACGTTGGTAGGATGTCTCTGGACTGCACTGAGCCCAGTAAAGTGGATGGTCACGGCTTGAGCGATCAGGATTTCGATTTCCGTCTGAGCCAAGAAATTCTCTTCGCCGCCACTTCCCGTCCGGCTATGGGAATCCAGGCAGCTGCTTACTGGCGAGTAATGCGATCAGAGAATGAACATGGCCACTCCTCTCCACCTAATGCTGAGATCTAGAATAAGTGGAGGTTTACCTCATCTTTCATGGCCGTCACCATATGAAACGTTTCGTAGTGTTGTAATCTGGGCATGCATGTCGCTTGGGGGAAACTAGATATGCGTACAGAAATTTGGTGGAGATACTTCTTTGCCAATTGGGAGGCTAGAGAGACAGACGGGACACTTGGATGTTACTGTGTATTCTAGAGAGAGAGAGAGAGAGAGAGAGAACATACGAGTACACTTGGTCGTCGACTTACGACCTATGCGACTTACGACCAAAAAAAAAAACTGAAAAATAAAAGATGGTTAAAATGTAAAAGTTTTTAAAAATAAATTATAAAGATGATAAAAAGATTAGAGAGGTTAAAAAATACTGTTAATAAATATATGGCCGACATACGACCAGATCGACTTACGACCTGTCAGTAAGAACGGAAGTCGTTCGTAAGTCGACGATCATATGTTTAGGGATGTGAACTGGATTCAATTGACTCTGAATCTTGCCAGTGACGGGCTTTTTGAACTTTCAGATTACAGTACAAGATTGTTGATCAATCAGTCAATCAGTCTGCCAGTAAGTTATATCTTTCAATTAAACTTTCAGAAGGTACATTAACATAGGCATAAAATTATTTTGTTTCTTCAGTTGTTGAAACCAATTTATAGCGATAAGTAACCTACAGTATAGATGAAGAGCGTTATCTTCTGGTAAATAACTGAGGAATATATCGCCTCCATCTTCAGGGTAGAATAAGCTGAACAAGATACCAGCACGAATGTAGGTGGCAAGCTGTCCAATAATTGGGGTTAGCTCTTTGTAAGGGACCAAACAGAGTAAGTGTCTCCCAACCCCCACCTGAGGACGGTAACAATGTTCGTTAGAATACCGGACGATGGGCAAAGCCCCAAAACCCAGGAATCCCGATAAGATTTGATGCTCTCACGGTGATTATGGTGAAGACAGTGTCTTCTAGGATGTGACCCCGTGCAGTATGACAGATACTGACGGGCGTCTCAGCGGAAGCAGGGTACAAGTAGGCGATTTGTTATTCCCATAAGTTCTTGTCATTGATTGTTTCCTTGAGTCCTGTCTGTCTGGCCGTTGCTAGAAGGTCATATGAATATAATATGGCGTAAGCTGTGTGTTTTCACTTGTGTTTCATCGTTAGGTAACAGTAGCGTGTGTTCACATCATGCGGGGCCATGAATCTGACTAAATAACAAAAAAGGTGTGTGATGTCACATATTTGAATTTAATATGTACGAGTAACGGTAATATCTCTTTATTATAATGCATTTTCTTTTCCTCGTTGAGAAGCGAAGTGCCCGATTACTGCTTACGTTTTTGTGACGTTCTAATAAGACGTATTTATAAGTTTGATCTAATATACGTACGTATATGTGTTTCATGAAGATATCTGATATAAGAAATAAGAAATTTAGTTATTTCAATGCAGTTTGAAGACAAACCCGGACGAAGAACGGGTACTTCAGATAGTTGTTTACATAATGGAGGCGAACACATGCAGACATACGGATTAATGGTTAAGAGAATTGCAAGGGGATTCCGGAGTGTGAGCCATATGTTGACATATAAAGCACACCATTGCGGTGTGAGTTGCACGGTGATGAGAAACCCTCGGGATGATTTTCATTTGTTGCAAGCCTGCTGTAAAGGTAATCATCATGCTGCAGAGAGCCAAAATTATTTTCCGTTGTATTTCTTTATATGTTCACTGCATCGAAAAATGTTTGAATGAAAAGTCGTACATTTTAATGAGCTCTGTGTATTTTGTGTCAGCTGGGATAACTCAGTCGGTATAGCTGCTGGCTACTGGCTGGACGACCTAGGGGTTGGAGTTCAGTCCCGGTAGGGTCAAGAATTTTCTAATCTTCGCGTTGTCCAGGCTGGCTCTGGGGTCCACCCAACCTCCAATCCAGTGGGTAACGTGGCCTCTTTCCTCGAGGGTAAAGCGGCAGGGACGTGAAGCTGACCACTCACCTCCAACTAGTGTCGAGGTCAAGAAAACGTGGATCTATACATCCACTCCTCCATACGCGTTCATGGAATAGTGCTTAATAAGTGAAGCACAGAGACAACTTTAGCTTACCTACGTTGTTATGTTATGAACTAATGTTTATATTAATTGTTTCGGAGAAAGTGGCTGAAGTTCTATATATAATTTCGTTATTGCTAGTGGGGTGGGACTAAGTCCCTTGTACTGCGGCCACTTGTGGCCTATTCTACCAGCCCCAGATGATAGGTGAGGGTGATTGGGGAGCAACTGGTGGAATGAAAATTGGTAGGGGAAAACGAAGTTCTCGGAGAAAACCTGCCCCAGCGCCACTTTGTCCACCACAAATCCCACTTGCCCAGACCCGGGATCGAACCCGGGCCGCAGCGGTGGGAAGCCAGCAACTAACCGCTTGAGCTAGTTGTGTAAAATTTTCATATATAAAGAGGGGCATGTGATGATACAATCCAGAAATGAGCGTGCTCCTCAGTTTTCAGTGTTCAGTCTCCAGTACAAGTTTTCACACAAATTCGTTTTGCGGTGTGAGAGATGAAACATGATAACAGCCTCTCATTTTGTAAGCTAGTGAAAAGAACGCATAAAGAGATGCATTCTTGTGTCATGCCTAAGTGAATGTACAAACAAATGAGTTTCAAGTACTTGTAGTTGGTTTATTTTCACGAACTATTTTATGAACAACATCCCAGCGGAGACTATCCCCGACATGTAAGATTAGAGGTTTTCACGGCGGTGACTATGAAGAAAGCAGTCTGCAGTCTCACGGTCTCTTCGCTTGTGGATTTCTAATTTTCCTTGTACCCTGAAGATGGGGGCGATACGTTTCTCCGAAACGTCGGTTAACACCACATCTACACGGTGCCACATCCTAGAAGACTGCTTTCGTCATATCCCCGACATGTCATTGCCTGTCATCGGCAATATATAAGTGTGGCTTTCATGTGAACTTCTGAGGCGGAAATAACTCAGAGGGAATGTAATGTGGCCTCCTGAAATCGTTGATCGTGATTCCTGTCTCCGGAGACAGGGACTGGCTCCATCGATTTGGCCCGACCGAGTAGGTTCCACATGAAGTAGGAGACAGAATCTAGTCTCCTGAACGTTATATTCTAAATAAAAACGGGACGGACAAAGTCCAGAAACACAATATTTGTGTTACTATACCATCATCAGAAACTTTTAGATCATATTTGGTTCTGGTGTCCCCCCCCCCAGAAATCGATCTAAATTTCCAGTTTGAAGGCCTAATCGATGAACAGCGATGCCAGGACCTCGATATTTAATAGGCCTGCAATTGTGGATTACCAGCGCATCTACAAATTGCATGTGGATTATGTATTTGTTTGCAGAAAATTACAAACGCGATGAAAGCACGGATGTTTGAGATTCAGTCTGATAATGTTAGGTTCAAATATCTGATATTTATATTAGCGGGTGATTTTGACAAAGATGAAACACTTAGTTGTGTTATGTTTCATTTATTAAATCACACAACCTTATCATAATAATGGAAGCATCAGGGGATGATAGGAGTCCTGAATTTTCTATATTCTCCTGTGTTTCCTTCCTTTATTATTTGGTTTTTGTTTTCCTTCAGTTTTCTTTTTTTCTGTCTCCTTTCTTTCTTTGTTGATTTCCTTCTTATTTTTTGTTTCCCTTTCTCCCTTCTTTCGTCCTTTGGTTAATGCTTCCAAATTGGTATGTCGGTAAACAGGGGACGGCAATTAAGTAGTGAAGGACCATGTATATATTCCAGCAACCCACCCTTTGAAAAAACTTCAGTCAAAAAGGTAACAGAAAATAAGCACTTTAGGATTCCCACATCGATAAACCGAAGTAGTAGCCATATATAGCTATCGACGCCGACGCGCCTATAAACACATTCTCACTTCTCACTTTCGTTCTGTTGTCCCTATCGTGGGCCCTGTAACCGCTATAAGACGCGTCCCCTGCATAATGGATGGGGATTCCCATCATAAATTATGGGACGTTTCGAAAATACTGAATAACGGACCGTGGACCAACAACGAGCTCAGTTACTGGGGGCTAAATACTGGGTCACCTCTCCCCAGGGGATTACATATGGAAGGCCCATGACCGGGTGAATCAAGTTGGAAAATCCTAAAGGCCAAGAATGGGCCGAAGGAGCAGCTGTTCACGTAGGGCTAATACACGTAGTGGTTCGATGAGAGTCCATAAGATAGCAGCACTAGCAGCCAGAAGAGGCTGGTAACGCCTGCAGGTAATGTTTTGTTACTCGTCTGTCTCATTTAAGAAACAAGAGGACTGATACTGTAGGAAGTACTCGTATGAATACAGGCAGCTGAGAAACGAAGAAAATGGAAGGAATATCTCGAAAGGATAGATAGAACTAGCATTTCTAAACAAGCTGACTTACGAAGTATGGCAAAAGAGATATTGCAAGATAAAGGAAGATTTGAGGTTCTTACAGCGGTGGTTCTGAAGACTTTTTTAAGTTATAACGCCATCCAATGCGGTGAACGTAACCGACGTTTCATAGGAACATGTCGCCTAACATTTTCCAGGGTTAGGAGTAATCCAAGCAAGAAACAAGCATGAAAGAGATGTGCAGACAGAGAATGCTCTAGAGTAAAGGGTTCTTGCGATGCTGTGTAACACTCGGAATCACTGGGTTTTTTGACTTCGTCAGTCGTCCTGCATTCTAAAGAAAGTAACGTTTCGGAAATTCAATCTGATTCAATCGTCAGATGGGGAGACACCCACTCTGAAGGGTGATCCAGTGATGACGTTATCTCATTCTGACGGAGGCAACAGAGTAGTTTCTTGTCGCCTCTTCACCTGAAGACGGAAACAGATCCAGTTTCCAAAAACATTGCGTTCTGTAGTGTTCTTTAGGATACCGGACGAAGATAAAGTCCAAAAACCGAATAATATCGAAAGAAAGCTCTGCTCTGCTTGGAGCCTCTACTTTCACCGGACTACTTGGCGTTACATGCTGGGAGGCAGACTTCTTGAAATACAGGAAGAGGTGGAGTTGCTGCAGTCTCAGGCGTAGCGATGAGAGCACATCCTAAGGATACGGAGACGTGGTGGTGAATTGCTGTGGGCACTGATGATTTCTAACAAAGCTTTATAGCTTTATGTCACTGGCGCGGTGGAATTACGTACCGTTAGATTGGTAATAATTTTGTTAGGCGGGATGAATCATAAGGGAAGTTTTCTTTGTCGCCACTCTTCGTCTGGCAATAGGACATGCTGGGAATGAAGATAAGTCAGGGGTCTGCAGAATTCATTTTTATTGATTTTCACGGAACGAGAGCCGTGACGATGGAAAACCGTAAAATAAAATTCCGATGTACTAGGAGCTTCACTTCGCCTACTCCAAATCCTATCATCATATCTGATAACGAAAAGATACAGATTTCAAGAAGCTGCACTAACTACGCTTGCTTTATGAAAATAATGAGAGCGACAGAAATAATTATGTTGGCATTTCTACCAACCGGCAGATTTAACACTATCAGCAACCAGCGCGCGTTGAGCTCTTCCGGCGCGGTTTGTCGCCATAATCTGACTCATAACTACGACGATTTTGTATGGAAGGATCTATAACACACGTGTAATGTCAGTTACTTACATAGCCAAAATTTGATTACAAGTAAATTAAAGGTAAAGTGGCTTCTGTGCTTAACAGATTAAGCACTACGCCACGGAGACGTATGGGGAAGTGAATATATAGATCCATATTTTCTTGTCCTCGGCACTAGTTGGAGGTGAGTGGTCAGCTTCACTCCCCTGCTGCTTTACATCCGGGGAAAGAGCTCCCTATGCCCATTAGATAGGAGGTTGGGTGGACCCAAAGCAGGTCTGGACGTCATGGAGAAGTGAAAATACTTTAGCCTACCGGGACTAGAACACCGACCCCTCGGTCATCCAGTCCGTAGCCAGTCGCTATAACGATTATGCTATCCCAGCTCCACCAACTTTTTTTTTTCATTGACACTACAGCCCCAGTGGACCTAGACCTACCTCCACGAAACTCTCCGAGCTACCCCAATTTTTTTTCCTTGGCACAATAGCCCCAGTGGGCCTAGGCCTACCTCCACGAAACTCTCCAATTCGGTTTTTCTAGATCTTACACGTTCGGTAGGACTACTTGGACGGGTGATCAGCTCGCCGCACACAAACACAGAAAAACGCACACACACACACAAACTAAACATCCATGCCCTGATTGGGATTCGAACCCACGATCCCGGTTCCCAAACGAGCGAAGACAGTACTTGCCTTAGACCGTTCGGCTACCGTGACCGGCGCTCCACCAATTACAAGTAAGAATAATTAGTGTTAATTGCTTGCAGTCTACTAACTTTGACGTGGGCATTCCGTCATGAGTTTAATGTGCCTTGTTAATGTTAATGCTGAAATGTTTTCGGCTGGTGGCTTCGTGTAAGAATGAACTGTGTTGCATAAAAGTGTTCCCTGTCTTAATTAGTTAAGCACATTGCCATGGAAACATAAGGAAGAGTGGAGGTATAGCTCCACCTTTCTCGAACTCGGCACCAGATGGTGAGTATTCAGCTTCACGCCTCTGCCGCTCTACTCCCGGGGCAAGAGCCCCTGGTACCCATTGGATAGGAGGATGGGTTGACCCCAGAGTCGGTCTGGACGCTGTGGAGAAAAGAGAAATCTTGTACTGCCGGCAATGGAACCCGGGACGTCCAGCTCATAGCCCGTCGCTATATATGTTGGATATGTTTCGGAAATGCTTAGTGTCTCCATCTTCAAGGCGAAACGGTGTACGCATCATGCGTATCGATGTATCCACTGAGGTTGTAAACATGGCTGGTAGCGCGTCTGTGTTTTGATGGTCGCGCTGTGTACGGTTTAGGGTGAGTTCCGTCTGCTGCTTGTAAGTCATCATCTGTTTTTTTATATTACGACTTTTTGACATTTTGCCAACACAGTTAGTCGGTTCAACGCTCTCCTGCCCACCCCACCACTCACTCCGTTTCTCGGTCCATCTTATGTCACACAATTCCCAAGCACTCTTCATCTCTATACTGCAACCCCATTCAAACAGATATTTATTGAGTTTCTAACATTTTCTACAGCTCTCGACTTCAGATCATACCGTGAGCCCCAACTATAGACACTGCTGGATTCACAATTCTAATAACATTATTATCATCACTGTCATCCCGGAGAATCAGTGAAGTTACTCTCTACGGGCTCAACTACCTGGATTCGATTCCCGTTGGGTACAAGGATTTTCCTATTTATTTTTTACCGAGTCCAGAGCGGTTCCGAGGTCCACCCAGCCGCCTAGCCTATGCATACCGGCGACTCTTTCCCTGAAGATAAAGTGGACGGAGCGTGAAACTGACTGCTCATCTTCGTCTAGTGCGGTAGTTAAATATGACCAATTCCTTCGTAAGTCTTCATGGTATGGTACTTGAGCAGGCATAACTTTAGCTTTGCATTTTATTATTCCTTTCACAATGAGGACCGCGGTTCATAATTTCCGTATCGTTCGCCTAAGCCATGAATGCAAACAACCTCTTAAATTAACGCGACCAGAATATTTCCGTTGTTCCATTTCATAATAGCATCCGCCATATGCATCAGGCGCAAATAACCATCGGCATAAATTGGAAACACAAGTGATCTCACTGATATATTGGGTTTTTGGACTTTATCCATCGTCCTGGTTTTTAAGATAACTAATAAAAACACGACGTTTCGGAAACTGGATCTGTTTCCGTCCTCAGATGAAGGAAAACACCTATTCTATTAGTTTATTGTTATTATTATTATTATTATTATTATTATTATTATTATTATTCTATAACCTATTAGTTATCTTAAAAACCAGGACGATGGATAAAGTCCAAAAACCCAATATATCAGTGTGTTAAACGCCATCGTCAGAATCCTATAGTAACTACAAGTGATCTCGTTTCCCTTCTTATTGGCTTACAGGCCGAGGAAGTATTCTTCTCGCGGTACTTCCAGTGCCTCTCTCCATTTTAATACTCTTACGAAAAGAGGTAATGGGCATTCCGGAATATTCGGCGCGTTGTGATCTACGAGTATCTATCTATCTATCTATGTATCTAATCTATCTCTATATCTATCTATTCCTGTTGCTCCCACTTGGAGCATAGGACATCCGTGAAACGCTTCGTTTCACTTCAGTTTCTTAATCTTAGACTGTCGGTAGGACTCCTTGGACAAGTGATCAGCCAATCGCAAGGCCTGTACCTACACACAGGACACAACAAACAGAATAAACGCATACACACACCAAATAGCCATGCCTTGTGTGGGATTCGAACTCACGATCCCAGCTTTCGAGCTGGCGAAGACATTTCATGCCTTAGACCGCGTGACCATTGTGATCGGCGCTGTGAACTACATTTTGTAATTTGTCCTAATGTCTGTCCATCGCTTGTTTACGTGCACTCCGTGGGAATTGTGCGAATGCAGTTCAGGCTACGAAAGTGTGTTGAATCTGAGCCTAATGACGGACCGAAACTGAAGATAGTGCAGTTTTAGACACTACAGAGTCTAAGATGCGGAAACAAGTTCCATTATGTAGCCCTCACCCACTTCTGTCAGCTTTCTACTGCACCTTGCGTTATCGAGACGGTTAGGTGAGCAACTGTGGCTCTTTCTTACAATAGGTTCGCATCTCGGCGACGAAAGTGGCCAGCGCGAAGCTATGGGACTTCTCCATAGCTCAGTCGGTATAACGACGGGCTACAGGCTGGGCAGTCGGGGCTCAGATCCCGTCAGAAGCAGTATATTCTAAAACGTCCAGACCAGCCTTCAGGCCCACCCAGTTTCCTATCCAATGGGTACCGGGGGGTTAAGGACGCCGGGGCCTGAAACTGACCATTTTCCTCCACCTAGTGCCAAGGTCAAGAACGGCGGAGCTATGTTTCACTCCCCCTATGTCGTCATGGCGTGATTCTTGATTAATTAAGCACAGGGCAACTGTACGTTTAACTTTTACGTCCCAAAAAGTACTCAGTTCACAATTTATAATCATTTTATATCGCTTTCAACGCGTTGCAGATTTTGAAATCATCCATTTTTGTACAATAAAATACCACGTTAATAAGTTAAAGCGAAGTAAGCTTGTTGCTAGAGGTTAAAAACTTTCCTATATATTGTTAAATTCTTTAAGTTATATTCGCTAGTATTCACAGCTACAAAAATTTGCATAATACGAGCATGGATCCATATTATGGGAACTAATTCAAGTAACGTAGTTTATATCTTATGGAATTTGCCTGATGTTGACCTAAGTAAAGGCAGAAATATGTATCATACACCTGCCTACGATAAACGCGTAAGAGAGACAACACATCATTTTGCCTCCACCTTGAAGATATCTTTCCTTTTGTTGTGTTGACGGTACAATTAACATTAACTACTGAATACACAACAGGATGCAATCCGTAAAGTTTAAAGTTTAAAATATATACATTTATGAATAATAATAATCTTATTAATATGATGTATTAAATAACAAAAATTTGACCTTCGAAATATGCACAGCAACACAAACTGTATTAAAATATGCCGCGTCCATGAAACACATTCGTATGCAGCACCTGAAAGCATCTGACCGGGAAGTACGCAAAGTTTACTTTGAGTTTCGGAACTCTGTTATAAAGAAATCTGCAATTTTCAAGACTACTTCAGACGTAAGATCAATAAACCGTTATTTAGTTTTATCATTATTCAGAACGTGTATTAAGCACGCACCTCTAAACTAAACACAGTTACCAACAACACACTTCTGACTTCAAATTTGCAGCACAACTGAAAGAAGAAATACCTTGAAGATTACCGAAAAACACGGCTCAACAAGCATGTAATTAGGAAGCTACATATTTAGAACAGAATGATTTGTGTCAACAGTGCAGAATCAAGTGACAACGAGCAGGAACTATATGAAATACGCGTTGCAAGAATTTACTACAAATAATTTGCGTACTTGTGTTTGGCCGAGTTAATGAGGCCCGTGACGTAGTGGGAGGCCACTGTGCAACGGACCGAGAGGAGTTACTCCACTGTAACGAGTCATAAATTCTCAGACAGTCTGCATTTTTACTCAATATGTTTGAGGTTTGAATCTCAGTCCAGACACTGCGTACTAGGACACAGTTCATATAGCTGCATCTCAGTCTCCGGGCAACTGTGGTATCTTAAAATAAGCCACGGCCAATCCTTCTTACGAGCTTTCAAACTCATCATTCATAATCTTTTCTTCATCCCCCATTGGCGATATAGCCTACAAAGCAAGCAACTGAGAAAGAGTCATTAAATAAACCTAGAGATCCAGTAATGAGTAGCATATAGGTCTGTCCTAGAGTTCACTAGCCTACCACATTGACCGCTTGGTTTTCACCCGCTCGAGCACTGGGGCCGTGGGTTCGAATCCCACTCCAAGCATGGATGTCTGTGAGCGTTTATTATGCGTTTGTTTATATGCAGCGGCCTTGCGACGGGCTGATTCCCCGTCCAAGGAGTCCTACCGACTGTGTGTAGGATTAAGAGACTGAAAAAGCGACCAAGGTCCAAAGGGCTATGGAGCCATAGAGAAAGAAGGCGTTCACTATAAACTTGAGCATTTCCTCTTCCATCCATATAATATTTCCGTTTTCCTATCCAAAATATTCTTGCTTTGCCGATCCCACGAGACAAGAGAGTATTTTTCCAGATGGTCCTTAAAGAGCCCTCATCTCTCACGTCGCGATTGTGTTTCTGCTCGGCAGGATCGCAGCTGTTCTGCGGTTTGTTGATAGATCGAGAAGAGACGCGTGTCTGTAAAGTGGTGCAGATACCCTCGAAGCTGTCTGAGGAGCCATCATCGTCCCCTACAGATAGCAGGCTCCAACAAATACACACGGAGTATGTCCCCAAGAAAACTGTATCGCTCACCAAAGCCACTGTGTAACGGACCGACAGAACTGACTCCACAGTAACTTGTAGTGAATTTTTAGATTTCCTGGACCTAGTTGCAGAAATTGATGGTCTGACAGAGGTTCCCGCAATTTTTTTTAACTCACTTCGATAACTTAACTGATGTTTTAATGGAAAGCGATCAATTTCGCTTCCAAACAATGCTATTGAACACTGTAACTGCCTATCACAGTGGCCACGCGGTCAAAGACGCGAAATGTCTTTTCTCGCTCGAACACTTGGATCGTGGGTTCGAATCCCACTCAAGGCATGGTTGTTTGTCTGTGTTTATTCTGTGTTTGTGTTGTCGTATATACGTAGTTACCGGTCACGGTAGCCGAGCGGTCTAAGGCATGTACTGTCTTCGCTCGCTTGGAAACCGGGATCGTGGGTTCGAACTCCACTCAGTGCATGGATGTTTAGTTTGTGTGTGTGTGCGTTTTTCTGTGTTTATGTAGAGCCTTGCGACCAGCTGATCACCCGCCCAAGGAGTCCTACCGAATGTGTAAGATCTAGAAAAACCGAAGTGAACGGAGAAGTTCATGGAGGTAGGCCTACGCCCATTGGGGCTGTAGTGCCAAGGAAAAAAAAATACATATGTAGTGGCCTTGCGATGGGCTGATCTCCCGTCCAAGGAGTCCTACTGACTGACTTAGATTAGAATCTGAAGTGAAACGAAGCGTTTTACGAATACCCTATGCTCCAAGTGGGAACAACAGGAATAGACAGAAGACAGAACCCCTATAATTAGTGAAATCAATTGAATCGCGGTCAATTAATACGAGGTTTCAGACCAATTGAGGTTCTTAAATTTCCTGAGAACCTCCAGAAACCTTCTGGGATAGTACCTGAAACAGATTGTGTCCTCTTCTTCACACATCCTTTTAAATTCATAATTCAATATCGTCCTCTCGTTCAATGCTGCATAACCAGGGCACTCGACAAAGCGTTATTAAATTAAATAATCAAGAAAAACTGGGTTGCGGAGGTGCAGTACATGCAAGAATGTAGAATTCCTGCTTTCGTTCTCTGCATACTTAAATTTTAAAGTTTTACGTCTAATTAAGATTCTTTACGGACGCTTTTCTAAAATAAAATGGTCGCCATGTTTCAATGATTGCCTTAGAAGGAATTTTCAATATAGAATTTCTAGGCATATGTATGTTCTATCGCCAGTCGAAGTTTCACGTGTATTTCTTCAGCACCTCGTTGGTTTTCACTGTCAAACCGAGAGCTAAATATATATACAGTAGAACTTGGTTATAACGTCATCAAAGGGACCTAAAAATAGTGTCGTTATAAACGAATGTCGTTGTAACCGAAATGGGCACTTCCACAGTAGCCTTACGTTAGTCACGTAAAAATCTACCAAAAACCGAGTTAAAATGTTGCATTTTTTAGTGAAATACATAGTTAAGTACAGACTAACGTAACATTAACGTGGAATTGCCCAAATGTGTAATATCAGAGACATATTACAGCGCTTTTCACTGACAATACACACCGCACTAATACTGTATATTAAAGGTAGGCCTACTCACCAAATTACAGTAGATTACAACAATTGTTGTGCCTTACTGTACCTAGATACGAGTACAGTAATCAGTTATCTTCATCTGTTTCCTGTTACTTGCCCAATACACACTTTCTAAATTACGTTCAATGTCCATATCAGAGAAATTCAGGAATGAAAATGACGTTACATACGAGGTTGATGCATTTGTGCATGTCGTACTAAGCAAGGTATAAAAACAGTTGCTTTATGAGGAATTAGTTCGTACCATTGAATATGTGACGCAATAGACAAGGTGTCGCAGAAACCGACGTTGCTATAACCAAGTTTTACTGTATGTATGTATATATATATACACATACTTCGAGCAGCTGCCATTTTCATTACCTTACATTTTACCAGAAAAAGAAGATAAAATAAAACTTAAGAATAGTTGCATATTTTTCAAAGATCTGTTACTTACTTAATCCGTTCCCCTTATACCCTGCGGTGTCGAGGTTGTTTTTTTTTTCATTTGATTGTTTTACAGACGGTAGGACTCCTTGGACGAGTGATCAGCTCGTCGCAAGGCCTCTACCTATACACAGGACAACACAAACACAGAATAAACACATACACACATCAAACATTCATGCCTTATGTGGGATTCGAACCCACGAACCCGGTTCCGAGCGAGCGAAGAGAGTTCATGTCTTAGACCGCTCGGCTACCGTAAGCGGCCCAAAGATGTTACCATACATAATTCCAGAACACTATATTAGTGTCACTAATGTCATTCCTAGCTCATAAATTCGTGTGACTTTTATTTTGCTTTTTCTGATTGTATGAAAATAGGAAGTATGAGTTTGGGGCAGCCTCTAGTGTCATAATATCTGTATCAAATTTCATGAAAATTCGTGTTCTGGAGTTGAACACGTGGACAAGCATACACATCCAACCCTGTATGCAGTCATTTCTTGCATGTCACACGAGGAATACATAGCAATGAACACTGTCAGCCTACAGCAGTAATTACTTCAGCCCAGCTGCTCTCGCTGCATCCTCATTCTCCTGTATACATCTCATTTCTGGAGCAAATGTATGCAGCTACCTTCTGCAGTTTCTAATTTGTAATCATACGGCTAAATTTTATATACTGTTAATTACACAGCAAAATATATTTAATTTCTTTCTTTAGCGCCGTTTATCACTTAATCCTTGTGTTAATGGAAATTATCACAGAGTGGGAATGAATAATGAAACAAACTTCGAGATACAGAGTTAAACTTATGATATTATTATTTATTCCACGTATTACACTCCATACAGAACAAAACTGTAGTTAAAAATAGCATTCTAAATTACGGTAGAAATATGTTCGTAACTTCAGGGAAAGGAGAAGTTTCCGGAAATCAGTAAAATGGATCTTCTTATGAACTACGCTACAGATACTTATGTATCCACCAGTTGAAAAGGATAATATTGCATCACAGAAGAATATCAGAAAGCCTGTGTTATGTAGACGAATAACAATGCCGGCAGTTCTAGACGGAATGACTTCTGGATATTTTGCAGATGCTTTTAGTGGGATCTATTGTCACCACGGCATAGCGCATCCTCAGGCTGCGGACAGAGGGGGCGAGTGTAGCAGCTGAACAGCTTCGGATAAGCAACGACGGGTGATCCTCGAGTCTGGAGTCTGCGCGGGGTCCTACCAGCCTCAGTAGCTTATTGCGAAATGTTACATGCATATGGATCAGTCATATGACTCCCAGAGTCTTGACATAGTAAAATATGGCCATGAGTCCCGCGGGACTCGGAACCAAGAATGACTGCGCCGGCGAGCACCCGCCGCAATTTACCCAAATGTTACATAGAATCTCCGGCTTGATGCACTGTTGTGGAGCATTCAGATTTCATGAAAGGTGGAGAATTTCTAGGATTTATGGGCAACTGTCAGCTCCTCAGTTACGGTTCTGTGTCCTAATCTCTGTGGGTTCCGTTCGGGTCTCCTCATATATCTTCACTTTGCAGAATTCGATCCGTTTGTGTGTGTAATGTGCATTATGAACGAGAATTGGAGACGCAAGAAGCCGGCGCAACTTCGTGTACTACACCTGCTGCAGGCCTAACCCCTCCCACAAGGTCTGACAGTCTCAGCGCACGTCTGAGCCATTTGGGCCCGCATCCAGCGCCATGAATCCTCACGAACAGTTGGTTGCACTGGGCTAGACTACTGACTCATCAGCAGCAGTTGCAGCCAAGAACCAGCACACGGAGCCCCTCCTTGTAAGCAAACTGTCCGGTTTATTCCGCGTAATAAATTATTTAACAACAGATCAGTTCAGCAACACCCTTGTGTTTTCGTTCAAGCTATTTTACAAAGACTCATGAATGTTCTTTGATATTTAGCCAACTCTACAGAATAGTCCTTTATGGAGAACTGATAGCTACTCAGTGACCGCCTCTGTGGTCTAGTGGTCAGAGTTCCTGCCTACAGATTCAGAGGTCCTCGGTTCTATTCCGGCGCTACCAGATTTTCTGAGAAGTAGTGGTCTGGAACAGGGTCCACTCAGCCTCATGAGGATAATTAAGGAGCTATTTCAAGGAAATATCTGCTCCGGTCTAGAAAATCGAGATTTACGGCCGTGGGGAACCGTTGCGCTGACCACGTGACACCCTCTATCCGCAAAAGGTGGCACTAATTTCGCCGACAAGCGGCGGTCGCTCAATCGGTATAGTTCACTTGCGGAATACAGGCCACGGAGGTTCCTTTTGTTTGATAGTTATTCAGTAACGAAATCCCCAGACTTCTATGGAATCGAAGTTTCATTACCGATCTTACAAAAGCCCGCTACAGGGACCTATCCTGAATCAGCCTGATCCAGTCCACGTACACAAAATTACTTGAAGATAAATTTTTTCAACATCGTCCCCAAAACATCTGGGTCTCCCAAATATTGATTCCCATCATATCTTTAAAAAAGAAGTCCGATGTTTACATGCATTCAACATATTCTGCCCATCCGATCCTCTCAACTATGAAGCTGATAATTGTGCATTTTGTCATCCTCCTGTTATTTCTTCCATCTTGGGTCCAAATATTATCATTAGTTGAAGAAAGCAGTCTCCAGTCTGCTTTTACCGGTTCTCACTGTCTCTTCGTTTGCGGATTTCTTATATTTTTCCTTCTACCTTGAAGATAGAGGCGATACGTTCCTCGGAAACGTCGGTTAACACCACATATACACGGTGCCAAATCTCAGAAGACTGCTTTCTTCATAGTCACCGCCGTGAAAGCCTCAAATCTTACATTATCCTTAGTTTCTTGTACTCAGACATCCTGAATGTGTTTTCCTATCCATGCAAAAACAGGTAAAGTTATGGTTTTCTAAATTCTAATCTTGACGAGGTGCCTTAGATTTCGCCTCATTCATCCACTCCGTATCCTATCCATCTTTCCATTTCATATCGTATAACCACTGCATTAGAAAGGGCGTTGCTACGTAAAACCTCTATGGCTCTACAGCCTTTTGTTGGACCTTGGCCGCTTTTTAAGTTCCTTAATCTTATAAACAGTCGGCAGGACTCCTTGGAAGGGGGATCAGCACGTTGCAAGACCGTTACCTGCGCATAGAACAACACAAAGAGAATAAACGCACACACAGACATCCATGCCTGAAGTGAGTTTCAAACCCACGATCCCAGTACTAGAGCGAGCGAAGACAGTTCATGCCGTAGACCGCGCGGCCACTGTGATCGGCGCTACATAAAATTAAGAATGAATAACATCTGCAATTTTAGTTTTTGTCTTCAAGTTTGATATTGACATGCCCAATAGCTTCTTGTAAACTAGCCTTTCCTTCGCGTTCTTTCTTTGTAACTGTAATTCCAACAAATTGCTGGGAGCTGGTTATGAAACCACATCTTCCTTCCCAGATGTATGGCAGTGAAGGTCGCGTACAAGCCTCACAGACAAGCCCCTACAAATTGCGCATGTGCTTCGATAGGAATAATTAAGACCGGAGAAGTGAGTCAATGTAACCCGCTGGAACACTTCCGGCATCACTGGCAGAATCGTTGAGTGCAGTAAGAGACTTGTACACAAGAACTTAACCGCCTTTTATAGAACCTGGAGGTTTATTATTGGGTTCACAAGGGCCCGCCGCTGGTCCGTATGCCGACACAGGAGAATGTAGTCCACTCTCGCACTTTTTTATTTCTTTATGGACTGTGGTCTAGTCCTTAGAGTTCCTGACTACAGATCCAGAGGTCTCGGGTTCGATTCCCGGCTCTATCACATTTTGAGTAGTCGGTCTGGAACGGGGTCCAGTCAACATCGTGAGGATAATTTATGAACGATTTCAAGGAAATACAGGCTCTGATCCAGAAAACCGAAATTAACGGCCGTGGGGATCCGTTGCGCTGACCTCGTGACACCGTCTATCAGGCAAAATGTTGACACTAACTTCGCTGACAAGTGGCGGTCGCTCGGTCGGGATAGTTCGTTTGCGGACTACAGGCCACGGATTTTTCTTATTTGAAATTATGAGCTACTCGTCACGTTTGTTAAGTATGGTAAATTTGTATACTATGAATGTGTTTGTGTTGACCAGCCTACCACAAAATTGTCTCTTGATTCAAGCGAGCCTGAGTTATGGTGCGTGAGTGTTGCAACTTCTATGATACATGTAGCTTTCGATAAGTGTCATCGTCGGTTTGTGGTTGTACTACACTCACCTTATGTTTATTCATCCTGATTCATTACTGAGATTATCGTACCTTCTCAGGTAAAAGCTAGTGGCTTCAGAACGAGTCATAAAGACAAACACAACTCTTCAAAATCTGAGGTTTCCTTACGCAACTGCCCTTTTGCTAGCTGCTGCAAAATGAGACGTGTGTCATAAAGAATCGGAGGTTTAATTATGGCACGGCCTTAAACCGATACCTACTAACTAATTTAGACCGCGCCATAGCTCAAGCGGTTAGTCGCTGGCTTCCCACGGTGGCGGCCCGGGTTCGATCCCCGGTCTGGTCAAGTGGGATTTGTGGTGGACAAAGTGGCGCTGGGGCAGGTTTTCTCCGAGTACTTCGGTTTCCCCTGCCAATCTTCATTCCACCAATTGCTCCACAATCACCCTCACCTATCATCTGGGGCTGGTACAATAGGCCAGAAGTGGCCGCAGTACAAGGGAGTTAGTCCCACCCCACTAGCATTAAAAAAAAAACATAACTAATTTGTATTCGACTGAACCGCCAGCCAAGATGGTTATGTATACGCTTCCATTTTACAATGTATAAAGTAACTGCATATTTTTCCGTGTCTCATTAAGAGGTAAACAGTTTGGAGTTTGGAAAAACGAAGAAGCAGCCACATAAATTCTGAAACTTTAATGCTTTATTTCCACGAATCTAAGTATAAACTTCGGGATTTAAACAGAATACAACTAAATGCATTTGATTACAACAAAACGCTTTTAATGTCACCATTAACACGTGCATCAGTATTGCATGTCATGATGCGAAACGCATAACAATCACGTGGGACAGGTGTCACTTGTCTGTGGGTGAGTGAGCTTCAGTTCGACACGAAGCAAACAGTTTCATGAAGACTGCACATTCACAGATCGCATGACTGATACCAAAAGACACGAATCTCTGTGCTACTGAAATGGATTGCTGAACATCGGATATACGAAGACAAGATTCCTCTGTATGCTGTTTTATATCAATGAACACATACGATTCCATCAAAAACGTCTGAATTTAATTATATACGATGTCCGATTGAAACGGTCAAGCACTGTGTAATGTGCTCGCAATATACGGGGCATAAATTAGACAATCAGACAATTATTACTAGGTTTTCCTAAAATAATTCATTCGCATTTCACGATAATGCAGTTCATTGAGCAATATGTTCCGCAGTTCCGTCCTTTACGATCCTGCAGTTCATTAAGTAAAGCTTGCGTATGTGTGCCCATCACGATCCTGCAGATCATTAAGTAAAGCTTGCGTATGTGTGCCCATCACGATCCTGCAGATCATTAAGTAAAGCTTGCGTATGTGTGCCCATCACGACCCTGCAGATCATTAAGTAAAGCTTGCGTATGTGTGTCCATCACGATCCTGCAGATCATTAAGTCGGAGCTTCTTTAAGTACGATCCTGCAGAGCTTTAAGTAAGAGCTCCCAAGGCCTCCTTTCACGACCCTTCAGATAATTAAGATAGGAGACCACTTGGAAGACATAGGTGTACATGAGAGGTCAGTATTAAAGTTGATCTTAACGAAGTCAGGAAAGTCAGGATACCGACGTAGTTACTGGGCTATGGACTAGGCGATCGAGGAGTCTCTGTCCGATTCCAGGAAGAGATTTTTCTTTGACGAACGTCATCCAATCCGGCTTTCTGCCCGATGGGTACCAGGGGTAAAGAGGCCAGGGCCTGAAGCTGACCACTCCATCTATTGTCGAGGTTTACTATGTGCGGAGCTGTACCTCCACACCCCAATACGTCCTTGTGGCATGGTGTTTAATTAAGTACGGGAACAACACAACTTCGCCTCTTTGTCGTTAATGAAATAGGACCTAGATTGGATGGAATGTTGGGCTCCATAAAAGCCTGGGAACGGTTTGACCACCTATGCGACTGTTAGCTGTTCGAGAACTCCCCACCAGTGTTTCTCAACCGCCGGGCCTTCGTCTAATAAGAAAGTAATTTACCCAGCCACGGTCTCACAAAGGTTGAAAACCACTACTCTGCACCATATAGTGAGTATCTGCATACTTCGTGATGCCCGAAGGTCCGTGTAGTTTCGTGCGCAAAAGTATAAAATAGGTAAAGGTATCCCTGTAACGGGCCGTGCAGGCCCATAGAGTTGTGAGACGTCGAGGTTCCCACATTCTCTAGACAATCGGCTCACAAATGGCGGTGAGGTTGTCAGCCTTACGCGCCAGTCCCTCTTTACTCCCAGGAAGATTCCTGGTACTGATTTCTGTTAAAGGCTGAGTCGGCCCCAGGGCCATAGTGCGGCTGGAAGCATTAGGTCAATTGAAAAAATGCAATGATCTCATCAGGAATCGAACCCGCGACCGTCCGGCTTCTAGCATAGTGCCTCAACCGATTACGCTACCGCGTGCACTCGCTCAAAAGTGTAGCCCTTGCTAATTTTTATATGCAAGAAAGGAAAGCAACCCAGCCGCACATATCCTATGTGACTGTGAGGCCATAGCTTATTTACGATCTCGTCACATGGGCCACTTCTTTATTGAACCAAGTGACTACTTTGACGCCCCCTTAGGATTAATAAAGGGTTAATCAAAAAGGGTAAGCACAATAGATCATTGAAGGTCGCGGTGCAAGGGCCGGATTAATGTGGCCCAGCCCTCATATACATTCATTCCTTGAAAGAAAGCAACAAATGTGTTATCTGAACATTGCAAGAACTTAAGTGCCATTGATAAGGAACTATGAAATGACTGGACTAACTCAGCCCTGTGAAAGAATTATATGCTGACAAGCTTAGGACACCGAAATACATTTATTTGGAATATAAAGATGCTGTTATAGCAACCAATATAAATCCTACCTTCCGTCAAATGACTCAATAGGGTGCTTCTTAGGAAGCTGTTCAAGGAATTCGCCACAAGAACCTTCCGATGACCCATACCCTGAGTATACTCGACCCCATTGTTTAATAGTAAATGTAATGTTGTCTCATCTACATTTAGGCGTACCAGATGGTATATATCCTTCATGTTTTTATTGCAGTTTTATATATATTCTCACTCCCTATGCGTGCTACTTGTCCCCCCTTCCATATTCTCTTTAATTCCATCACTCTAATACTGTTTGATGGAGGGTATGTATTTTTCTCCATTATCTGCAACTTCATCTCTCTTAGGCCCAAATACTTTTCCTAATGTTTTTGCCCTCAAATTACGCTCCATATGTTATTTCTTTAGGGTGAGAAGTCATATCCCCTGCCCATAGAAACAGCAAGTGATACTTATTGTGGCTTTGTACCTGTTTGGACATTTTCTAATTCGTCGCAATTAATTCCATGGTCTTGCTAAGTTCCATTTAATTTATTGCCAGTAAGCACATACAAAGAACATGAGTGTCCTCTGCATGTGCGCCGAGCCTTGATAGGTTCTGCGAGAAAGGGGTTGTTCAATATAATTGTTTTAAGGTTTAGGAGTGACAGTTGTTTGCTTCATCAGGGAACTGTTATGCTGACAGATGCAGAAGAAATAGTTTCATATAGTAAACTGAAAAGAAAAGTATATCGAGACGTTAAATAAAGATCTCGCGAAATTCGAGTAAATAGCGTTGTATTAAGCGAGTCATTAGGAGCACCTTCTAAGCTTCCCCACTCTCTGATTGTTGTTCTGTTGTTTAGCACGGGCAGGGTAGGATCTGATGCTCTCTTGCGGATTATATTGGAAACTGCAGGCACATTTATAAAGTTATTTTGCCTGTGTCTGCATGCCGTCTGCTTCTTACTGATTTTATGCTTTGCTCATTCTACAACCTTCAAAATGAAGGCACTATTTTCACCTGAAGTGTCTGTACACTTCTACCGGACTATACGGTATTACGTCCCGAAATATATGTGTATGTGTTCATAGAAACCGCCATGAGAATTTCAAATCCAACAAATGTGAGGATTCTTTGCTACCATTCAGAATGTTTTGTTTTTCCTCCTCCCATCAAACCGTCTATGTCTGCCTCGTTCCTTGCAGTTTTTTTTCTGTGGCGCTACAGCCCCAATTTGGGCCTAGGCCTACCTCCATGAAACTCTCCGTTTCACTTCGGTTTACTAGATCTTACACATTCGGTAGGACTCCTTGGGCGAGTGATCAGCTCGTCGCAAGGCCTCTACCTGTAGACAAACACAGAAAAACGCACACAAACATCCATGCCCTGAGTGGGATTCGAACCCACGATCCCGGCTTCGGAGCAAGCGAAGGCAGTACATGCCTTAGACCGCTCGGCTACCGTGACCGGCTTGCAAACAGTTTATCAGACATAAATTATATTTGTTAGGAGAGTCACTCAGACCTTCAAGGATTTAAATTTGCAACCTTGATAACTTTTCTTGTAGGACTATCTCCAGTAACTAACCTATATCCGCTTCAAAGTGCTGTTTCCTCATAGCAAATTTTTTACGTTTTGTGTTCGATGCCCATTTCCAAAGGCATGTGACTGAAAGAGTGATTTTCAGTGAATTTAATGCAGAGTCATGCGAATGAGAGCAATCTGGTACAAGCGCTGCATAGAATAGTCAGTCGGTCAGCAGAGGAAGTGTTAAGGCGAGGTGCATCCAACTCCACTTGTCGGCATCCTGTTGGAATGGCTGACACTTGCCCACAAAACTATGTACATCATCCCTTATTTTGTACAGGTGTAAACAAAAGTGGAAGGTGTCTAACAGCGGCTAAGGAGAAAGCTTCATAATACGCCGTTTTGGCGTTTTTGGGCCTGTACTTCTATCGAAACTTAACACGGTGATCTATCAAAGGAGATTGTGGTAGGCTGGAAATGTAGCACACAGGGAGACACGACAAGTTAGTTGAAAGAGGAAGGGAATTGACTATGTAATACGTAGGCCTACTCGGGATTACTGTTTTTTTT
>NW_019738954.1:451251-464394 GCF_002891405.2 Cryptotermes secundus | reverse complement strand
TATATATATATATTTATATATATATATATATTTCTTATCGTAAGGAAATATAGTGTGTGGGGGGTGAATTGGATTAAACTGGGTCAAGATAAATTCCAGCGGCGAGTTGATCTAATGAGCAGTTGAGCTCCGGGGAATATCTTGACCAGCTGAGCAAGTATCAGCATACATGGAGTCAGTTAACTTCGAGTAGCAGGATGCTTCCGCCTCTGACAGTCTGCATCGGTTGCTTCCGTTCAGTCATATACTCATACAGAGCCTGTTTGGGGGAACAGAACTTGCGCACTGATTCCGAACATATACGTAGTTACTTCAGTTGATCGTATGACAAAAGTTGGCAAGGCTACAATTTTTACATCCGTGAAGGTCTGAATTTAGTTAATATTTGCTCACTAGCGGATCTGCTACCGTGTATCAATCTTCAGGGACGAAATGTAAGTACAAAAAAAAAAAAAAAACAGCAAGCATAACAAGTTCAGCCTCTCAAATTTGAGGAATGTCATTCGTTATGGAATTCCGTATTGCTGGATTGCATCCACTTTAATCCCGGGGGAAGATTCCCTGGTACGCACTGGATAGGAGTCTGTGTGAGCCCCAGAGCTGGTTAATGGACAACGTAGAGAAGAGAAAATTCTTGATCCTACCGGGACTCGAACTCTAACCCCTCCGTCATCCAGCCCGTAGCCAATCACTATACCGACTGCGCTATCCCGGCTCCGTTTTGGCCTAATATCCAAGTGGAAAGTCTAAGGTTTTCTGCAATGGATAGAGTCGACAGTTCTTCAGTACGGTTGAGTAAATGAGCGGATCATACGCTACCAGGAAATTGCGGAACCGTGGTATGAGCATTTACATTGTCTCCATATCATGTTATATCCGTTTATCGATACAACTGACATCCTAGCCTTGCAAGGAGCATGATTCAGTAAAACGGTTGCGAAACGTGTACGGTAAGCTTTATGTACATGTTATGAATGTCCATTATCCGTGGCACGCCTTACATTATTGGTAAGCAGGACAGCTCCTCTTATGGAATGTTCCAGCACCTGTTTCACACCAGAATGTCTGCCAGGTACCGATCTGGCAAGCGCTGATAATTGCATGACGGGTGTGCCCTTGCAGCGTGCAACTTTACGTCGCCTCAGATTTAGTTATTAATATAAGTTTTCACATATTTTCACATAACTAAATTATTAAGTTTTGTACACTCCCACCCCAAAATTATAAACAGTCTTATTAGCGATGCCTTCTGTTCTACTAAATAACACGTTATGAAATTAGGTATAAGATTTATGCCACTAGCGTACGTTCAGAAATCTTGTTCACTATATTCTTGTCGTCCGTGTTATCGCAGCAACAGTTAACTGAGTGGTGTAACTCAGAGGACGGCTGATTTACTTGCGGTAATGAGGCACCCAGTTCGAGTTTATGCTTTTGGCGGTTGTGATGAAGGCGGTTCCGAACGCCACCACTACGTCCTTGAAGTAAGTTATAAAAATTAACCGAAAACTCCAAGAAAAAATAAATCGAGAAGAGAGAAAGTTAAAGAAAGCAGCAAAGAATTAACGAAAAGAAAAATAAAGAGGTACACAACTGTGCTGAGGATTAAATGAGATTGTAGCATGCATTAATAAAGGTATAAAAACGGTTTTTATATCATGATGAAGGTGTTTCGCTTTTCCAGATGCATACCATGAAAGCCAGACGCACTACGAGTATGGCTGCCTATTCCTTGCGCGTTATGCAGTATTCTCCAGGCGAGACATTTGTACAGAAATACTGAGGGATATTTCTTCATATGTTTACTTAAGCTCATCTTGACATTTCAACAGAAAGCGTATGGCATCTATCTGTATGACAGCAACCTTGATCTAAAATATTTTTCGCTCCGATAAACACGTAGTGAGTTATAAGTTCTGAGGTTTTCACATCAGAGATTGTTCAGATTGGGACCTCCCGGCTTGCGGCACCGTGTCTTGTAGGTAGGCATATACGTTTCGGAGAAATTTTCTGCCTTCATCGTCAGGGTGTAGGATGAGGAGTCGATTTGGGGACATAGGCAGATTATCACTCAACCCACGGAAAGGTGTGAATAATTGGAACCGTCTCTGGGTAAGTAGGGACGGTGCACAGGAAAATAATCTGTTCAGGACCACGACATAGGGTAACGTTGCGATACGCGCAGCATCGCACGTAGGCCTTCATGTAAGGTGCGTGTTATTTTTTTTCCGTTTTTCACCAAAACCAGACTGTGTTCACAAATTTTAGCAAAACTTGCCAGTATCAAATTTCATGGGTTCTCGAGTAGTTATATATGGATAGACAAATAAACACGGCGAAGGTAAAAGCTCTTTTTCTTTGCGTTACGAATACGCCGAATGTTTCTCATCATTGCATAGCTGTACAGTGCAACAAGGCTGACAAGTCTTTGAGACTCTGAAGACCGTATCATTTCTGGCAGGATGTGGTGATGGTAACACACAAATATCAGTGCAATGGAAGAAAAACCTAGAAGATAATATGAAAGCAAATGCATCAACAAGCGGTATTTACGAAAGATACATCACGCGAACACTTTCCAGCTTCTGCATCTGCAATGCATCATGCGAAAGCCTTGACTTAACTAAGATTTCATTCGTCTTTTCGTTAGTACTGTCGCCTGTTTCCTAGGTAACGCGACAAGGAACGCTGGGTTTCGGATTAGACGAAAGTTTATTGGACAATTATAATCACTCTCAGTAACGCCTTCAGACGTTTCCTCTTCCTCTTGCACAGAAGGTGTAGCCTTCGTTCTTGGGTCTTCCCTTACCGCTCGTTGGATCTAAACTATTCTGGGTCCACTGCTCCCTACATAGGCTCGGCACGGACCACCCACAGAAAACACATTGATGCTCGGCAACAAATATCATTTATTGTTGTTAGGCGTGTCTACCCATGCACTTCCTAGCAATGGATGCCCTATTGTTGTTGTGGGAACTCAACAATTCGGTCTCTGTCGCTTAAACACTTCCCTAGGCAACGGTCTGTTTATGTTTTGTTGCCTAGGAATTGCTAGTCGTTGAGCAGCAATGGACGTTCTACAGTCCGTCCTTCCTGGCGGCACGCCACAATATGGTTAGCATTGTATTTACCGACGCTATCAAGAGGAAATTAAGAGAAGACTGAATTCGGGTAATGCTTGTTACCATTCAATCCAGAAAAGTTTTGTCTTTACGTCTGTTGTCTAGAAACATAAAAAATAGAATATACAAAACTCTAATTTTGACTATGATTCTGAATGGGTGCAAAACTTGTTCTCTGACATTAAGGGAGGAACACAGACTGAGGGTGTTTGAGAACAGGGTGCTGAGAAGAATATTTGGGCAGAAGGGGATGATGAAGGAAGGCTGGCGAAGACTACATAATGAGGAATTTCATAACTTGTACTCCTCGCGAAACAGAAATAGTAAGTCAAGGAGGATGAGATTGCTAGGGAATTTAGCACGAATGGGGAGAAGAGGAATGCACATAGGATTTTTATGGGAAATCCAGAAGGAAAGCAACCAACCATCAGGAAGACCGAGCTGTAGGTAGGTGGATCTTAGAGAGAGAAGATGGGTGGTATCGACTGGATCGACCTGGCTCAGGATAGGGACCAGTGGAGGACTGTTGTGAACACGGTACTGAACATTCAGGTTCCATAAAATGCTGAGAAATCCTTGAGTAGCTGCACAAGGCTTCTCAAGAATGGCTTATTTCATGAAGTCTGTTAGTCAGTATCTCTTGTCTAAGAGGGATGAAATAATAGAGGGTTGGAGAAAACTGCATAATGCGGAGCTTCATAACCTGTACTCTTCTCCAAATATAATTAGAATCGTTAAGTCAAGGAGGATGAGATGGACATGGCATGTAGCACGCATGGGATAGAAGTGAAATGCATACAGGGTTTTAGTGGGATAACCAGGAGAAAAGAGACCACTAGAGAAACCTACTCGTAGGTATGGGGATAATACCGTCACGATTTAGGTGTGTGCGACAATAGAGAGGGTATTGTTTATTGAATACATTTATTGACCACCTATACGCACCACTCAGAACTACAAGTAATTACAGCGCTATCGCTTATCTCCACACTTTAAAAATCACCACAGCACCCGCTAAACATTTTCCAGCCTGCTGTGTCTTAAACAGCCGTTCTCTGGCAACGGCTTCTAACATTGGAGATCCTCCAGCTTCCCTTTCTCGTCCTTTTGTCACAGCCTTCCGTGCAGAACTCTTGTCGACTGTCAACTCAACTATAGCGCGATCTCATCTCAGCCTCCCTTGCAGAGCTCAACTGACTGGATTGCCCCAGTTCCCTTCTTTATAAACATTTTGCACGCACTACATTGAAAACACCGTTTTCTACTGCTGCTTGCGTGTTCTGTTCCGCGGGAACGTGTTTACCCAGCCGTTGCTCAGAAACGATCATTTGTTTATTCGCCTATTTCATATTAACGGCTGTACTCGTTGTTTGTTTCGAGGTCTTTTCCTAGCAACGGGTGTATATGACACAATATTAAAAAGGACCTTCGAGAAACAGGATGAGATGGTATGGACTGCATTCATCTGGTTGAGTATAGGGACTAGTGGCCGGCTCTTGTGACACGGTGAAGAGCTTTCGGGTTTTATAATATTTCTAGAAGCTCCATGGAGTTAGTTAATTAATAAATTAGTTTGTCTGTTTGTTTCGGACGGGGCACATATAACGAATGGGAGATGTGAGAAATGCATACGAGATTTTGGTCTAAAATGAATGGGGAAAATCAGGCGGAAGACCTATGCGTGCATATACGGACAGTATTAAATAATATTAAAATGAATCTTAAATGCGTATGATGAAGGGTGTACGGTGAATTCATCTAGCTTAGGATAGGGACCAATTACCGGCTCATGTGAACGAGTTAATGAACCTTAAGTTTCCCAACAAGGCGAGAAATTCATTTCCCAGCTCAGTGTTTTCCAGCTTTTCAATAACCGCTCTACTCCAGAAAGTCGGTTAGTTAGTTGATTAGTAACGTATATAGATATAGTAGCTGATCACAGTGGCCGCGCGGTCTAAGGCATGAACTGTCTTCGCCCGCTCAAGCACTGGGATTGTGGGTTCGAATTCCACTTGACGCACTGATGTCTGTATGTGTTTATTCTGTGTTTATGCTGTTCTATGTAGGTAGCTGCCTTGCGACGACCTGATCCCCTATCCAAGGAGCCCTACAGACTGTGTAGAAGATCAAGAAACTGAAAAGGCAGCCAAGGTCCAACAAAGGGCCATAGAGCCATAGATAAGCGTAGACAGTTTATTCTTAAGTACAAGTAACTTAAAAATGTTCGTATGCGATGCTCATTCATTTGTCCGAAGTATAACGGTAAGGGTCACATAAGACTGTGCAGGGATTCCATCGTAACAAGATGCAACGGACAAGTGCTACAGGGTCACAGTAATGTGACAACAGTTGTACACTCCTATGCAAAAACACATTTTGCGTTGGGCCACTCCACAGAGCAGGGTCCTTCATGCAAACTATATATAGAACTCGCCATATGGCTACTGTAACAATTCGTGTGAATCAAAGTGCATTGTGCTTTTAACTGACTGTATGGGATAGAATCCATCTTGAGAATCTAACAGTAGCTCAGCTGGCGAAAAATATACCCGGCTTTTTGTAGCCCAAAGTTGCATTATTGTGTAGGATGTGAGGTTCTCACAGTGATGGTTTCACGCTGGTATTTGGCTCGACTTATTCGACCATGAAGATGGAGGCGATATGTTCCTCCGATACATCTGTTGGCTTTCAACGCACTACACGGTGTTATATCCCAGAAGATAGTACTTTACATTGTGTTCACAAGGGTCCGCCACTGGTCCTTATCATCAACCTGCCAAATCATGGTGACCTCTCCGTAACCTATTTTTGCGGTCTACTTTAGTTTTATCCTTCAGTCCGTGTCTGCATCTCCTAAGTGATCTCTTTCTTTCAGGTTTCTCGATCAAAATATTTTGTGTACTTCTCATCTAATTCATGCTTTAATATTGTCACGCTTCTGAGTGACTCTGGGTGGAGTATGGATTGGTGAATGGATTTATAGACTACTTGTACACACCACTGGGAACTACAAGTAATTACAGCGCTATCGCTAATCTCCACGCTTTACAAGTCACCATAACACCCGCTAAGCCTTTTTCCAGCCTGCTGTCTTCATCAGCCGTTCCCCAACAACGGCTTCTAACAGTAGAGATTGTTCAGCCAACCGCGCTCAGGTCCTTTTGTTACAGCTGCCCGTCCAGAACTCTTGTCAACTATCAACTGAGAATCCTCAACTATAGCGCAGTCTCTTCTCAGCCTCCCTTGCAGAGCTCAACTGAACTGGTTGTCAGAGTCAAAGTCACATTGCGACTGACGATCAGTCATTCAGTCAGTCAGTCAGTCAGTCTTGGTGTCGAGCACAATCTGGGGCTCATTACCAGATATTTATTACTGTTTGACGGTTACAGTCTTGTTTTGTGGGGCATCCTTCTGACGAGAGGAAGGGTCTGTCTTTTGTTAGAGTCATTGTCTGCAGAAGTAAGTCATTTGTCACAATGTAAAGGATATTTACATTTTGCATGTTAAACATGTTAATAAATGTATATAAAATATATACAGGGTCTCAGTCAGGCTCAGTACAGAAGAGTATGACCTGTTTCTAGTAGCTTCCGCTACAACGGCAGTCTAGTCACTTGAACGGTCGTATGAACTGGTTGCTTCAAACTGTCCTCATAACATCTCGGCACAGACCACACAGAAAACACCCCGTTTCCACATTAAGTCTATTGTTACGCGCGTATTCGTTTCCGCGATAACGTGTTTACTGAGCCGTTGCTTAGAAACGGTCGCTGTATATTCGACTATCTCACAGCCATTGCATAGCAACAGCTATACACGCTACAATATACTCTGTCCAGAGATAGAATACTTATTCACTCTTATAGAAACATATTCTATAGTAACAGAAGCCGAAGGTTCTACACCGCTAATACAAAATCCGCAACTGGACAAGATCTTAAGCCAGTTCCATCCGCCTCCCATCCACCCAACCCACTTCCATAAACAGCTTACATCTATCTTAACATTATCTTCGCATCTGTTTTACCGTCTATCTATCTATCTGTCTGTATATCTATCTATGGCTTTATAGCCCTTTTTTAGGCCCTGGCCACTTTTTCAGTTTCTTGATCTTTTACACAGACGGTAGGACTCCTTGGACGGGGGATCAGCCGTTTGCAAAGCCGCTACTTGCACACGGGACAGCACAGATATAGAATAAGCGCACACAGACATCAATGCTTCAAGTGGGATTCGAACCGACGATCCCAGGCAGTTCATAGTCTTCGACCGCGCGGCCACTGCGATCGACTCTTTCACTATCTACAAAATATTAATTTTGTAGATTCTCCTCCCGAATATGTTTATATTCCTTCCCCATCCTAACCACGTCATATAACCCGTTGCAGACGCCAAGGTTTCCCTGTGTTACCAACAGCAGTAGATCTGTGTCAATCACCAAGTTCCGTCTTTGGTTTCACAGAAGAGATTAACCCTTATAGGTTTCATCCTTTCAATCCTCAGTCGCTAATTTCATTATCATACTGAGGCCAAACTGAAGTACTGATACAAACTATACACCGATTTTTCAGAAAGACGGTATACATTTCTGTGCATGAATGTGTTTGAAAATATACGAAAAAAAAAACACTTCAGCACTTTGTCTACAAACATCTTGCTCAATGACAGAGGGCCAATTTGTGGTTTTATTTTTACAGACTATGGCTATCTAGAAAATGTTTTCCATAACAGAAACTGACAATTAAGTATAAGAAATTTCTTTTTTATTTATTTCAGGTTCGTGTAACGAAGAGAATACACCAGAATCTCCCTTTAGCCGAATGTCATCAGTGCACAACGCTAGGTCAGTATCTGATTCATTAATTATGTACTTTTTTTTTTGTGAGCGCGGTTTGAGGTGGAGTCGGACGCTGTTTCTATCAAGTCGGGCCAACCCTTAATGCACAACTTCACTTCATGGTTACCCTGTCTAGGGAACTCACTGTATGTCTTACTCTGTTACTTGTATTGTAAACATCAGAAGGACATCTGTTGTCGATTAGAATTTTCACCCACCGCGACTAAACGTGTTTTCTTACACATTTTGGTGTCTGGTGCGACCATTTCTTATCCATATGTCTACCATAGGTGTGTTCATTCAAGCATCGATCCAAACTGCTTTGTGTTTCATACTGCCTTATAGAACTATCAATTTAGTATGCGTTCTTAGTATGCATCCTGTTGTGTTATAATCGGTATATACTGCGTATACAAGTATGACAGTCTACACAACAATATTCTGTATTTAAAACAAAGTAGACACTGTGGTAGTGTGACGCATTTGCGCTATGCAGTACACCCCCTCCCCTGCCAACGGTGACGTAACATCGGAGCGCTGTCGCTACTACGGTAACAGGCCAGTCAACATTCCGCCCCCACCCCGCGGTGACGTGGCAGCGCTTCCCACAGTGACGTAGTGGGGGATGCCGCGGTTGCTATGCAGCAGTAAACAACTCTCGACAGCGTTGCCCAGCAACACCTGTAAACACAGCGACTATTCAACAAGGAAGCGAGGCGTTTTCCTGTTGTCTGGCTGATGGTTTATAAGAGAACTGCACTGCCTAAGAAGACAGTTCAAATGTAGCAGCCGCCGATGACAGTTGCAATATAGCAGCAGTCGCGGTAAGAAAACCCGAACGCGTGGTTAGAAGATTTGATGTGTTAATTTGTGATACTGCCGAGGGCAGTAATTGTGACTGTAAGAGCGAATGTGCAATAAAATTCGCTGTATCAATACGGCGTAAAGTTATTTGTCGCGTTATACACCCAACACGTGACAGTATCAAGATGTTTTTATTTATATGTTTCGACCCTTATACTGGGTCATCATCAGGCGTACAATGTTACCAGCCTGTCTGTCAATAAGATTCATAATTTCTTAATCTGTTCTCAATGGGAATAGGTAAGGGAACTTAATCGCCAAGGTAGGAGAAGGTTCCTAGTACAAGATTTGTAGGTGTACTTCTAATAGCAACTAATGACACAGCCGTTTGGCAGTTATTGAGAGAGTAAATATTCTCTGATAAGAGAAGACAGAACTTAGTTTCATGACATTACATTTGCTCCTGCCTCAGAAGTAGCCATATTTCTGTCGTTGACGGTGCAGTATTTACAATTACGAATAAGGCAACCTCCGTGTATGAACCTCTACATGCACACGCAGCAGGGACAGGCCGATAAAATAGAACGATCTTACGTTAAACAAGGATCGTGTTGACTACTAATAATTCTTCGCCATATTATTTGTTATTATTGAAACTAAATCTGTATTCGGATTCAGGACAGATTTGAAACAACCTTCAAAGATTGGATAGTCACTGAACATAAGTGTCATAATAGCTGCTGCCAAGAAACGGTAGATGTCATTAAAGTAGTTTCTGAGTAATGATGTATGTTCTTGATACTCTGAGAAAGCATAATTAAGAATGCAAGAGGCAATGATACCCGACACCTGCAAACTATTGCGTATGTTTGCCCGCAGTACGGTACAGCTGAAGTGATTGCCGATATGTCACGGCGTATGAATGCATAACCCGTCAGTCTCAATGCAAAGTTCACTAGTTAAAGTAGCCTTTATTCACTCAGGTTTTCTTACAGTAGGTAACAAAATAAAGCTGTCCTTGTAACAGGGAGTGGCGATCCATAGGATTGTGAGACGTCGAGGCTCTCACATTTTCTAGACAATCGGCTCACAGATGGCGGTGACGGCGGTGAGGTTGTCAGCCTTACGTGCCGGTCGGCCGTAACCCCCCAGGAAGATTCCTGGTACTCATTTCTGTTAGAGGCTGAGTCGACCGCAGTGCCATAATGCGGCTGGAAGGATCAGGTCAATTGAAGAAAAATTCAGTGACCTCAACGGGAATCGAACCCGCGACCTTCCGGCATGGTGCCTCAGTCAACTACGCCACCGCCTGCCTCCACAGTACGTAAAAAAAGTATTTTTCCCCATATTTAATAAATTAACTACTTTGACATGAAAACAAATGGGGGAATGGAGGTATAGCTCCACATTTCTTGACTTGGACACTAGCTGGAGCTTAGTGGTCAGCTTCACGCCCCGGCTTCTTTAATTCCAGGGAATTCGCCTCCGGTACGCATTGAATAGAAGGCTGGGTGGGCCGCAAAGTCGGTCGGGGTGTTGTGGAGAACAGAAAACCTTGATCCTGCCTGGATGCGAAACCATACCGTCCAACCCATCGCTACACCGACTAAGTCTCGTACAAGAGATCGTACTGAAATTATGAAACTACTTATTTCTTCCAATGCCACACATCCTTAATAAACATTACATAATGCTAATACGCTTACAAATGTGTATGAGTGGCTGTCGCGTCTCAATGAACCTTATAGACAATGCAAACAAAAACACTAGACCCTTATCTCTTAACAGACGCATAAAAGTTAGTGCATTTCAAGTACCAAACATAATATTTCTTACTTTTCATTCAGTTCATGTTCCGAAAAAGATAGGCTATAACATAACACGTCTTGCTTATTATAATAAGAGGGTAATAATGATTAGGAACGCGTTTACCGGGCCGTTGCCTAGCAATATTAAGGTGGAAACACTGTAATGCAGGCCATCAACAGAGGAATTGTTTGAGGTGGTCCGACTCGAAGCTATTTTTAGAGGACAACTCTCTGCTCAAGAGTTAATGCGGGATACATACACACACAGACAACAAGGTGATCTCATAAGCCTTCTTTTATTTTTCGAAATAAGGAAAGTATGCTCACAATAGAATGTCTTGTGCGATCAATCACATGTGGTTCCTTAAGGACGAAATATCTGTGTGCATGGATCGTTTTATGCATTGTTATATAATTACCAATCGCCAGAGAGACAGAGGACGAAGGAAACTGGGAGACTGGGTGATATAATCATAAACAAACTACGTTCATTATCTTTTTACGGCAGATGGAAGAATCTGTAACTCTAAGTTACGTTTATCAAATGATTAAAGTTGGCTTCTAGGAAGAGAAACTCATACATGATGTTGTGCACAATCTATATGCTTATCCATGTAACACCCTGATATGATTCTGAAAGAATACATTGACTGCATGAGTCTAGATGTTGAGTCATCCACTTGACTACATCGGGAGGTCTTATTACAGTATATTCAATTAATTCCCTTCAGGAAGTGGAGTCATTCGTGAGGCGCAAATAGATCACCTAAACAAGAGATTCCCCACTTCTTCACAAGAGCCCACCAGTCTGAGTCGTGTGAACGTAGTGAACGACCTCATATCTTACACGTATTTCTTTAGGATCCCCTCCCAACCAAGTTCAGGTTCTCCTATCAAAATTTTGTATTCATTCTTCGAATTTCCCATTCTTGCAGCATACGTTGCCTATTTCATCCTCTTTTACTTGGTCACCTTCGTCATGTTTGGCGGAGGGTGCGATTTGTGAAGGTATCGTTATTCAGCTCCTCTTACTCCTCCTCTCTTGGAGTAGCTCAGTCGATATCGGAACGCGATACGGGACGGAGGTCGGGATTCGATTCCCGGCAGGGAAAGAAATTTTTCTGTTCTCCACAGCGTCCAGACCGGCTCTGGGGCCACCCAACCTCCTATCCAATGAGTACCGGGGATTATTTCCCCGGGAGTAAAAGCAGAAGAAGCTTGAAGCTGACCACTCACCTCCATCTAGTGCAGAAGTCAAGAATGAAGGAACTATATCTCTGCTCCCCCCATACGCTTTCATGCCATGGTAGTTAGTGAATTAAACACAGGGACAACTTTATCTTCTCTTAGACTACAACATTCTCCTGAGCTACCTGTTCTCAAATTCCCTCAATTCGTGGTCTTTCCTTAGGAAGAGGGCCCAAGTTTCACGAAGAAACAAATATGAAATTATAAGTAGCTTCACATGGTTCTGTACTGGTGGTGGGAAGTGTCCTGAACTCACTGGTAGTCAGAGTTCTCTGTTTTCTTAATATACTTGTGAATGTAATCTCCATTTGTTACCATTGTTATCAAATAATCCATGCTCAAGTACAGAACCTAAACCTCAGAATCCTCAGTGGAGCGTACATTGGAGCTGAGCCCTACTTGAGAAGCGGCCAGTCGTGCAGCTAATCAAGAACTTACCAACATTTTTATGGGACCCGAAGGTTCATTACCGTGTTCACAAGAGCCCTCCACTGGTCCTTGTCCTGAGCCAGATAAATCCAGTCGATGCCACCCCATCCTATCTCTCTAAGATCCAGCGTAATATTAACCACCCACCTACGTCTTGGTATTCCTAATGGTCTCTTTCCTCCTGGTTTACCCATCAATATCCTATACCCGTTCCTCTTATTCCCATTCGTGTTACACGTCCTGCCCATCTCATCCCCCTTCGCATGATCATTCTACGTAATTATACTTGGAGAAGAGTATAAGTTACGAAGCACCTCATTATGCAATTTTCTTCAACCTTCTGTCACGTCATTCCTCTTCGGTCCAAATATTCTCCTCAACACCCTGTTCTCAAACACCCTCAGTCTACGTTCCTCCCTTAATGTCAGAGACCAAGTTTCACACCCATACAGAGCCACAAGCAAAATTACAGTTTTGTATATTCTATTTCTTACGTTGTTAGCAGACGAGAAAACAAAAGGTTCTGAACTGAATGGTAGCAAGCATCAGAATTCAGTCGCCTGTTAATTTCCTCCTAACTAAATATTGATTTCTTATTGTCGTTCCAAAATATCTGAACTGTGCCACATTTTAGAAGCATCTGTTAGCTATTGTTTTCGCCATGCTTTGCCCTGCAGTCTGGTGACGAGGCAGCAACATAGGCTTAATTTCGTTTCAGATATTTCTTTTACAGAACTTCCTCCTATCTTCCTAGAATATATCACTGCTGATACGCGTTTAATCTCATGTCTGACTTCAAAAGTTCCTTATACTTTAGTGTAGAATTGCGTTGTTACCTTCGCTAATAAGTTAGAACAGCGGTAGAGTGCCGTGAATCCAGCGTGAACACGTACAT